>NC_136493.1:56530103-56640103 GCF_053919585.1 Euprymna scolopes | reverse complement strand
AGTAGTAGTAGTAGTAGTACTTCTACTGCTTTTACTACTAAGTAGTAGTAGCAGTAGTAGATGTAAATGGATTTCGAATAAAAACAAAACAATCGAACCCGAGAAAACTCGTGTAAAGTATGGGAAGAATGATAAGACCAAAAACAAACCAGAAATGCCGAATAGACGAAAGACATGAAATGAGAGTTATAGCAAATCGAAGAAAACGAAATCGGTAAGGAAACCCTCAAGACAACCGTAATAAAGATGGCCAACTGGAGAGCAGAAGATCACGATGGAATACAAACATACTGGTTCAAAAAAATGCACGACTCTACATGAAAGACTAATTCAAAACCTAAAAGGTGAATTAACGAAACAGATGGCAATGTACTTCAAGAAGTTATCAGAGATCACATTAAAGATGCCTCAAAAAGCAGTACTCTCCTCTTCCTGCGAGACAGTGTACAAAATAGATTGCTAAATGGTTCAATGCAACAATTGTACCACACGTTGCTTTATAGGCGTTTTATCACCCTCCTCAATGGTTCACTTCTAGTTTTGCAACTGTCATTGCTCAAAGGCAATATGCAGTCCGCAAACTTATCCGAAAAAAAACAAGTCCAAATATACAAAAGTATATAGATGCTAGAAGTGATAGTAAGAAGGAAATATACAACCAAGAGAAGACATACAGAAACCATCAGAAAACGCATTCAGTCGCGCAAGTTAGAAACTCGCGATTTCTGGAAAATTTATAACTGTGTAGTAAATGATGGTTAATCAACAATTCCCATTCTATTAAACAATCATGCCGTTGTTTGCATGGCAACTGAGAATGCTAACCTCCAATTTCACTTTAGACCAAACAAACCACTCTCTCCCAAATTTCCTTTTTGTGGACAGAAGCCACATTCGATTATTTGATAATCACCTTTTCTTGTGTTCGAGACATCATAAAAACATAGACACCTCGAAGGCATATGAAACTAATATCATCCCTGCTTTACGATTAAAAATATGTTACGCTGAAGTTGCCCCAGTTCTCTCCAAACTCTTCAACAAATACCTTACCGAATCTTGCTTTCTTGGCTGCTGGAAAATTGCTTCTGTTGTACCAGTTTTCAAGAATTCTGGCGAAAGAACTAACTCACTCAAGTATCGTTCTATTAGTCTACGTCTTATTTTCGTCAAAATCTTTGAGTCTGTAATCAATCAAGCATTAGTCCACCACCTCATAGATACTAAACTTCTTTCCAACCAGCAGTATGGATTTAGGCAAGCTCGTTCTACTGCAAATATTCTAACCGTAATCTCTGTACGTATATAACAGGCAGGGGAGGTTATGGAAGTAGGCCTAGATACAAGTCTTTTGACAGGGTCTGGCACAAGGGTCTTCTTATGAAAATTAAATCATGCAATATTACTGGATGAATACTTAATATAATCAGATCTTTTTTAGACAAGAGGAAACCCCAGATTCTCATCGATAGGCATACGGCAAAACAACATGCTATAAATGCGTGAGTGCCGCAAGGGTTGATCTATTATCGCTAATAATCATAAATGACCTCCCTGATAAAATTGTCTCCGAGATGAGTATATTTATTAATGACAATATGCTTTGTGATAGACACAAGGAAGGAAACAAATGGGCACTTATCTTATTCACAAGCAAAATTCATTGGAACAAATACATTGGGGACATTGCCAGGGTTTCTGCGATTAAGTTGGATTCTCTCTGATGTGCTAGAAAGTTAATCACACCTGAGAGTACCGTATATCTCTACAAAGCCAAGTCTCGTTCATGCAGAGAGTATTGTTGTCACATATTGGCTGGTGCATCTACCACTAGTCTCTCGTTTTTAGACAGTCCAAAAAGAGTCTCAAACCTAATAGTGCGCTATCAACCAAACTTGAACCTCTGTCCCATCGCCGAAATGTTGCGTCTCTCTTGCGTTTTTACAAGTACTTTAATGGAATATGCTCCGACAAATTCAGGGCACTTGTGTCCCTCTCGATGTAAATACCCCCCGACTGACGCGACAAGCAGCAAAATCCCATCCCTTCACTGCAGAGATCCTTAGATGCTGGAAAGTCTTTTACTCTAATAGTTTCTTCAGAGAACTGCTAGATTTTGGAATTCCCTCCCGTGTACCTGCTTCCCTAACTGTACTGACTTGCAGAAGTTCAAGAGTAGTGTGAACAGGCATCTCACTGCTCTGCTCCTTATATAGTATCCCTGTCGAATTAGTTCAAGTAGTAACCCCTTACGTTCAAGTGACGTTGTGCATTGTTTGGAGTGAAAAAAAAAACAGTAAAATATATCAGCAGAAATTAAAGAAAAATTAGAAAAGAATACCTAAGAAGAACAAGAAAACTCCTAGAAACTAAACTATATCGTATGAATCTAGTAGAAGATATAAACACATGGACAGTATCTGTAGTAAGATACCATGGACCGTTTATAGCTTGAACCAAAGAAAACCTGAAGAAAACTTATGACCATGCACAATGCGTTACACCTAAAGGATGATCCTGACCGACTATATAAAAAGGAAAGATGGATGAAGAGGACTAATAAGTATAAAAGACTGTGTGAATGACACAAAAAAAAAGAATTTTAAAAATACATAACGCAGAAGACAGAAAATCTAATTACCGCAAGGAGAGACACTGTAAAATGAGATAGACAGAGAACGGAGAGGAAAGAGATAAAACGCGAACAGAAATAATGAAATGGAACGATTAACAGGCACACTGACCACTTACAAGGATGACAAAAGATGAGACTCGCGAAAGCACTTGGACATGACTATGAAAATAACACAGAACAGAGAAACTCAATCGCTAATAACAGCCACGCAAAATAACGCGACTAGAACCAACTATATCAATGTTTCTTAACCATCGATTATCCGTGACTCTCTTACTGAGTATCTCAACACTCGTGTCTCCTTGTACGTCAACAAAAATACCGCTTTTGTTTTATATTGTTTATTTACATGCGTGTCAAATTATTAACGAGATAACATTTTTCTACCAGTTTCAGAAACTTACCGGTAGTTTCTTATCAAAAGTTTCGGAAACGTTGGCAATGCTGAGCTGCGCGTACTGTGAAATTTCCGTACTGTTCTGCACAATGTAAACAACTTGTCATCGTAATTGTTGAATCCACGGGATTTGAGGTGTGTCGAATTATTAACAAGGCAGTTTGTTTCGTCAATAAAATGGGTCATAAAGGTGGTTTGAGTAGTTCTGAAAAAAAGTTCTATTACAGAACAGCTAGCTAGTAAAACTACCCTCGAAATATCGAAAATGATAGGAAAGTACCATCAAACTGTGAAGAACTTTTTCAAAGACCCTACAAAGGTACGAAAGAGAGCTGATAAAGGTAAATCTAGAATTGTTTCACGCCGCTCTCTACTCCAAATTAAACGTGAAGCTGTTAAGAATCCTGGGCAGACAAGCGAGAAGTCTTTGACCAAGCGTGATTGAAGAATGTCTCAAAAAGTACTCGATGTCGCCTTCTGAAAGAAGTGGCAAAGTCTGTTAAGCCTGTGGCAAAACCTCCATTAAAGCAACATCACATACAAAACCATTTGAAATGGGCAGAGGACAACAAGAAAACAGATTTTTCCAAAGTTTTGCTTACGGATGAAGTGCGTGTCACTCTTGATGGCCCAGATGGCTGGAGCAAGAGATGAGTCCTAGATGGACGACATCTTCGTCAGCGTTTAAGGCGCCAACAAGGTGGTGGTGGGATAATGATTTGGGATGTGATTATTGGAGGTACTTTAGTTGGTACATGGAAAATCCCAGAAAACGTAAAAATGACGTCAAATGCTTACATATCTTTTTTGAAGGATAACTGTGAACCATGGCAAGGGAAGAATTATTATTTTTATGCATGATAATGCTTCTTTCGTATGCAACAAACAAAAGCAAAATGTATTTGTAACAACTGGGGTTCTCTGGCCGAAGATGGAGTGGTCTGCGAATTCGCTAGATTTGGACCCAATTGAGAAGCTTTGGAGTATCATGAAGCGACGCCTCTATACAAATGGAAGCCAATTTAAGAGCAAAGATGAGTTGTGGGATGCTCTCCAAGAGGTGTCGCGATCAGTAACTGTTGACGAAATCACAAATTTGACTAATTCTGTGGACCAACGTCTTTCATAAAAACACGCTGTCTTTCACAAGTCATTCTTAAAAAAGGGTCGCATATCCTTTACTACTAAAATTATTTCAATAAACAAGTTATGAGTATATTGTGTTTTTTCTCATTAATAACTTTTCGCTAAAATATTTGAGACCATAATTAACCATGCTTTAGTCCGGCACCTTACAGATGCTAAACTTCTGACTGACAAACAATATGGATTTACACAAGCCCGTTCCACAGCTGACATCCTCACTGTAATCTCTGAACGTATATACCATTCACTGGACAAAGCGGGGAAGGGCAGAGCGGTAGCTCTAGATATGTCTAAGGCTTTTTACAGGGTATGGCACAAGGGTCTGTCTCCTCGGGAAAATTAAATCATACGGTATCACTGGTAGAATACTTAACATAATTAAATCCTTCTTAGATAAGAGAAAAATCCAGGTTATCCTCGACGGTCGTACATCTAAACAGTGTGATATAAATGCGGGAGTGCCTCAGGGGTCTATCCTTGGATCTCTATTGTTCCTAATATTTATTAATGACCTCTCCGACAAAACTGCCTCTGAGATGGGTATATATGCTGATGACACTACACTCTATAACAGGCATGACAGGAAAACAAATGAACACATATCTAAAGAAATGGCAAAAACACTCGAGGATGACCTCCAATCTGTAGTGGAATGGGGACATAAATGGATGGTCACATTCAATGCTGCCAAGACTAAACTGGTTTTTTTCAATAATTACAAGAAACCTTCTCTGTCACCAAAAGCAATGGCCAGTGACTCCCTGTCTGAGAGTACATCTTCCAAACTGCTCGGCCCAACGTTCACAGGAAACATGAGTTGGAACAATTACATTAAAAACATTGCCAGGGCCGCTGCGAAAAAGGTAGGCTCTCTCTACCGTGCTAGAAAACTAAAGTATCCTGTACCTCTATAAGGCCACCATTCGCCCATGTATGGAGTATTGTTGTCACATTTGGGCTGGTGCATCTGCTACTAGTCTCTCGCTCCTAGACAAGGTTCAAAAGAGAGTCGCCAATCTGATAGGCCCTACACTGGCATCTAAGCTTCAGCCTCTGTCCCATCGACGAAACGTTGCATCCCTCTGCCTTTTCTACAAGTATTTTAATAGTGAATGCTCTGACGAACTGCAGACACTTGTGTCCCCACGACGTAGACACCTTCGACAAACCCGACAGGCAGCTAAATCCCACCCCCACACAGTAGAGATCCCTACATGTAAAATATCTTTCTACTCCAGTGGTTTCTTCCCCAGAACCGCTAGACTCTGGAATTCCATTCCAGGTTCCTGCTTCCCTAACTCTACTGACATGCAAAAGTTCAAGTGTAACGTGAACCGACATCTTGCTGCCCAAATCCCAACATAGTGCCCCAGTAGTTGCTGCCCCTGATAGTAGCCCCCTACACCAAAGTGGCAATGTGCCTTGTTTGGGGTGAAAATATAAAAAAATAAAATAAAAATAAAAAAAACTTAAAGCAACAGATATTCTTGTCTTCTGTCATAGTTTCGCTAATACTGCTTTAAATACTTTTGTTTTCTGACTGAAGTAGCTGAATAATATTGTAAGCACTTTCTCAAAGTTTCATGGATTTTTATTCACTTGTTCCTTAAATATTAAGAAAAATGTAAACTCGTTAATAGTTTGATACGCAGTGTATTAAATCAGAAATTATAAATCAAATGCTTAAAATGACATATTTGTTGTTGGGCTCGTGTAAAAAAACATCTTATGTTCGGTTCCGTCTTTGATACAGCAAGACGAATATTGTTCCTAACATCAAGCCGGTATCATGGTCACCAGGTCAGAAATTCAACATTTGTAAAGGTATATTGTAGCGAATTGTATTAGCATTATGAATGCCTTTTGCTGAGGGGATAGGCATCCTAAACACAATTAAAAGCTGGAGAGATTCTCTTTGTTGCTGAAGGTCAGTTTATTGCTTTTGAAACCTTGAACTCTGACAGCTCTTTTGCAATTTTAATGTCTATAAGAAGTTCAATTCTCTTCGTTTGCAAATGCTCGTGTAAGAAGGAAACAAGGCTATGGATCTGGCCTTGATTCGTGCCTTCCAAAATTTAATTCGAGCAAACAGTTCGGCAAGCTTTCTTGAATGTCACTAATAATAATATCACGGTTTTGTAAGAATTGGTTCATTTTGTTGAGTCGACCGAAAATATCGATCAGGTAAGCGAGCATTATGGCAAACTGTTCATTGTCGTAATGGACATGGAAATTCTTCCGTAGAAAAATTTCCGCTTCCATACGGAGTTCATATATCCGATAGATACATTTACCCCTCGAGCGCCAAAAAATTTACGCTTTCATTTCGTTTGTTAGAAGTAGGAAGAGCCGATTATTTTTTACCATTGCACAAATGAAATTAATCACTTTGAGCGTGACGTCCATGACTTCCAACAGACATGATGATAGAGTTTTCGACATAAGAGCATATCGGTGTAGTGAACAGTGGGAAGATGTTACGTGTGGCCAATTATTCTTGACAAGTGTGATGAACTCTCCTCTGACGCCAAACATCGCTGGGGAACCATCAGCACAGATGTAATGGGTATTTTGCCAGCCAAGTCGATTAACTTTAAAAAAAAAAAGAGTCAACGAGGCTTTAACACCTGTTGTTACCGTTGTAATTGGTATTGAAAAGCAAACATTTTTCCTTTTCCTATCTTTCCCTCTTTCTCGTAGCCAGCGAAGGTGATTAACTGACTCTCCAAAGCAGTGTATATAGACTCATCTAATAGTAAGCTAGCGTTCTTTGCTTGATTTCAGAGCAAGCTTGAGGCATACATCGGTAGCCATATTATCAATCCGTCGGCTGATTGTGTCTTTAGAAAGCGAAATTTGCTGGATTTTCTTTTATTCCTCTGCTCTGATCATCAGTTCTGCCATTTTCTCTGTAATGGAAAAGAAGAAATGCGACCAGTGGGGAGAAGCTCGGCAAGAAACAGGAAGAAATGAAGGAAAAAATGGCAGCAAAAGAAGACGATACCGATACAAACAGTGCAATCAAAACAGGTCCTTTGAAAATAATTAAAGCAAATTTTACCAAAATTGAAATGAAAGAAAAATAAAAACAGAACAACCGGACGCGACGGAAATGAAACGCTTCTGGGGCTAGGTATGGGAAGGACGAAAGGATCATAATAGAAAAGCAGAATGGTAGAAATAAATAAAAAAAAAAGAGTCACAGCAAATCGAAGAAACAGAGATTAAAATCAGCAAGGAAACCCTCAAGACAACCCTACGAAAAATGGCCAACTGGAGAGCACCATGACGGACATGTACCAGAATGGGTGATCAAATGTAGAATCACACTAGTGCAAAAAGACACAGAAAACAACAACTACAGATCTATAGCCTGTCTACCATGTGGAAAACACGGACTGTACAACTGAGAGAACAAATTTATTAGTCCCTTCATAACCGCGGATTACTCCCAGAGATAGAGAAAAGATGCCAAAAAGGAAAAAGAGGAACATACGACTTATTATACTTAAACCAAAGGATTCTGAAGGAGGTCAGAAGTAGAAAAAAGAACTTGACCATGGCATGAATAGACTATAAGAAAACATATGATAGGATCCCGCAAGCGTGGATAATAGAATGTCTGAGAATATACAAAATACCAGGTAATATAGCCAATCTGATAGAAAATGCAATGTAAACATGGAGACTTGAACTGACAGCTGATAGACAACACATAATTGAAATCAAAATACAAAGAGAAATCTTCCAAGTTATATGTCTGTTGTTTGCAATATGATGCGTGAATAGTTGTGTGTCTGTGTTTTCAATGATATTTATGCAAACTATCGTTTTATATTCTAAAAGAATTAATTTAAAATCGGAATCGTTATGATATGATATATAAAAATAAGTTTTTGTTTGGTTAAATGCATTGGAAATCACCACTGCGAATGTTTTTCCTTGTTTGAAAATACAAACTCTTATTCTTAAGTGACTGTTTCTAATGTTAATGTGTATGTCAAACTGCTGATGTCGGTCTAGTCCGTTATTCAGTTAAACTAAGCACGAAAGAGGAACTGTTGTTCATTTAAATTTCCAGGTTAACGTAATAGGTAGTGGATGGTTGTATTTAAGGTCAATATTTTTTCCTGATACGTGGGTATTCATGGCGTTCGTGCGATAACTAAATTTCTTGAAGGTAAAAATCTTTACTACTATCTATAGAGAATAACTTGCTTCGGAGTAAGGCAAAGAGGATAAAATGTAACAGTTATTAAATGGTGACGGAATGTGCGTATTTGCTGGAAATGATGAGTGTTAAAGATGTGCATATGAATTGTCTCCGTTGTATTCCTATACTGTCAGACGCTTTATGGGAAAGTAAACTTCATTATATATATATATATATATATATATATATATATATATATATATATATAAACTATCTCAGTTTAGTTTTGGGGGTTATTAACCCTAACATGGTATTTATTTGGTAAAATAACTACCGAAACCTGTTATAATTGCTTTGCATTTATGATAATCTATTCGAAAGAAAAATGGGATTATACTTCTTTTAGATTATTACATGTGAACAACCTGAAAAAGTTTGTGTTAAAAGTAAAGAAAATATATGTAATTTTAGAATGGGAGATCAGTTTTGCATGCAAATATAACAGTAACTGATCATCCATCACGTCCTATTAAGTTTCACATAACGTAGCATTTTTGAAGATCTGTTATCAAAAGTTTTGATCTTGGTGGTTTTCGTAATTTATTGAATATCACTGTTAAAAGTAAGTTTAGGTTGTGTTTTTCTGCCAACAATACACGTTACAATACATGTTACAATACATGTTACAATATATGTAACAATACACGTTACAATACATGTAACAATACATGTTACAATACATGTTACAATACATGTAACAATACATGTTACAATACACGTTACAATACATGTAACAATACATGTTACAATACAGTTTACAATACATGTTATGAATAAAATAATTATGTGGGTTTTTTACGAAATTAAATTTTAATTAATTGTTACACCTATATCTTCAGCACATTTTCCGTCTTTATAAAAACTGTTAAACCCCTCATGTCCGTAACGGGTCTCATTATTACTCTCTAGTGTCACTGAAGTTGATGATCATTTGAAGTTAAATTAATTTAGGATACTAGTCCTCACTATAAATTTTAAAACAATCTATTATTAACACCAAGTTTTAGACTGTTTATAATTGTTCTCGACAGACAGTAGCGATATTCGAATAGTATACGCGTACAAAAATATGTATCGCCCGTTAAAATAACTTTCTGCCTCCATAATTTTATGTCAGACTGTTTGCAATCATTCTTTAAAAAATAAGAAAAAAGAGAAAATAGACAGATAAAAATATCGTTGCCATTATTATTTTTTATCAGCAACTTTTAGATTGTTTGCAATTCTTATAGAAAAAGCACCGGAGATCTATTTTTCCCTCGCTCACGAAACAACTACACATACACAAACTGTTTCTTCCTGTAAAAACGTCGGTTAATATGGCAACTCTTTTTTTTTTGTATACTCTTACCTGCGAATAAATATTAGCCACAGCAATTCGTCATTGATGGAGGAAACGGTTGATCGGTAGGTGGAGTGAACAGGGAATATAGTATTATTCCAAAAACATTTTTGAATTAAAATTACAATTAATGCGAGGAGCAAAATTAGTCGTGAAATATGACCGGCGTTGTTCGGGAAGCTTAATTTTGTGCATATGCGAAATATAAGAAATGAAATTTAAAAAAAAGGAGGAAAATAAGATAATATTGTAAAAATCATTGGAGCGACTATTCATTAGCTATTGTATAAATCACGACGAAGTCTATGGTGTGTTAACCCGACCGCTATATAACCTTATTCCAAAAATGTTAAAAGAAATTAAATAAAAAGAAATTAATAATTGCATTGTTAATAACGTAACGAAAGATTCCTGTATTGACTCCAACAAGCTCTCTGTGAAAATTGAATGTTATATCTGCTATTCGTTTATTCATGTAATCGGGAATGTGAAGAAAATATCTGGAAAAGCCCATAAAATTGACTTAACAAAAAAATTAGTTGAAAGGGGCCTTCCGTATTTAGATTGAAAAAACAAAATGCTGACTGAGGATAACAAGAACATGAAAATAATAAAATAATAATGGTGCTACGACGAAATATCTGTCCTATAAAGAAAACTTCCTTGTGTAAATGTGTGGCAGTGGTAGTAGACCTGAGGTGAACCAAAATACATTCGACTTCCATGAGTCATATGATTTTGTCAAGTTTTATTTATGGAGGTCACATTTTCTATTCAAACCTTTGGCCTTAGTTATGTAACTATCTTAAGTATTTTTCTACGGACATCGTTTAGAAGGATGAGTCATGCGCCTTGAATCGACACGGAAATGTAAAATGTAAAATATTTTTACTTAATGCATCAGAATAAAAAATAATAATTGAACGCTTATTCATTATCAGTAAATGAAATGCTTATTAGTATTATTAATAACTATTATAAGTGAAATCTGTTTCTGGTATAAAAATGGCTTCAATCTGTAATTTACATTTGCTGCTGAAAATAGATATGGGTTCCTTACGGAAAATATTCAAAGCAAGATTAATAGTATTTACTAAGAAATTAGATTTAATTTTAAGTTATTGTTCGTAACAACATGCCCTAAAGTTCACTGGAAGAAAAAGGCTAGACAGAATAAAATACCAGTGCTATATATTTGAATGTCTAAACCACAATTGCGAGGATCGAACAATACCATTACTCCTGATCTTAAATGGAACACGTATATCAAATCTGTTGCCAAGGCCGCTGGAAAAATGGTGGGATCTTTCTATCGATCCAGTAGATATCTCACTGCTGATGCAATTCTCTACCTATATAAGAGCCAGGTACGTCCAAGGATAGAATACTGTTGCCACATCTGGGCAGGAGCTGCTAGAAAGGACTTGTCCTGCCTTGATAGAGTTCAAAATAGACTTCGTAGCCTCGTAGGAGATGTCCTTTTCTCCTCCTTGCAACCTCTATCTCACAGAAGAGATGTTGCGAGTTTGTCTCTGATGTATCGTTATTTTCATGGAAAGTGTTCAACTGAGCTTCAATCTATGGTCCCCCCTCGCCAAACTTTCACAAGAAACACTCGTCTAGCTGTAAACCACTATCAATAATTTCCCCCACTCTTTATCTGTACCTAAACCTAAACGTAGACTCCATGAACAAAGCTTCTTTCTTAGAACTGCACGCCTGTGGAATTGTCTTCCGTTTTCCTGCTTTCCGGCTGACTACAATATGGTTGTGTTCAAGTCTAAAGTAAATAAGTTCTTGATGAGCCGTTCCATATAAGTTATTAAATTTACCAAATTTTCATTACTAATAATTACTATATTGACCAATTTCTACTGTACACTCTTTAACCCTTATCCTTGAGTGGCCTCTGGGCCTTGATAATGTGGTGATGCCTTTGTAAAAATATATATATATATATATATATATATATATATAGAGAGAGAGAGAGAGAGAGAGAGAGAGAGAGAGAGAGAAGAGAGAGTTTAGCCATTTTAGTTTTAGAAGAGAAATGTTTTTCCAAACAAAATGGCAGTATCAATCTAAAAAGATGTTTTAAATTATAAAAGCTTGCAGACGAAGATGAAGAATAGAGTTTCCAAAGAATACTGAGACGAATAGCAGAGTTCCGTGTGACAACGTAAGGTTATATGTAGGAATTCTTAAGTGATTATGTGTAATTTATAAAGTGATTCCAGTTTCTAATGGGTTGGTAGCGGAGCGTGGTTCCATCAGATTAGTTAGTTCATATCATCTCTGTTTACAAATAGAATCTTCCAATTTTTGCAATCATATCCTCATTATAGCAAAACATATTGCAACAATATATACATATATATATATAGAGAGAGAGAGAGAGAAAGAGAGAGCGAGAGAGAGAGGGGAGAGAGAGTGATCACAAATTATTTTATATATATGGAAACATATTTAAATATTTTAAATCATTTTAAAATCATATTACAAATATAGAATATTTACATATAGAGTAATCAAGTATTTTACGGTTGTATGTAAACGATGTTTATTTCCAGTTGCACAATACAATACAAAATTTATTTGTAATTGTTTTTTTCTTGAGAACGATGTCCAACTGAAATTTCATTTGTAAAAAGAAAAAACATAACAATGTCCGAGAAAAACATCTTAATGTATCAGCTGCCACTTTATTCCAATTTATTCCAAGTCCTGCATTTTAAAAATACAGTACAATATATATATACATGTATGCACATGTATATAATGAAATAACATCATAAATAACACCGTAAGGCGAAGCAAATACTGTAACCAGAGGTCGGAAAATCATCGTATTCCACATCGGAATCTGAAAAAAACGTATCCTAGGGCCACCGTATCTCGGTATATACATATATATATATATATATATATATATATATAGGGAGAGAGCCACCGTAACTCTGTATATATATATATATATATATATATATATATATATATATATATATATGATTATTTTTTTTACTATAATAATTAAATACCTACAGACACTAGTGTTTCATCCTTTCGGGATTCTTCAGTGCAGGGTGTCACAATTACTACCAGTCGAACGATTCGAACCCCGCGACACGAGACATCTCTGGCTCGATTAGCGGAGGCCGTATCCATTCGGCTACCATTAATCGTGTGAAAAAGCGTTGAATTTTAAACATTTTAATTTAAATGTTCATTACGTCAGACAGACAGTGATCAAATCGTTATACGACGATCTACGCATAAGAGCTAAATTGACCGACTTTTATTCAACAGAAAGTGCTCAACGATAAGAAACGTATTTCTTAAAGGGGCTGTCATGATTATTGTTTTTACTATAATAATTAAATACCTACAGACACTAGTGTTTCATCCTTTCGGGATTCTTCAATGCAGGGTGTCACAATTACTACCAGTCGAACGATTCGAACCCCGCGACACGAGACATCTCTGGCTCGATTAGCGGAGGCCGTATCCATTCGGCTACCATTAATCGTGTGAAATAGCGTTGAATTTTAAACATTTTAATTTAAATGTTCATTACGTCAGACAGACAGTGATCAAATCGTTATATATATATATATATATATATATATATATATATATATATATATATATATATATATATATATATATATATATATAGGGAGAGATACAGACAGACAGACAGAAATAGAGAAAGAAAGAGAAAGATTCATACACAGAGAGAGTGTTTAGCTATAGCATAGCTATTCAGTGTGACTAGAATGGAGACAATTGTCTCGAGTGGAGACAATTAAGTATTTATGTGCTTCTATTATCCAGTCATCCGTTAGTCATGTGCAAACAAATCAGTGTTTTTTATAAAAAATTGTTGAATAGTACCACGTTTGTTTTACGCGCACGTTTGAAATTTTCACTGATAGCAGATGTCAATTTTACTTACCAGAGTGTTCAACACAGAAAATGGTGTATGCATTAATCCGCATACTATTTCGTTGTACCACGAACAGTAATGTGTCAGTGCAGTAGCAATACCCTCAGAAATGTGTGGGACAATAGCTAAACAAGATTCAAGTAACGCAACGGTTTCTATAGCTTGGAAATCCGATCCTAATTTTAACCTACGCTGCACTTCGCGAACCCTTTGAAATACGGTTATTCCAACTATCAATTGGATCCATATGGCATTGAACTAGAGCGACAGATCCGCTGCATATCATATCGATGTGAACATATGGTAAACTGAAGAGATCTTTTCACAGACAGATGTACTGATAGCGATAAATGGTGAAAGGTAAATCGCTGTGTGGAAACCGTTCGTTCACTCCGTGTCAAGCAATCAATATGCATGATTACGTCTATTTAATTAATGGCGTATGTAATTAAATCAAGCGGAAGATTCAGAAAGAGACGCAGGCATCGCGATGGATAAATGAATGGAGAAATTCTGTGAGCTGAATATAGGCTCCACTGAATAAGGATCGTGAATCTCTACTTTGAATAACTCACTATTTGTTTAGGCAATTCATTGGCAATTATTTATTTGAAAATAGAACACACCGACACGTATGAAAACACATGGGAAAAGATTTCTATGTGTAAGATATCTATTTAAGAGTTGGTGAATATGTGTGTATAATGTCGATTACAGATCCGTCTCTTCTTAAAACATTCAGGAATACCATGTGACTCAACATATAGAAATATATTTTCTTAGTTCATAAAAATATATTTCTAAAGGCATATAACCTTCATAATATTATCCAAATTGTTTCAAATTACAAGCTCTATGAAGTTATATTTCCGGCATATAATGTTGGTCGCATCACAATTTTTTCCCCCATGAACTGCTTATATTTTTCCATTCTATTTTAAGCATTTAACAGGCTGTTTTTCATATAACTGTTTTTTACTAATAAAACAACAAAAAAAAAGTTCCAAAGCAAAAATAAAAACATGAAAAACTTACATTAAAGATAACACTCAGAGAAAATCCCTCAAATAGCGATTACAACGTGTGTCGATTCTCAAACAGCTATTTAGGATTCAACAAGTAGTGTCAGGATGAAAAGTTTCCGAAAGTTTTTAAAAATCGAAAATACCGTCAGTTTGGAAGTTTGCAAAATTATAGCAATGGATTAGCTGTGTCATGATTTTTACTGAAATTACAGTGTAAATAATTTTAGCACTAAAAAGTGTAATGTATAACAGATATTATTAATTCTAACAAAAATCAACTCTAAATTGTAGATTTAAATTTATTTACTCATTTTTTTATTTCATAAATTTATCACAATTAATTATCTGTTTCCTCAAAAAGTAGAAAAAATAATGATGTTATCTCCTCATTAATTTCCAGTAGTTTTATTTTTAAAAACTTTCTATTTTTTATTTATAATATGTTTTCTGCTTCACTACGTGTATATTGCTGGTTCATCTCTTGGCTCTGATAAATGTTAATGCTTATGTAAAAAAAACATTCAGTAATGAACATATTCATTGTAAGGCCGCTTAATTCCGAATCACCAAGACATTAGGGTCCTTGCTGCGTTACTGAAGAAAATCATACCACGTCACAAAGTTCCAATGAGTAGCACGTTGTTTCCATACATATTTCAGCTATTAATAAATTATATAGATTTTTGTTAATATGTTACTATGACAATTTTTATTTACTGTAATGAAAAGCGTGTCCTTGTGCCATTCTAATCTAAATTTCTGTAAATTTGTATTGGTCATTAATAATAAGTTGATAATATCTCGTGTCGACAACCATCAATGTATTTAGTATATTTTCAACTAAGTGCTGCCGCCATTTTTCCCATAAAACTGTTTTGTTGACGCCAAAACTTTTGTTCCTTTGATTCTTTGAACACAAAAATGTCGAAAATAATTAAAATTTTATTTTCAAAACTTCTATTTTAATCATAAAATTCAGTAAATAAGAAGGAAAAAAACAGAAAGAAAAGAATAAAAAGAAAGAACCAGATCAACTGTGAAACCAAAAGAGGTGAAACAGAAAATGAAAATAAAAAGAAATAGGACATAAAATCAAAAACAACAAAAACAACGAAATTTATAAAAAAAAAAAACAGGCAGAAATATAACTTTAAAAAATAATATATAACAATTAACGAGAAAAAAAAACATGAAAAACAGAAAAATTCAGATGAAAATGGATTAAAAAGGAATAAACAAAATGACATAGAAATGAATTAATAAGTAAAAATGAATAAGGAAACAACAAAATAAAAATGAAAAAGGGAAAGTAAAACATAAGGGAAAGAAATGAAGAAAAACAGAGAATAAAAGTTTAAATAAAAAAGAAAAACAAAAAAAATAAATGAAAGAAATAGAATAAGAAAGCAAAAAGATAGAAAAGATAAAAGAAAGAATATAAAGAAAAATGCTAAAGATATAAAACTCTTTAGTAAAAAGTGAATAAAGAGAAGGAAAAGATGCACAAGTCAAGAAAAAAGAAGAAAATGAACGCAATAAAAAGTAAGGGTAAAAGCATAACAAAGGAAATTAAATAAAAGAAACTAAAAAGACAAAATAAGAAAAGGTCGAAAATAGGACAAAAAAAAACAAGAACGAAGTCAAGAAATAGTATGAAAGTAAATTAATAAAAAATCTGGAAAAAATTGGATAGAAAATAAACAGAGAAAAATGAGGGAAAAACGAAAGAATCAAAGTAAATTCAATCAATAATAAAGAAAAGAAAGTTGAGAAAATATGAAAATAACGTAAGATTTAAAGGATTTGGTAATGAGTAATTGTTTCTCTATCCTACAACCCCTTTCACACAGAAAACATTTCTACTCTCTCTCCCTCCCTCCCTCCCTCCCTCCCTCCCTCTCTCTCTCTTTCTTTCTTTCTCTCTCTCTTTCTCTCTATCTATCTATCTATCTATCTATTTATCTATCTCTCTGCTCTATCGTTATTATAATGAAATTTACTAGACTTTGGTTCCTCCTTGTAAGATATTCCTAGTGTGTCCTCTCACAACTGTTTGAGAACTTATGAATTAGACATAACGCATACGACAATTTCCAACCACTTGAGAGAGATTCGAAGAAAAAACTTGATAAATAGGTGCCTCATAACTTGATCGACAACCAAAAGAAACGCCATTATAAAGTGTCATCTTCCCTTCTTTTACGCAACAAGAACGGCCCGTTCCTTGGCCGGTTTGTGACTTGTGATGAAAAGTGGTTTCTTTACGACAACCGGTGACGCTCAGCTCAGTGGTTAGACGCTGACGAAGTTCCACGACACTTCCCGAAACCAGGGGTGCACCAAAAGAAGGTTATGTTTACTGTGTCGTGGTTTACGACCGGTCTAATCCATTAAACTTTTTAGAATGCAGTCGAAACCATGACCGCGGATAACTATTGTTAACGAATGAATGAAATGCAGAAGAAATTTTGACAACAGCATCCAGAAATTGCTCAGTTCTCCTCCACGACAATGCACGACCGCACCTTGCTAATCCGACCCTGCAGAAGTTGGATGAATTAGGCTACAAATCTTGCCCTATTCGTCATACTCTCGAGACCTTTCATCTGCCGACTACCACTTTTCCAAGCATCTTGACCACTTTCTGCGTGAGAAATGTCTCAAATACCTAGGCGATATCAAAGAACACTTTCAGCGACTTAATTGTCACCAGAACGCAAGATGTTTACGTTATTGGCATAAATACACTTGTTTTGTGTTTGCAAACGTGTGTTGACTCTGATGGGCCTGTGTCGATCAGTAAACTTTTGTTTGGGCTGAAATATGTTCATTTGAATTTAAAAGTTAAAACCCGTAAGAACTTTCTTGTCATTTCTTTACGGAGAGTGAACATAAGAATTGTATTAAAAGAAGAAAAATAGATTTCATTTTCTGTTACAGCATTTAGCCTGCTTGTTCGATTGTTAATTTTAAATGCAAATAATGCCATATGATAATGACATCTTTTTCGAAGAGTCCTGCATAAGAACAGTGAATATTAAGACGAATTCGTTTGCGCATGTCTCATGAAAAGAAAATAGTTAAACCAACGTTTGTTGTGAGACGTTAGCACCACTGTCTCATTCCTCGTATACTTTTACGCGACATAAATAGCCTCTTCTTTTGCCGTTGTAATTCCAGTCATTTTAGCAGAAGACCTAAAATTAAACCACCATTTGAATACGTTAGTAATAAAGGCAGACATATTGCGGCGCCAATCAAACAATGTCTTTTGATTTATGTTAAAAGTTGCACTTTTCTTTTTTTCTGCTTTAATGGTGCTTACATATACACAAGAGCAATGTGTTCTCTACTTGACCCTGTCGACAAAACTCTAAATCATGCATCTAATTTGTTATTCTGCTCTTTTACAACTTTATATCTGTGTACGTCTGTGTGTCCCTATGGGCTCCAATTGGAGCTCTATTGGACTCTCTATGTTTTTATTTTAATTTTACGCGAATGTAATTAAGGTGTGTGGGAGTGTTCTTAGATAGGTTTTGTATCGGAATGCCTCTGGTAAGTATCGAAAATCGGTAATCGAAAAATCCGATTAAAGAAGGAACAGTCTGATTTGGGCCAAAGTTAACATCCTTATATAGCCTAACATCACAAGTACATTTGAAAAATTTTATCACTGCAGAATCAGAAGGTCCCGGCATAATCAGCAGGAGGGTTTGATAACACAAGGGCGATTTCAAAATGAATGTTTCTGCTTAGAGCACAATTGAACCATAATATAATATGATTTTTGCATTTTAAATTTTTATTTAAGCCATTATATGAAAAAGCTTCTATAAAACTAACAGGTTCTCTATAGTGCGATTTATACTACAATGTATTGCGGACTAAGCCACTGCGGGAGGCCTGTGGAGCTACCTCCCGATGCACCGCGGGGGTTCCCGACTAGAGTAGGCAATTAATCGTGATTCGTTGATTGTCATTCAATCTGAGCAACGTCGGTTCTCCCTGCTAATATATGTACATAATATTTTATTATATTACTAACAAAGATACCCGTGCATCACATGAGACTTTGCTGTACGCTCGGTTACTCGCGAAGTAGGTACCCGAGCGTACAGCAAAGTCCCGACCTTAATCTTTGACTTGGAAAAATTGTGTCTACTATCCCTAGTTCGGAGACCATTATCATGTCATGTTTGGTCATGATCAATCCAATGGTGTGAGCTGTAGGAGAGTATAAATGCATGACTTTTTCAACTACAATCAGTTGAGGTGCCATCGTAAAACTCTCCTTCAGACTCACGGATCGGCCTACTCGCTTTCGAAAGTTTAGGAGGAGGAAACTCACGTGCTTGTTACGCGTACCTTTCAAATCGTCACAAGTCTTTTTCTTCTCCTCCTCCTCTCTCTCGAATATACCATATCTATGCATTTTATTTTGTGACGTCACACTCACGCCACGCCCTCAGATGCTGGCACGATATTAACTCAGCAAGTGAGTCGTCAATATCTGTACGTATCCTGACTTGATTATTTAATGCGACTAGGTTACATTGGTATCATTAAAAAAATACCGCATTCTTTTTTATAGGAGACAGAGAAGGTAAGAAAAAGATAAGGGAAGATATAATAAATAAATACTGATCCAAAAGTTCAAGAGTCGTTTCGTATTATTATATGAGACAATGTTCTTTCGATGAAGGGAAAAAGGAAAAGAGAAAGATCGGAGAAGTGTAGATAATGGAGAAATGATTATTTTCAGGAAAAAAATAGATAGATACATATAACAAATTTTGTCCCAGAACAGAACAGAAGATATCTAGTGCCCCTAATATGGCATCGAGCAGCAGCTTAATTCCCGCCAATTTTGGCATATAAAAAACAGGGTCGTGAATAGAAGTGTAAGCTCTATCCCAACCATCATCAATGGGTCTGCGGTAATCTTGTAATCATCGGACAAAGCCAAACTCTTTGCCAAAAACTTTGCAGCTAATTCTAGTCTATGCGATCATGGCCGTCAACCCTGTCTTTTCTCGTTTGTCTGAAAACACGCTTTGCGACATACAAATATCTGTGCGGGATGTGGCCGAGTTAATCAAAACCCTCTATTCCAGTAAAGCAACTAGTCCTAACGGAATTCCTATTATAGTGCTCTAAAAACTTCAACCAGAACTATAGTACCCTAAAAGCTTCAACCAGAACTAGCTCTTATACTTACAAAGCTGTTTAAGCGTTGTTTTAAGGGCAATTGCTTTCCAACACCCTGGAAAATCTCATCAGTATGTCCCGTATTTAAAATGTCAGGTGATCGGTCATCTCCCTCTCAATTAGTCTCCTGTGAGTCATGAGTAGGTTGCTGGAATGTGTGTTAAATAGAGAAGTAGTCAACCACCTCAGCAAAAATCACCTCCTAGGTGACATGCAATATGGTTTTAGTTCTGCTAGATCTACAGCAGATGAGCTAACAGTTATATCTCATAGGATTAGTGAATCTCTCGACGGGGTTTTCTTTAAAGGACAATTGTCCTTGACATATCAAGGGCCTTCGATAGGGTATGGCAGTAAGATCTACTCCATAAAAACCTCTAGCTACCGTAAAGCTGGAAATGTTTTTTCAATTATTAAATCATTTCTCTCTGATAGGTTCACAAGAGTAGTGGTTGATGGGCAAAAATCAGAAGCTCACAGTATTAATGCAGCGGTCCATCCTGGACCCAACTCTCTTCCTGATCTACATCAATGATCTTCCAAATCACATCCTAAGATAATGTGTAGACATTTATGCTGACGACATTACCTTCTCTGATCTTGATCACGTTTTGCAATGGGGAAGGTAGTGGCTGGTTAATTTTAAGGCATCTAAAAGTAAGCTGATATCTTTCCATCATCAACGCTCTGATCCCCGTCTGGCATCAATAGAAATGAATGGTTCTCTTCTTGGGGAGGCTCCATGTTTTGACAAGCTTTTCGGTCTGGCCTTCACTCCTGATCTGAGATGGAAGACTTTACACCAAATCCATTGCCAATGCTGCTGGAAAATGGTGAGAGCGTTCTACCGCTCCAGTAGATATATCACTGCTGATGCAATTCCCTACTTGTGTAAGAGCCAAGTACGTCCAAGGATGGAGTATTGTTGCCACATCTGGGCAGGAGCTGCTAGAAGCAGCTTATCCTGCCTTGACAGAGTTCAAAATAGTCTTCGTAGCCTAGTGGGATAAGCTCTTTTCTTTTCCCTGCAGCCTCTTTCCCACAGAAGAGATGTTGCGAGCTTGTCTGCTTTATCGTTATGTTCATGGTAAGTGCTCGTGTGAGCCTTAATCTATAGTTCCCATCTGTCCGGACTTTCACGAAAAACATTCGTCTCGCTGAAACCACCATCAATAATTTCCCCCACTCTTTATCTGTGCCTAAACCTAAACGTAGATTCCATGAACAAAGCTTCTTTCTTAGAACTGCACGCCTGTGGAACTCTGTTTCGTTTTCCTGCTTTCTAACTAACTACAATATGGTTGTTTTCAAGTCCAACGTGAACAAATTCTTAATGAGCCATCCCCTTAAGTAATCCAATTTAACAAATTTCCACTACTAACGATTACTACGATATGTTCGCTTTGATTACTGTACACTCATTAACCCTTATCCTCGAGTATTGTCCGGGCCTTGATAAGTGGTAACTCCTTTGTGAAAAAAAATATAATTGCACTTTTTAGATGGAAAACAAAGAAATATAGAAATAAATCTGCGAATAATTAGGTTGTGTTTTCATTCGTTAAAACTTTTTAAAACTACGCAGAGAAAACAAATGCTACATTTTGATGTTAGTAAACTGCAACAATTTTGCCGCGACAAATGTTCATTAGAACCAGCTGTTTGTTTCTCAACTCACTCGAATTATTCTTAAAGGTCTTAACTAAATCTTGTACAAGCCCATCCAATAGTTGACATCATATTTGCAACAGAAATTAACATTTATTTAATCAGAATTTTTCTTAGAATACTTTATACAACATGGAATGTAACCTTTGTGGATTCTTTGGCCTTTACTTGAATGTATGTGTTTATACAAGTGGTTGTTTGGGTTGAAGTCAGGTTTCGCGGGTTTGCTTAATTATTTGAACTGGTTTTGTTCCATTCGAGGGGAGATTCAAGATTTTGGGATGGAATTGAACTGACAAAATGTCATATGAAGTTGAGTCTTGATCGACGTGATGCTACCCAGAATGTCTCATGTAAGAGAAAGAGACAGGAGATACAGATGGAAATAGGCAGATTGAAAAAGCAGGCATTATATGTGTGTGTGTGCGCGCGCGTGCGCGCGTGTGTGTGTGTGTGTGTGTGTGTGTGTGTGTGTGTGTGTGTGTGTGTGTGTGTGTGTGTGTGCTGGTCTTTGTGTGTGCTGGTCTTTGTGTGTGTGTATGCTGGTGTGTGTGTGTTCGGCTATTTCGTGTCACATAAAATCCTAGCTGAACAGATATAAATATTACAAGTTTCACAATCATTCAGAAATGTATATATATATATATATATATATATATATGTGTGTGTGTGTGTGCGTGTGTGTATGTGTGTATGGCTGTGTGTGTGTTCAAAGAAATAAGAAAAAACTCTAATTTATCGACAAATCATTTTTAGTTTGAAACAGTTGTTTCTTTTATAGGAAACGAATGCGCAATATCAATTTGCATATTTAATAAATCATCTCCGAATATTCCCTAGGGAAAAAACTAAATCAAAAACAAAAAAAAAATACAAAGAGTCAATTATACCGAATAGCATCTTAAGGTGTGTGGTTCTATCTAACTTAATCAGACAACTCCTTCATTTTCATTTATGAATATATGTGTGTGTGTGTGTGTGTTTGTGTGTGTGTTTATATATTAAAATAAAATACGTATTAAATACGTTTATAAGCCAAATTACAACACAATAATATGAAAAATAAACAAATATTTATTTGTTTAAGATTAATATTTCAACGATAGACGTCATTCTCAGAAGCGTATTCTTCCAGCATTTGAAAATAACACTACAGAGGAAGAAACGCGGACTCTTTACTAATTTTTTTCTTCCATTTAACATCATGGCGAGAAAAAAAAAAGAAAAACGTATAAAATTCTCAGAATGACGCTTATCGCCGAAATATTAATTTAAACAAATAAATATTTGTTTATTTTTCATAAGATCGCCTTGTAATTTGACTTATAAACGTATTTCCTACTTATTTTTAAATTCAAACAACGATTATATCACGGAAAACACAACTCTGACTTTCATATCACGCAAGCCAAGCGTATTCTTCCGGCATTTGAAAATAACGCCGCAGATAAACAACACGCGGCTCTTTCCTAATATTTTCTTCTTTTATTTAACATCATGGCGAGAAAAAATTGTCTAAAATTTTGAATTGATTTAAAACAAATAAATAGTTGTTTATTTTTCATAGTATTGCGTTGTGATTTGGTTTATTGACGTATTTAATACTATTTTATGCTAAAATTAAAATTTTGATATTAATTACTGTGTTCTTTAAATTTATCGATAATAATAATGAACATTTAAATGTTTGTATTATTCTATAACTAAGAAAGAACAACGTAGGTACGATGAGTTGTTTTTTTTTAATTGATGGAATGGATAAATAATAGTATCTATATAGCTCATATTGAAAGGAATTTATTCAAGTTGTTTTATGTAAATCGCACCAGACGTTGCTGTTTTATGTAAATCGACAAGTGTGAAACCACTAGATGTAAATAGTTACCAAGAACTAAAGATGATTATCACAAAGACATGAGATGCTTATTGGCCTTAGCCTTGAAAAGATGAAAGCTATAGGTAGATAAAAACAGTGAGCGGGAAGAAAGTCCTAAAAGCTTGCAGTTCTTTGAAATAATCTACTAAACTATGAGGCTGTATTAAAATGGTGTATCAAAACCAACGAGTAAACGAACTGGAATATCGAGAGGGAATACTGATATATTCCAGTTTTCTATATTATTTATATGTTATTAATCTTGAGGATTGAGGGGAAAATATCGTTGCTGGTGTCAGGGAATGGTTAGAATCACTATCATGCTTCATGCATATATTGCAACTATCAATAAATGACTCATTATTTTCCCAACTAACAGAAATATCGTCTCTCACTTTAATCACTCTCCATCAGCAATTAGCAAATTGACAGAAATATAGGAGGAGATTTATTTGGAAGAATTCAATTCAATTCAAGATGTCACCACACGGTGAAATTCCACATATACTATGCTGAAAATGAATTTAGAACAACGAAAAGTTCTTGTAATGTATGCTGTTGATAATAAGATTCCTACCTTAACCACTTTAAAATAGGAACTTGTTCAAAAATTGTCCAATTACTGAGTCCATTTGAAGAAATCATTAAAGAAGCGAGTAATAGAACTTCAACTATATAAATTAAAATGCCTACAATTTTAGCTTTTAAATTATGTATGTCAAAAACTGCTAATCTAATTAAATTTCTAAATTGACTGGAATCCTTCTTACGATTGTTGAACAATTTAGCGAATCAAGGGAAACAAGCTTTTCACCCTATATAAAAAATAAAAATCTAAATGATACAAATCTATATGATAAAAATCTAAATGATAAAAATAATAAAAATCTAAATAATAATAATCTAAATGATAAAAACCAAAATAATAAAAATCTAAATGATAAACATTTAAATGATAAAAATTTAAATGATAAAAACCTAAATGATAAAAATATAAACGATAAAATCTGAATAATAAAAATTAAAATGATAAAAACTAAATAATAAAAATCTAAATAATAAAATCAAAATGATAAACATCTAAATGATAAGAATCTAAATAATAAAAATCTAAATAATAAAATAAAAATGATAAACACCTAAATGATAAAAATCTAAATGATAAAAATCTAAATGATAAAAATCTAAATGATAAAACACTAGATTATAAAAATCTACATAATAAAAATCTAAATAACAAAATCTAAATCATTAATATCCAAATGATAAAAATCTAAATGATAACAATCTAAATGATAAAACCTAAATTATAAAATTCTAAATGAAAAAAAAACTAAATGAGTAAAAACTAAATGATAAAAATCTAAATGATAAAAATCTAAATAATAAAAACCAAAATAATAAAAACCTAAATGATAAAAACCTAAATGATAAAAATATAAATGATAAAAACCTAAATGATAAAAATCTAAATAATAAAAATCTAAATGATAAAAATCTAAATGATAAAAACCTAAATGATAAAAATGTAAATGATAAAAATCTAAATAAAAAAAAATCTAAATGATAAAAATCTAAATGATAAAAATCTAAATAATAAAAACCTAAATGATAAAAATCTAAATGATAAAAATCTAAATAAAAATAATCTAAATGATAGAAACCTAAATGATAAAAATCTAAATGATAAAATATTAATAATAAAAATCTAACTAATAAAAACCTAAATGATAAAAATCTAAATGATAAAAATCTAAATAATAAAAATCTAAATGATAAACATCTAAATGATAAAAATCTAAATAATAAAAATCTAAATGATAAAAATCTAAATGATAAAAATCTAAATGATAAAAATCTTTATAATAGAAATCTAAATAATAAAAATCTAAATGATAAAAATCTAAATGATAAAAATCTTTATAATAAATATCTAAATAATAAAAACCTAAATGATAAAAATCTAAATGATAAAAATCTAAATAAAAAAAATCTAAATGATAGAAACCTTAATGATAAAAATCTAAATGATAAAATATTAATAATAAAAATCTAACTAATAAAAACCTAAATTATAAAAATCTAAATGATAAAAATCTAAATAATAAAAATCTAAATGATAAACATCTAAATGATAAAAATCTAAATAATAAAAATCTAAATGATAAAAATCTAAATGATAAAAATCTAAATGATAAAAATCTAAATGATAAAAATCTAAATGATAAAAATCTAAATGATAAAAATCTAAATAATAAAAATCTAAATGATAAAAATCTAAATGATAAAAATCTAAATAATAAAAATCTAAATGATAAAAATCTAAATGATAAAAATCTAAATAATAAAAATCTAAATGATAAAAATCTAAATAATAAAAATCTAAATGATAAAAATCTAAATGATAAAAATCTAAATAATAAAAATCTAAATGATAAAAACCTAAATGATAAAAATGTAAATGATAAAAATGTAAATGAAAAAAATCTAAATGATAAAAATCTAAATAATAAAAATCTAAATGATAAAAATCTAAATGATAAAAATCTAAATAATAAAAATCTAAATGATAAAAATCTAAATGATAAAAATCTAAATAATAAAAATCTAAATGATAAAAATCTAAATAATAAAAATCTAAATGATAAAAATCTAAATGATAAAAATCTAAATAATAAAAATCTAAATGATAAAAATCTAAATAATAAAAATTTAAATGATAAAAATGTAAATGATAAAAATGTAAATGATAAAAATCTAAATGATAAAAATCTAAATGATAAAAATGTAAATGATAAATATAAATGATAAAAATGTAAATGATAAAAATCTAAATGATAAAAATCTAAATAATAAAAATGTAAATGATAAAAATCTAAATGATAAAAATGTAAATGATAAAAATCTAAATGAAAAAAATCTAAATGATAAATATAAATGATAAAAATGTAAATAATAAAAATCTAAATGATAAAAATGTAAATGATAAAAATGTAAATGATAAAAATGTAAATGATAAAAATCTAAATGATAAAAACCCAAATGATAAAAATCTAAATGATAAAAATCTAAATGATAAAAATCTAAATGATAAAAATCTAAATAATACAAATCTAAATGATAAAAATCTAAATGATAAAAATCTAAATGATAAAAATCTAAATGATAAAAATCTAAATGATAAAAATCTAAATGATAAAAATCTAAATAATAATAATCTAAATGATAAAAATCTAAATGATAAAAATCTAAATAATAATAATCTAAATGATAAAAATGTAAATGATAAAAATCTAAATGATAAAAATCTAAATGATAAAAATCTAAATGATAAAAACCTAAATAATAAAAATCTAAATGATAAAAATCTAAATGATAAAAATCTAAATGATAAAAATCTAAATAATTAAAATCTAAATGATAAAAATCTAAATAATAAAATTCTAAATGATAACAATCTAAATGATAAAAATCTAAATGATAAAAATCTAAATGATAAAAATCTAAATGATAAAAACCTAAATGATAAAAATCTAAATGATAAAAATCTAAATAATAAAAATCTAAATGATAAAAATCTAAATGATAAAAATCTAAATGATAAAAATCTTTATAATAAAAATCTTAATAATAAAAATCTAAATGATAAAAATCTAAATGATAAAAATCTTTATAATAAAAATCTAAATAATAAAAACCTAAATGATAAAAATCTAACTGATAAAAATCTAAATAATAAAAATCTAAATTATAGAAACCTTAATTATAAAAATCTAAATGATAAAATATTAATAATAAAAATCTAACTAATAAAAACCTAAATGATAAAAATCTAAATGATAAAAATCTAAATTATAAAAATCTAAATGATAAAAATCTAAATGATAAAAATCTAAATTATAAAAATCTAAATGATAAAAATCTAAATTATAAACATCTAAATGATAAAAATCTAAATGATAAAAATCTAAATGATAAAAATCTAAATGATAAAAATCTAAATGATAAAAATCTAAATGATAAAAATCTAAATAATAAAAATCTAAATGATAAAAATCTAAATGATAAAAATCTAAATGATAAAAATGTAAATGATAAAAATCTAAATGATAAAAATCTAAATGATAAAAATCTAAATGATAAATATAAATGATAAAAATGTAAATGATAAAAATGTAAATGATAAAAATCTAAATGATAAAAATCTAAATGATAAAAATCTAAATAATAAAAATCTAAATGATAAAAATGTAAATGATAAAAATCTAAATGATAAAAACCTAAATGATAAAAATCTAAATGATAAAAATGTAAATGATAAAAATCTAAATGATAAAAACCTAAATGATAAAAATCTAAATGATAAAAATCTAAATGATAAAAATCTAAATGATAAAAATCTAAATGATAAAAATCTAAATGATAAAAATCTAAATGATAAAAATCTAAATGATAAAAATGTAAATGATAAAAATCTAAATGATAAAAATCTAAATGATAAAAATCTAAATGATAAATATAAATGATAAAAATGTAAATGATAAAAATCTAAATGATAAAAATCTAAATGATAAAAATGTAAATAATAAAAATCTAAATGATAAAAATCTAAATGATAAAAATCTAAATAATAAAAATCTAAATGATAAAAATCTAAATGATAAAAATCTAAATGATAAAAACCTAAATGATAAAAATGTAAATGATAAAAATCTAAATGATAAAAATCTAAATGATAAAAATCTAAATGATAAAAATGTAAATGATAAAAATGTAAATAATAAAAATCTAAATGATAAAAATGTAAATGATAAAAATCTAAATGATAAAAACCTAAATGATAAAAATCTAAATGATAAAAATGTAAATGATAAAAATCTAAATGAAAAAAATCTAAATGATAAAAATCTAAATGATAAATATAAATGATAAAAATGTAAATGATAAAAATCTAAATGATAAAAATCTAAATGATAAAAATGTAAATGATAAAAATGTAAATAATAAAAATCTAAATGATAAAAATGTAAATGATAAAAATCTAAATGATAAAAACCTAAATGATAAAAATCTAAATGATAAAAATGTAAATGATAAAAATCTAAATGATAAAAATCTAAATAATACAAATCTAAATGATAAAAATCTAAATGATAAAAATCTAAATGATAAAAATCTAAATGAATAAAATCTAAATGATAAAAATCTAAATGATAAAAATCTAAATGATAAAAATCTAAATAATAATAATCTAAATGATAAAAATCTAAATGATAAACATCTAAATGATAAAAATCTAAATGATAAAAATCTAAATGATAAAAATCTAAATAATAAAAATCTAAATGATTAAAATCTAAATGATAAAAATCTAAATGATAAAAATGTAAATGATAAAAATCTAAATGATAAAAATCTAAATGATAAAAATGTAAATGATAAAAATCTAAATGATAAAAATCTAAATGATAAAAATCTAAATGATAAAAAACTAAATGATAAAAAACTAAATGATAAAAATCTAAATAATAAAAATCTAAATGATAAAAATGTAAATGATAAAAATCTTTATAATAAAAATCTAAATGATAAAAACCTAAATGATAAAAATGTAAATGATAAAAATCTAAATGATAAAAATCTAAATGATAAAAATGTAAATGATAAAAATCTAAATAATAAAAATCTAAATGATAAAAATCTAAATGATAAAAATGTAAATGATAAAAATGTAAATGATAAAAATCTAAATAATAAAAATGTAAATGATAAAAAGGTAAATAATAAAAATCTAAATGATAAAAATCTAAATGATAAAAATGTAAATGATAAAAATGTAAATGATAAAAATCTTTATAATAAAATCTAAATGATAAAAACCTAAATGATAAAAATGTAAATGATAAAAATCTAAATGATAAAAATGTAAATGATAAAAATCTAAATGATAAAAATCTAAATAATAAAAATCTAAATGATAAAAATGTAAATAATAAAAATCTAAATGATAAAAATCTAAATGATAAAAATGTAAATGATAAAAATCTAAATGAAAAAATCTAAATGATAAAAATCTAAATAATAAAAATCTAAATGATAAAAATCTAAATAATAAAAATCTAAATAATAAAAATCTAAATTATAAAAATCTAAATGATAAAAATCTAAATAATAAAAATCTAAATGATAAAAATGTAAATAATAAAAATCTAAATAATAAAAATCTAAATGATAAAAATCTAAATGATAAAAATCTAAATGATAAAAATGTAAATGATAAAAATGTAAATGATAAAAATGTAAATGATAAACATCTAAATGATAAAAATCTAAATGATAAAAATCTAAATGATAAAAATCTTTATAATAAAAATCTAAATGATAAAAATCTAAATAATAAAAATCTAAATGATAAAAATCTAAATGATAAAAATGTAAATAATAAAAATCTAAATGATAAAAATCTAAATGATAAAAATCTAAATAATAAAACTCTAAATAATAAAAATCTAAATGATAAAAACCTAAATGATAAAAATGTAAATGATAAAAACCTAAATGATAAAAATCTAAATGATAAAAATCTAAATGATAAAAATGTAAATGATAAAAATGTAAATGATAAAAAACTAAATGATAAAAATCTAAATGATAAAAATCTAAATGATAAAAATGTAAATGATAAAAATCTAAATGATAAAAACCTAAATGATAAAAATCTAAATAATAAAAATCTAAATGATAAAAACCTAAATGATAAAAATGTAAATGATAAAAATCTAAATGATAAAAATCTAAATGATAAAAATGTAAATGATAAAAATCTAAATAATAAAAATCTAAATGATAAAAACCTAAATGATAAAAATGTAAATGATAAAAATCTAAATGATAAAAATCTAAATGATAAAAATGTAAATGATAAAAATCTAAATGATAAAAATCTAAATAATAAAAATCTAAATAATAAAATCTAAACGATAAAAATCTAAATAATAAAAATCTTAATAATAAAATCGAAATGATAAAAATCTAAATAATACAAACCCAAATAATAAAAATCTAAATGATAAAAATCTAAATAATAAAAACCTAAATAATAAAAATCTAAATGATAAAATCTAAATGATAAAAATGTAAATGATAAAAATCTTAAAAAATAAAAATCTAAATGATAAAATCTAAATGATAAAAATGTAAATGATAAAAATCTTAAAAAATAAAAATCTAAAGGATAAAATCTAAATGATAAAAATGTAAATGATAAAAATCTTAAAAAATAAAAGTCTAAATGATAAAATCTAAATGATAAAAAGGAAAATCATAAAAATCTAAATAATAAAAATCTAAATGATAAAAATCTAAATGATAAAAATCTAAATGATAAAAACGTAAATGATAAAAATCTACATAATTAAAATCTAAATGTTAAAATCTAAATAATGAAAATCTTAATAATAAAAATATAAATTATAAAAATCTAAATAATAAAAATCTAAATGATAAAAATCTAATTTTAAAAAACTTTTACGTCTCCAATGTCCTAGATTCGGGATTCAAATTTAAATGTAATAAAAAAAAATGACATGGAAAACATCATTAAAAATTGAATTCTACATCTACATCCTAATGATGATAGTGAAGTAGAATCAAGATACACTTTTCCAAGCTCTGCTGAGGGTCAAGGAGTAGATGTAAAACTGTATCTCTCTCACCCGTGTTAGATGAATTAGCTTCAAATCCAATCTTAGAGCAGTTACAAGCTGGTATCAATCTGGAGACTGCAACTACATGTTCAACATAAATACAAGAAGCACAATCTAAACTCAAAACGAGTAAATCTCTAGTTCATAAGTGCACAAAAGAAATTGATCTTTACCACTACTTGCAAAAGGTGATGATTCATTTCAGTGGTGGAAAAAGACACAAGTGACCTTACCACTGTTGTGTAAACTAACTTCAAAATAATTTAGTTCTCCACCTTCATCTGTGGATAGTGAGAAGTTCTTTAGTATAGGTAGTAAGTGTATGAGCCTACGAGGAACAGGCTGTATTTTGAGATTGGATAAACTCTGATGTTGCTACATTACAACTTAAGAGTATTCAACTTTAAATAGTGATGAGAGCATGGGAGGCAAGTAAAAGGAATAGAAGAAGAAGTAGAGCAGCAGCATGCTATAATGGAACCACAAAAGCATGATATAATGGAACCACAAATGAATGCTATAATGAAACCATAAAAGTATGCTATAATGGAACCACAAAAACATGCTATAATGGAACCGCAAAAGCATGCTCCGCAAAAGCATGCTATAATGGAACCACAAAAGCATGCTATAATGGAACCACAAAAGCATGCTATAATGGAACCACAAAAGCATGCTCCGCAAAAGCATGCTATAATGGAACCACAAAAGCATGCTATAATGGAACCACAAAAGCATGCTATAATGGAACCACAAAAGCATGCTATAATGGAACCACAAAAGCATGCTATAATGGAACCACAAAAGCATGCTATAATGGAACCGCAAAAGCATGCTCCGCAAAAGCATGCTATAATGGAACCGCAAAAGCATGCTATAATGGAACCACAAAAGCATGCTATAATGGAACCACAAAAGCATGATATAATGGAACCACAAAAGCATGCTCCGCAAAAGCATGCTATAATGGAACCACAAAAGCATGCTATAATGGAACCACAAATGCATGCTATAATGAAACCATAAAAGTATGCTATAATGGAACCACAAAAACATGCTATAATGGAACTGCAAAAGCATGCTCCGCAAAAGCATGCTATAATGGAACCACAAAAGCATGCTATAATGGAACCACAAAAGCATGCTATAATGGAACCACAAAAGCATGCTCCGCAAAAGCATGCTATAATGGAACCACAAAAGCATGCTATAATGGAACCACAAAAGCATGCTATAATGGAACCACAAAAGCATGCTATAATGGAACCATAAAAGCATGATATAATGGAACCACAACAGCATGATATAATGGAACCACAAAAGCATGCTCCGCAAAAGCATGCTATAATGGAACCACAAAAGCATGCTATAATGGAACCACAAAAGCATGCTATAATGGAACTACAAAAGCATGCTATAATGGAACCACAAAAGCATGCTATAATGGAACCACAAAAGCATGCTCCGCAAAAGCATGCTATAATGGAACCACAAAAGCATGCTATAATGGAACCATAAAAGCATGCTATAATGGAACCACAAAAGCATGCTATAATGGAACCACAAAAGCATGCTATAATGGAACCACAAAAGCATGCTCCGCAAAAGCATGCTATAATGGAACCACAAAAGCATGCTATATGGAACCACAAAAGCATGCTATAATGGAACCATAAAAGCATGATATAATGGAACCACAAAAGCATGATATAATGGAACCACAAAAGCATGATATAATGGAACCACAAAAGCAAGCTATAATGGAACCATAAAAGCATGCTATAATGGAACTACAAAAGCATGCTATAATGGAACCACAAAAGCATGCTATAATGGAACCACAAAAGCATTCTCCGCAAAAGCATGCTATAATGGAACCACAAAAGCATGCTATATGGAACCACAAAAGCATGCTCCTAAAAAGCATGCTATAATGGAACCACAAAAGCATGCTATAATGGAACCACAAAAGCATGCTATATGGAACCACAAAAGCATGCTATAATGGAACCATAAAAGCATGCTATAATGGAACCACAAAAGCATGCTATAATGGAACCACAAAAGCATGATATAATGGAACCACAAAAGCATGCTATAATGGAACCACAAAAGCATGCTATAATGGAACCATAAAAGCATGCTATAATGGAACCACAAAAGCATGCTATAATGGAACCACAAAAGCATGCTATGATGGAACCACAAAAGCATGCTATAATGGAACCACAAAAGCATGCTCCGCAAAAGCATGCTATAATGGAACCACAAAAGCATGATATAATGGAACCACAAAAGCATGCTATAATGGAACCACAAAAGCATGCTATAATGGAACCATAAAAGCATGCTATAATGGAACCACAAAAGCATGCTATAATGGAACCACAAAAGCATGCTATAATGGAACCACAAAAGCATGCTATAATGGAACCATAAAAGCATGCTATAATGCAACCGCAAAAGCATGCTATGATGGAACCATAAAAGCATGCTATAATGGAACCATAAAAGCATGCTATAATGGAACCACAAAAGCATGCTACAATGGAACCATAAAAGCATGCTATAATGCAACCGCAAAAGCATGCTATAATGGAACCACAAAAGCATGCTATAATGGAACCACAAAAGCATGCTATAATGGAATCAGAACTTTGTTTTATAGAATGTCTCATGTAAGAGAAATTAAGAATCAAAATTTGTACTTTGTAGTGTGTTTTAATTTCTTCTTTTTTTCGTTTCTTACCTAGTTATTTAAATCTAAATGATAAATTCTAAATGATAAAAATGTAAATGATAAAAATCTTAAAAAATAAAAATCTAAATGATAAAATCTAAATGATAAAAAGGAAAATCATAAAAATCTAAATAATAAAAATCTAAATGATAAAAATCTAAATGATAAAAATCTAAATAATAAAAATCTAAATAATAAAAATCTAAATAATAAAAATCTAAATGATAAAAATCTAAATAATAAAAATCTAAATGATAAAAATCTAAATGATAAAAATCTAAATAATAAAAATCTAAATGATAAAAATCTAAATAATAAAAATCTAAATAATAAAAATCTAAATGATAAAAATCTAAATGATAAAAATCTAAATAATAAAATCTAAATGATAAAAATCTAAATGATAAAAATCTAAATGATAAAAATCTAAATAATAAAAATCTAAATAATAAAAATCTAAATGATAAAAATCTAAATGATAAAAATCTAAATGATAAAAATCTAAATAATAAAAATCTAAATAATAAAAATCTAAATGATAAAAATCTAAATGATAAAAATCTAAATAATAAAAATCTAAATAATAAAAATCTAAATGATAAAAATCTAAATGATAAAAATCTAAATGATAAAAACGTAAATGATAAAAATCTACATAATTAAAATCTAAATGTTAAAATCTAAATAATGAAAATCTTAATAATAAAAATATAAATAATAAAAATCTAAATAATAAAAATCTAAATGATAAAAATCTAATTTTAAAAAACTTTTACGTCTCCAATGTCCTAGATTCGGGATTCAAATTTAAATGTAATAAAAAAAAATGACATGGAAAACATCATTAAAAATTGAATTCTACATCTACATCCTAATGATGATAGTGAAGTAGAATCAAGATACACTTTTCCAAGCTCTGCTGAGGGTCAAGGAGTAGATGTAAAACTGTATCTCTCTCACCCGTGTTAGATGAATTAGCTTCAAATCCAATCTTAGAGCAGTTACAAGCTGGTATCAATCTGGAGACTGCAACTACATGTTCAACATAAATACAAGAAGCACAATCTAAACTCAAAACGAGTAAATCTCTAGTTCATAAGTGCACAAAAGAAATTGATCTTTACCACTACTTGCAAAAGGTGATGATTCATTTCAGTGGTGGAAAAAGACACAAGTGACCTTACCACTGTTGTGTAAACTAACTTCAAAATAATTTAGTTCTCCACCTTCATCTGTGGATAGTGAGAAGTTCTTTAGTATAGGTAGTAAGTGTATGAGCCTACGAGGAACAGGCTGTATTTTGAGATTGGATAAACTCTGATGTTGCTACATTACAACTTAAGAGTATTCAACTTTAAATAGTGATGAGAGCATGGGAGGCAAGTAAAAGGAATAGAAGAAGAAGTAGAGCAGCAGCATGCTATAATGGAACCACAAAAGCATGATATAATGGAACCACAAATGAATGCTATAATGAAACCATAAAAGTATGCTATAATGGAACCACAAAAACATGCTATAATGGAACCGCAAAAGCATGCTCCGCAAAAGCATGCTATAATGGAACCACAAAAGCATGCTATAATGGAACCACAAAAGCATGCTATAATGGAACCACAAAAGCATGCTCCGCAAAAGCATGCTATAATGGAACCACAAAAGCATGCTATAATGGAACCACAAAAGCATGCTATAATGGAACCACAAAAGCATGCTATAATGGAACCACAAAAGCATGCTATAATGGAACCACAAAAGCATGCTATAATGGAACCGCAAAAGCATGCTCCGCAAAAGCATGCTATAATGGAACCGCAAAAGCATGCTATAATGGAACCACAAAAGCATGCTATAATGGAACCACAAAAGCATGATATAATGGAACCACAAAAGCATGCTCCGCAAAAGCATGCTATAATGGAACCACAAAAGCATGCTATAATGGAACCACAAATGCATGCTATAATGAAACCATAAAAGTATGCTATAATGGAACCACAAAAACATGCTATAATGGAACCGCAAAAGCATGCTCCGCAAAAGCATGCTATAATGGAACCACAAAAGCATGCTATAATGGAACCACAAAAGCATGCTATAATGGAACCACAAAAGCATGCTCCGCAAAAGCATGCTATAATGGAACCACAAAAGCATGCTATAATGGAACCACAAAAGCATGCTATAATGGAACCACAAAAGCATGCTATAATGGAACCATAAAAGCATGATATAATGGAACCACAACAGCATGATATAATGGAACCACAAAAGCATGCTCCGCAAAAGCATGCTATAATGGAACCACAAAAGCATGCTATAATGGAACCACAAAAGCATGCTATAATGGAACTACAAAAGCATGCTATAATGGAACCACAAAAGCATGCTATAATGGAACCACAAAAGCATGCTCCGCAAAAGCATGCTATAATGGAACCACAAAAGCATGCTATAATGGAACCATAAAAGCATGCTATAATGGAACCACAAAAGCATGCTATAATGGAACCACAAAAGCATGCTATAATGGAACCACAAAAGCATGCTCCGCAAAAGCATGCTATAATGGAACCACAAAAGCATGCTATATGGAACCACAAAAGCATGCTATAATGGAACCATAAAAGCATGATATAATGGAACCACAAAAGCATGATATAATGGAACCACAAAAGCATGATATAATGGAACCACAAAAGCAAGCTATAATGGAACCATAAAAGCATGCTATAATGGAACTACAAAAGCATGCTATAATGGAACCACAAAAGCATGCTATAATGGAACCACAAAAGCATTCTCCGCAAAAGCATGCTATAATGGAACCACAAAAGCATGCTATATGGAACCACAAAAGCATGCTCCTAAAAAGCATGCTATAATGGAACCACAAAAGCATGCTATAATGGAACCACAAAAGCATGCTATATGGAACCACAAAAGCATGCTATAATGGAACCATAAAAGCATGCTATAATGGAACCACAAAAGCATGCTATAATGGAACCACAAAAGCATGATATAATGGAACCACAAAAGCATGCTATAATGGAACCACAAAAGCATGCTATAATGGAACCATAAAAGCATGCTATAATGGAACCACAAAAGCATGCTATAATGGAACCACAAAAGCATGCTATGATGGAACCACAAAAGCATGCTATAATGGAACCACAAAAGCATGCTCCGCAAAAGCATGCTATAATGGAACCACAAAAGCATGATATAATGGAACCACAAAAGCATGCTATAATGGAACCACAAAAGCATGCTATAATGGAACCATAAAAGCATGCTATAATGGAACCACAAAAGCATGCTATAATGGAACCACAAAAGCATGCTATAATGGAACCACAAAAGCATGCTATAATGGAACCATAAAAGCATGCTATAATGCAACCGCAAAAGCATGCTATGATGGAACCATAAAAGCATGCTATAATGGAACCATAAAAGCATGCTATAATGGAACCACAAAAGCATGCTACAATGGAACCATAAAAGCATGCTATAATGCAACCGCAAAAGCATGCTATAATGGAACCACAAAAGCATGCTATAATGGAACCACAAAAGCATGCTATAATGGAATCAGAACTTTGTTTTATAGAATGTCTCATGTAAGAGAAATTAAGAATCAAAATTTGTACTTTGTAGTGTGTTTTAATTTCTTCTTTTTTTCGTTTCTTACCTAGTTATTTAAATCTAAATGATAAAATCTAAATGATAAAAATGTAAATGATAAAAATCTTAAAAAATAAAAATCTAAATGATAAAATCTAAATGATAAAAAGGAAAATCATAAAAATCTAAATAATAAAAATCTAAATGATAAAAATCTAAATGATAAAAATCTAAATAATAAAAATCTAAATAATAAAAATCTAAATAATAAAAATCTAAATGATAAAAATCTAAATAATAAAAATCTAAATGATAAAAATCTAAATGATAAAAATCTAAATAATAAAAATCTAAATGATAAAAATCTAAATAATAAAAATCTAAATAATAAAAATCTAAATGATAAAAATCTAAATGATAAAAATCTAAATAATAAAATCTAAATGATAAAAATCTAAATGATAAAAATCTAAATGATAAAAATCTAAATAATAAAAATCTAAATAATAAAAATCTAAATGATAAAAATCTAAATGATAAAAATCTAAATGATAAAAATCTAAATAATAAAAATCTAAATAATAAAAATCTAAATAATAAAAATCTAAATGATAAAAATCTAAATAATAAAAATCTAAATAATAAAAATCTAAATGATAAAAATCTAAATGATAAAAATCTAAATGATAAAAACGTAAATGATAAAAATCTACATAATTAAAATCTAAATGTTAAAATCTAAATAATGAAAATCTTAATAATAAAAATATAAATAATAAAAATCTAAATAATAAAAATCTAAATGATAAAAATCTAATTTTAAAAAACTTTTACGTCTCCAATGTCCTAGATTCGGGATTCAAATTTAAATGTAATAAAAAAAAATGACATGGAAAACATCATTAAAAATTGAATTCTACATCTACATCCTAATGATGATAGTGAAGTAGAATCAAGATACACTTTTCCAAGCTCTGCTGAGGGTCAAGGAGTAGATGTAAAACTGTATCTCTCTCACCCGTGTTAGATGAATTAGCTTCAAATCCAATCTTAGAGCAGTTACAAGCTGGTATCAATCTGGAGACTGCAACTACATGTTCAACATAAATACAAGAAGCACAATCTAAACTCAAAACGAGTAAATCTCTAGTTCATAAGTGCACAAAAGAAATTGATCTTTACCACTACTTGCAAAAGGTGATGATTCATTTCAGTGGTGGAAAAAGACACAAGTGACCTTACCACTGTTGTGTAAACTAACTTCAAAATAAAGCATGCTATAATGGAACCACAAAAGCATGATATAATGGAACCATAAAAGCATGCTATAATGCAACCGCAAAAGCATGCTATAATGGAACCACAAAAGCATGCTATAATGGAACCACAAAAGCATGCTATAATGGAATCAGAACTTTGTTTTATAGAATGTCTCATGTAAGAGAAATTAAGAATCAAAATTTGTACTTTGTAGTGTGTTTTAATTTCTTCTTTTTTTCGTTTCTTACCTAGTTATTTATTATATTTATTTAAAAATTGGAATTGTACTTTATATCTTATAATTTCATTTAATAAGACAAAAAATTCAAAAAGTCATAATAGCAATCAGGCACTTGACAAATATTAAGTTGAATTGGCAGTTACTGTGTTAATGTGTCAAAGCTATCTGATGAGTCACTTAGCATTGATGAAATGGTTTAAATTTAATAAGAAAGAGAAAAGTAATTAATCGGCCGATTACCGATTAATCGGTAAAACCTATAAGGTCGATTTCCTATTACTTGCTGATTAATTTGTGCACCCCTAATCGTCAATCGTCTCGGGTAAACTTATTGATGAATGTCGACGGTTTTGTTCAGGTATGTATTGGGAGGGAAGCTCACACTGCACTATTCTTTTTATTCCCACTTTCCAGTCTTGAGCTCGTAGTAGGAAGGAGGTTAATACTGCTTATGAAATAAGTCGAAAAATACATGAGAGTAGGACGAAAAAATCGATAAAACGAAACGGAATAAAATTATGGGATTTTCAAATGTGCAAAGACGAATAAAATTTTTAAAAATGGAGAAATTGATAAACAAAATGAAAATTAATTTGAGAAAGGAAGAAATAGATAACAAAAATTTGATCTCTAAAATCTGTAAAAAAGAAAATAAAATATACGTCGAAGTATGGGAGGCTGTCGAATGAGCGTTAAACTACACAAAATTGAAACCTTCTTATAGTGTAATGAATGTAGGTGTATAAGTTCTATTCTCACATGAAACAAGATTTTCATTGCACTGAAGTGTGTGTGTGTGTGTGTGTGTGTGTGTGTGTGTGTGTGTGTGTGTGTGTGTGTGTGTGTGTGTGTGTGTGTGTGTGTGTGTGATCTGTTGGGCGTGTTAAAGGAGCCCTTAGCTGAACATAAATTTCACAATAGATGTGTTTACCTCTTATGTTAATGAGCTTTAAATAATGAATACAGGGTGGAACGATAAAATTGTCACCAAGAAAAGACGACATAATTCCATTTCCGTATGATGAAAACCGGTTTTAATTTTTTTATTATTTGCAGACCATCTACAGTTGTGTACAAATCCCAAGAGCAATATGAGCCTTCTATCATGGATGAAAGTGGTACAATGTTCAACGAACGAGATCGGAGATGCTTCGCTGTAAAACTCATGATCTCTACCAATCCAAGTTATGACAACAGGACCATTGCCAGCACCCTCAAAATGTAAATCCGGACGATTCAACATTTGCAGGCACGGCTCGACGAAGTTTCCGGCCACTGTTATGGTTTTTGGTGGGGTTTACAAGTGAAGGCCACATTATGCCACCTCACATCTTCGATGTTGGCTTGAAAGTCAACACCAAAGTGTACCTGGATGTGCTGAATAGTGCGGTGATTCCTGATGCGATCAGGTGGCTGCTAGAAGACCCTGAGTGTGGCAGCAGGACTCCGCGCCGGCCCACAAGTCCAAAGAGACCCAGGTTATGCTTCAGAATGAGTACTACAATTTCGTACCCTTCTTTCACTGACCCTCATTTCTGAACTAGCTGGCCTACTCTGTTTGATCATACGTGAGAACATCAATAACATGACCTTTCACAACACTAAAGCCAACCTGATCATTGCCATTCGCCGTGTATTCGCCGAGCACCCGCCCACGTTGTGGAAAGGCATGCTCCCAGTTCCGTACCCGTATCGAAGCGGTGATTGATGCTGAAGGCGGCTACATGTAATAGATGTCAGCTGTACTAAATCATCAAGTTACCTGAATTTATTTTTTCAAAAATAGTTTTAAAATAAAGCTGTAGTGTTGTTTTCTTTATGGCGACAAATGTATCGTTCCACCCTGTAACAAATTCTGTTTACAACTATATAACAATAATGAAGGTAATAATATTCTATTTTAATCACTACGAGTTCTTGCACAGGTCATCATCAGAGATTTTTTACTGATAGAAACCGATGGTTTTCCCCGGAGTCGCCCCATATTTCCAGTAATTTTACCTTTTTCGACAACCTTTGCAAATAAATTTGTCGTTATCACAACAGTCGTTTGCCGTTAATTTCTCGCTGGTAATGACCATTGGTCTCCACTGGAATTGTGCCTCCCTAACGTTCCAGTTCCCTCTGCACCTATCCACTGGTAAATGCTTCACTCCTTCGTCTTCCCATCTTCCTAGATCCTTCGATTATTATTATTATTATTATTATTATTATTATTATTATTAATTAATTAATTAATTAATTAATTAATTATTATTATTATTATTATTAATAATAATAATAATAATAACAACAACAACAACAACAACAACAACAATAATAATAATAATAATAATAATAATAATAATAATAATAATAATAATGATGATGATAATAATAATAATAATAATAATAATAATAATAATAATAATAATAATAATAAACGCTCTGATCCCCATCTGACATCAATTGAAATGGATTGCTCTCGTCTAAGGGAGGCCCCAGGATTTGATAAGCTCCTGGGTTTGATCTTTACAACTGATCTTAAATGGAATACATACATCAAGTCTGTAGCCAAGGTCTTTGGGAAAATGGTGGGATCCTTCTACCGCTCCAGAAGATATCTCACTAATAATGCAATTCTCTATCTATATAAGAGCCAAGTACATCCAAAGATGGAGTACTGCTGCTACATCTGGGCGGGGGCTGCAAAAAACAGCCTTTCCTGCCTTGACAGAGTACAAAATAGACTCCGTGGCTTACTGGGGGATGCCCTTTTCTCTACCCTGCAACCTCTTTCCCACAGAAGAGATGTAGCGAGCCTGTCATTGTTCTATCGTTATTTCCATGTTTATGAATTTAATATTTTAATGAATGTAATATGTCTATGAATTTAATGTGTATGAATTTAATATTTTTATGAATTTAATATGCTTATGAATTTTATGCTTATGAATTGTGTTTATGAATTTTATCCTTATGAATTTAATATGTTTATGAATTTAATGTTTATGAATTTAATATGTTCATGAATTTAATATGTTTATGAATTTAATATGTTTATGAATTTAATATGTAATATGTTGAAATGTATCCTGTCTTAATTTTTCCAATTTTTGTGTATTATATATAATTTATTTATTTATCTTTGTTCTCTTGTTGCAGTCTTACTAAAAATTGAAACTCCTTAACGAAGGTTCTATCGCGAGGAACCAAAAGCAAAAAATAAAATAAAATTAATAAATAAATAAATAAAATAATGGGAAAAAAAAGTTAAAAGCATTTAACCCCCACACCCACCCCATCTCTTAAGTACCAGAACACCCCAAGCGTGCTAGCTACTAGTCAGTTTTCGAGATGCCATCGGAAGAATGAGTCGGTGCCTTCAGAGCTAAGTTACAAACTTTATCCATAACTGTTGAAATGTATCCTGTCTTAATTTTGCCAATTTTAGTGTATTATATATAATTTATTTATTTTTATTTGTTCTCTTATTGCAGTCTTACTAAAAATTGAAACTCCTTAACATTACCTATCATGTCTTATTACTCGTGTTTTAAACTTTTTTTGTTAAATACGTCTGGTATTATCCTAAACTAGCCTTTAAATAAGATGCCCCCAATCTAAAAACATGACCTCACAAGTTGCATTTTTGAAACGTAATTATAAGTTTAATCTCGAAGGTTCTATCGCGAGGAACCAAAAGCAAAAAAAATATTTTAAAAAAATTTATAAAAAAACTTCCACGGATTGATATGGGAGGGGAGACTATCGTCAAATTCTATTCTAAACTGGGAATGGGCAAAGGACTTATACTGAGTAGATATAAATAAGTCCCTCTTACCGTTTTTTTTTTTAATGGAGAGTAGATAATGCAATGGATGTGTTATCGGCAGCTCCAGTAACTCTTGCTTCTCCTTTTTTATCCCTCAGTCCTCATTTCTAATGAATGATGTTTCTGACAAAGGGTGAAGAAAAAGCTGCTTCCCAGGTTGGTAGTACTTCGTGAACAGTAGTCTGAGATGTCGGAAATCTTCTGTCTCTATGTCTATCCTTGCGGCCATGTCACTAGTAAGGGTGCTGGAGGTAAACGTTTTCATCTGGGCTGACGTTAACCGCCTGATAGTCAGGAACCCGAACCTTGGAATAACCACTAAGGAGGCTGTCCTATCAGCAGGTGCAAAGTACTGGGGCTGCTGTATTGCCATTTGGTGAATGGATTCTGGACCATGCAGTAGTCTCTGGTGGGACCTCTCGATGCCATACTAGTGGGTAATTGTTACGGCTTTACCTTATCATGTGCTACAAAAAAAAATTCCTGTCTTTCCTCTCTTACTTTCCCTCTCTGTTCTCCTCTAATCAAGTATGCTGACCTGTTCCACAAACCACAAAATCCTCAACATGAAATATCTCAAAAAAAGAAAACGCGAATAAACCTAGAACCCCATCCTCCTACGTAGACCCCTACTATCATATCTCCTTCTCCAACATCAGGAGTCTACGTTCTAACCTTCCAGAGGTTGAAACCCAATTACAGGAGACGAAACCTGACATATTCTTTCTAAGCGAAACTGGAATAGGGCCGACCACCTCCCTAGATGAGTTTATAATTAAAGGATACTCTAACCTAACATCTAAATCTGACCCCCAAGATCGCCACGGGCATGGAATATGTGCGTACATTAAAGATGGCTTCCCATGTGGCAGGGATATCTCCAGAGAAGACCCTAATCTACCTTATATGTGCTTCCGGGTTGCACTTGCTTACACCACCGCATTTATATTTTCCCTCTATCGCCCCCACAACAGTGGAGTTACTGTCTTTAAGAGTATATCAGAAAAAATTGACCACATCCTGTCTGCTCATCCCTCGGCTAACATTCACATTTGCGGTGACTTCAATGTCCATAATGTGGAATGGCTGACCCACTCAAATAGGACTGATGAGGAGGGGAGGTTCTGTCATGATTTTGCCTATGACCTCACTCAGATTGTCCGCGAGCCCACTTGTGTGCCCGATAGTACCGGTCAGTTCGCAAGCCTCCTAGACCTTTTTCTATCCACTTCCCCTGACCTATGCTCATGTTCCGTTCTATCTCCTCTGGGTTCCTCTGACCACTGCGTCGTATCAGTTAAGATAAAAATGAAATATAATAAATCTACAGATGTACCTCTCCATCGTATTGTATACCGATACTCTATGGCGGACTGGGATAGCTTCCGTACATTCATATCTGATCTCCCTCTCCATTCCATGTTTAAACAGGATGTGTCCTCTATAGTATCAGATCTGACCGAATGGTCACTTGTAGGCATAGGCCAATTCATACCATCCAAAAAATTCCAACAAAAACCTAACAGCCAGCCATGGTTCTCCCCCGAATGTGCTGCTGCCATCGCACACAGAAATCACTTTTTCCATAGCTACCAACGTAATAGATGCACTGAAACTAAAGCTGCTTTCAGAACCGCGAGCAACCACTGTAAAAGAGTAATAAAAAATGCAAGAGAGCTATATGCGCAATCCGTTAAGTGCAAAGTAGCTGAGCAGCGGCTTGGTTCCCACCAGTTCTGGCAAATAGCAAATAGGATCTTGAACAGAAACGTGCGTTCTATCCCAAACATTATCGATGGACCAGAGGTCATCTCGACAGCATCCGACAAGGCCAAACTATTTTCAAAAACTTTGCGGCAAATTCTACCCTGTGTGACGAAGGCTATCAACTCCCCATATTCCCTCCTATAACAGACAACACGCTATGCAACATACAAATATCTGTGCGTGAGGTCGCCAAGCTAATCAAGAACCTTGACTCCAGTAAAGCAACTGGTCCCGACGGTATCCAATTATAGTGTTAAAAAAATTACAACCAGAACTTGCCCCCATACTTTCCAAACTGTTTAAGCGTTGCCTTAAGGAGGAGTGCTTTCCAACACCCTGGAAAACCTCATCAGTATGCCCTGTATTTAAGAATTCAGGTGATAAGTCATCCCCCTCTCAGTACAGACCAATAAGTCTCCTGTGTGTCATGAGTAAGTTGCTGGAATCCACAATAAATAGAGAAGTAGTCAACCACCTCAGCAGAAATAACCTTCTTAGCGACACGCAATATGGTTTCCGCTCTGCTAGATCTACAGCAGATGTGCTAACGGTTTTATCTCATAGGATTAGCGAATCTCTCGACAAAGGCTTCATTTCTAGGGCAATTGCTCTCGACATATCAAAGGCCTTCGATAAGGTTTGGCATAAAGGCCTACTACACAAGATTTCCAGCTACGGTATAACTGGAAATGTTTTCTCTATCATTAAGTCATTTCTCTCAGATAGGCTCATAAGAGTAGTTGTTGATGGGCAGAAATCAGAAGCCCACAGTATTAATGCTGGAGTCCCTCAGGGGTCCATACTGGGCCCAACTCTCTTCCTGATCTACATCAATGATCTCCCAAAACACATACTAAAATCTTTCGTTGACATCTATGCTGATGACACTACCATCTCTGGCAACACATCAAAGGCCGTAAATGACAAAGTTCTCTCTGATTCTCTCTCCTCTGATCTTGAGCGCCTGGTACAGTGGGGAAAGAGGTGGCTGGTTACCTTTAATGCATCTAAGACTCAAGCTCCTATCTCTACATCCTAAACGCTCTGATCCCCATCTGGCATCAATTGAAATGGATTGCTCTCGTCTAAGGGAGGCCCCAGGATTTGATAAGCTCCTGGGTTTGATCTTTACAACTGATCTTAAATGGAACACATACATCAAGTCTGTGGCCAAGGTCGTTGGGAAAATGGTGGGATCCTTCTACCGCTCCAGAAGATATCTCACTAATAATGCAATTCTCTATCTATATAAGAGCCAAGTACATCCAAAGATGGAGTACTGCTGCTACATCTGGGCGGGGGCTGCAAAAAACAGCCTTTCCTGCCTTGACAGAGTACAAAATAGACTCCGTGGCTTGGTGGGATGCCCTTTTCTCTACCCTGCAACCTCTTTCCCACAGAAGAGATGTAGCGAGCCTGTCATTGTTCTATCGTTATTTCCATGTTTATGATTTTAATATTTTAATGAATGTAATATGTCTATGAATTTAATGTGTATGAATTTAATATTTTTATGAATTTAATATGCTTATGAATTTTATGCTTATGAATTGTGTTTATGAATTTTATCCTTATGAATTTAATATCTTTATGAATTTTATGTTTATGAATTTAATATGTTTATAAATTTAATATGTTTATAAATTTAATATGTTTATAAATTCCATATGTTTATAAATTTAATATGTTAATGAATTTAATATGTTTATAAATTTAATATGTTTATAAATTCCATATGTTTATGAATTTTTCATGTTTATGAATTTTATATGTTTACGAAGTTCATATGTTTATGAATTTAATATATTTATAAATTTTATATGTTTATGAATTTCATATGTTTATGAATTTTTATGCTTATGAATTTGATATATTTACTAGCGGGGGTTGAGGGTGGTAAAATGAAAAAAAAAGCGAAGTAATAACCCTGTTTAAATATTATAAAAAGCAAACACTCTTAAAACTATTTTTAAAAATCGTGAAAACAAAAACAAATAAAAATGAACGTGATGTAATACGAACGGTCCGGCGGTTCACAGGTGTTTTAAAAATCCCAAAAAAGTTTGAGGGGGGGCTCGAACTCGAATCATTGAGGCGAAAGAGGGGAAAAAAGTGATGAATTAACTAAAAACTGAATTAGGTCAAATATCAATTCCGCAGGGAAGTCTGTTTTGGTTTAGTTTCAGTAGTCTCGCATCACACTCGAATTCTAAATGAATGTTTTGTTTTCTCGAATTCTAAATGAATTTATTTGTTTTAATTTTAATTTAAGTGTAATGCAAGTGAATTCACGATATCGTTGCGTTGTAATAATAAATATTAAAAAACTAATTCTTTGTGTATAAGTAAATATTGAGTTGAAAGCACTAATAAATAAAGGTCATAGTTAGATTTCACGGTTAGAGTCGTTAAACCCGGAAGTAAAAACCGGTTAGTCTCACAGGTTGCGTCTTACAGTAACTAAAAAAAGCAAAACGAAATACAATAATAATAATCGCGTTTTTTTTATGGGAAAAACAGAAAGCATAAAGCAGGGGGAAAAGATTTTTTTTAAAAACGGCATAAATAACCTTGTACGATTCCAAACCGGTGTTTCCTCATACTGTTCCTTGTGAACGCTTCCGCTACGGTGTAAATGGGGAGCGGGGAAAGGAGGAATCTAACCGATTTTGGCAGTGGACTCTCACCGGAAAAATATAGGAATGTACCATTGTCGAGGAACTGTAGAGGTAATAGGCCTATAGCACACCTCAGATAATGTGCTACAGTTTGTACGCATTACATTTGCATGTTATATCATGATTTTTAATCCTATTAAGGTCAAAGTCGGAGGGGGGAAATTAGTTCATTTTATTTATAGAAGAAGAAGAAAAAGAAGAAGAAGAAGAAGATGAAGATGAGAAGAGAAGAGAAGAAGAGATGAATGTTTATAAATTTCATATGTTTATAAATTCCATATGTTTATTAATGACTTAGATGAGGATTTATATTTTGTCATTTTCGGATTATTCTGATTACTATTTTCATCTTGAATTTTATTCTTACAACTTTTCGGCAGATATAAATTCTGATTTTTTTTCTGTTAAGCTCTGAATTCATGGAAACGTTGCGTAATGTATAAAGTCTTGAGTATAATTAAATCTTAGTGACAGTAATCTGAAGGATGAAAGTTCAATTCTCACTATAGGCGATACTAGAATAAAACATATTTAAGGTGTCTACTCGGCCATGGCCGATGAAACCAGAAGAATCCACAGTACATTATATAAATATTTAAGTTCGAAATTCCGTATAGATTTACGAGTTCGATAAGATCCACCTGAAGAAGGTCGAAGATTACATCGGTCAAAACTTTTTTAGAAAAGTAATCTGATGACTCAAAATCATCAATCAAATCAAAATGTTATCATGTTTGAATATTACACGTAGAAGCATGAAACGTTCGTAATAGTTCAGCTAAATACCATCTGTATTTAGTTATTTATTTATTGGTTGAGAGAGATAATACACTTACATTCGTAAAGGAATAGAGCGCGGAGTATATTAAGAACTGTGATGTCTTCTCCAGGTGTTGAGGCTCTAGTGACTAGCATCTACAACTATTGACAAGCCTTCGGGACAAGATCAAAGTGTAGTATCTGTTCTTCAGCTGCTGCACTTCTATTTCTTGTTCTCTTTCGGTGGAGGAGAAATCCTTCATGACTGAGACAATTTTTATTTTTGTACCTTTTCTCCACGTTAAAAAACGACCCTGGTGTCTAACTCTGTCCCGTGGGGAGGCATAGTAAATAGGTACAACTATTGACAAGACAGTCGAGTTTTAATCTCAGCTTGAAGTATATATGAATAATTGTTTTCGTGGTATGTCTATAAAAGCCACATTACTAGTTCCATTTTGTGGTAAATTGCTTCTCACAAGGTGACGTTCGGCAATACTAAAGTAAACTAAACTTATTAAACTTATTTAATAACTTGATGCGTGTACAGATCTGGATAGACAAGTAGAAACACGTGCGTGTTTGTCGAACGAAAATGCCGTGCCGGAATATAAGATTTCAGATTCCTTCGCACGCATCAGAATAATGCATATAGTTATATGTATAGCTATAAAACATGTAACATAGATTTAAGCGTGTTTAGGGGCACTGTCAATCATGCAATGATTTAGTAAAAGCGTTATACGTGTGAGCGTGTACATGGGCATATGATGCAAGAGTAGAGAACGCGATTAACAGCGATAATATGATTTATTTGTGTTTATATTATTTATATATAAAATTATAAAATAACATAATCCTGTTATATATATTGTATATAATATTTACATACATATTTGGCTATTTCCTCTCTCTCTCTCTCTCTCTCTCTCTCTCTCTCTCTCTATCCATCTATCTATCTATCTATCTTACACTCTCTCTTTCTCTCTCTCTTAATATATATATATATATATATATATATATATTTATATACTATCATATAAAGTCACTTTGTGTGTGTGAGTTCCTTCCTTATAAGTTCTGAAACGGCCGAGCCTATCTTTTGCGCAAACTTCACACAAAGGATAATATATGTCTGGCAGTGTTCTTAGATATGTTTTGTACAGAAATTCATTCGATAAACATCGAAAATTGAAAAGTCCAATCCTAAAACTAGTCTTTCTTTCTTATAAATTAAAAAAAATGAATTTTTTTACAGGGAAATATTTTTCAGTTACATCGATAATGGCGGATAATACTCAGCAAATCAAGAATTCAGTTCTCAGTAAATCGTTTCTTCTTTTAAAAAAAAACGGAACTATTGTTTTCTGGAGATTTATCTCAAAGGTAGTGTATTCGACTGCAGATCGAATGGTCTCTCTCTGTTCAAGTCCGAGTGTGCCTCACCATTTTTATTATTTTTTTTAAATCGCCGCAATCATTTCTTTCTTTGCATATTTTAAAACTAACCATTAAACAGAAGTTACTTTTCCAGGACATTCATCGTCAAACCCAAATCTCACCTGACGCGATATTGTAAACAAACACAGACGGAATTTGATGAATGACATTATCATTATTATTTTATTATTTATTACTAGCCTGGGTGTCCGGCGTTGCCCGGGTGTTTGTAGGTGTGCGTTGAGCAAAAAAAAAAAAGAAGTGGTAGTAGGCAGGAAGGCTCGAACCCGTACCGCGAAGGAGGAAAAGAACGTGAAAAAAATACGTGACGTCTTTGCTGTTGCGTCCATCGCCAAAACGGAAGTGGCGAAGGTTTAAATTAAGGCTAGTCAATCGAAAAGGGGAGATGACTCTCGATATTTATCAGCGAAAAAAGCGATCCCTCCCTGTAGAAAAGTGTCCAGTTGAGGGTGAAGAAATTAATATTTTTACCCAATTTTTCGATATTTGTCGTCCGAAGGGTCAAGCTTCAAAGCGATACTAACTTTGTGAAAATCTGTTGCCTTTGTCGAAAGTTTTAGGCAGGCATACATTCATACATACATACATACATACATACATACATACATACATACATTTAAACAGACAGGTGAGATTTATATTGAAAAAAAAAATGATAATCTATTTATCAGGGGGGGGTCGAATTAGTCCAGCGGGCAAATTATCCCTCGTAATATATAATCATCAAAAGAGGATTGATTCTATAATAATACATACGCAATCTGCATCAATTAAAATATCATGTTTAAGCGTATTGTACGACCGGGCAACGCCAGACGTCTAGCTAATATATATATGTGTGTGTGTGTGTGTGTGTGTGTGTGTGTGTGTGTGTGTGTGTGTGTGTGTGTGTGTGTGTGTAAAATATAAAATGTGAGTAGTTGAACTATCTGTCTCTCTTACAGTTAGATTTCTCATTCTTTTCTTTTAAAACTTAAACGGACATAAAAGCAACGGTTCATTTGTAATTTAGACATTGATGGATTATCGATCTATTCATTATTTCCTTGACTACGTTTTTCTTGGGGGGGAGCGGCATAGTCAAGTTGACACACCGGTTGTCGTCAGATCAACGAAGATAAGTAACGTTGAACCTGACTAGTACCAGATGGGTGACCATTTGGAAAATCTAGGTGCTGTATGTACTCTCCGCTTATCTCGGCATTTGCTTCCAGTCGTCCTGAACCTCTACTTGATACTGGTATTTAACAACGCCGACTCAGGAACTTTGTGATTGGAGATTGCGCAATTCCTACCACCAAAATTCTACGTATAGGTAGCCTCGCAGTGGGTATCCATAGTCTGTCAAGACTGAAGGAAGCTACAATGTTTGTACGTGTGTGTGTGTGTTCCTTCCTCATCATTTTAAATTAATAATGGGATGTTAAACAAAAAATATTTAACAAATATTTATAATACTGAATAATTAAAATGATCGTCATAATCGATAATAATGATAATATGAACTGGATTGGAACAAGGGTAAATTTATTATGAATCTGAAGTGATCGTTGCTTTCGAATCAGTAAGTATGAAAGGCATAATATTTTATGAACTCTTAAATATGAAAAAGAGTTTAAGATTTCACTGATTGAAATGTAAAAAAATGGGACATAAATTAAATATATATAAATTAAATATATAATATTAGATATTGGATACATTTTGATTTTTTCATCTTGACTGTGAAGAATGTTGATAAAGCTTCTCTGTGAATATTTGTGACATTTTGTATGTTATAAAAACGTATACCTAAGAAATAGGAGGGTAACTATTGTCTGCGAATAAAGTGTGTTTTGATTAAATATCGTAGGTTTTTTTAATAACTATTGCTTATATGATGTTATGAGATCTTATTATATACTATTGAGCTACTGCATAAACCTTTATGTGAACTTAAGAACTTTATATAAAATATAACGTATACATTATATTACATATTGTGTACGTTTACAAATGTATGTATGTGTGGATTGAATCTATTTCCTTCTGTATGCTGGTTATCTATCGTTACCAAAGCGAATGCATAAATGAAAGTAAAAAAAAATAATTCCGAAGACTAAATGCCAAAATGATAAATTGTCAGCTTTATTTTATCCGATTCGGCAGGAATAAACTTGTTATTTTATCTCTTTCTTTCATAGATGAAATATTTTAAAGCGCTGAAAATTGAAATCGGATAAAGTTCTCCGCGGTGTCTTAACTTTACTTCTCAAATTTATATCCTTTATTTATATTCTTTATGTTTCTCATTTCTATTCGTTTCTTAGTGTTTGTTTATTTGTTCTTGTTTTGAGGGAGAGGATGATGTTCAAACGTCTGTTGTATACAAGTCCTTTTATATATGCATTGGCTGACATTTGTATTCGTGTGATGAGATTTCTTCTCTCGTTATTTCATTCTTTTTTAATGAATTCAAGAATAAATTACTTTCTTGTCAGTAGAGATCCGTCTATCCATCTATCTATATCTATCTTTAATATATATATAGATAGATATAGAAAGATATATATATATATATATATATATATATATATATATATATAACTACTTCATTTACTCACATAAAATTAATATACGAAAGTATAAATTTTTGCGTTAACTTTAAATATATACTTCAAAAGTGCTTAATACGTAGGTAGAGCTAGTTAGTAAGTTATAATATATATATATATATATATATATATATATATATATATATACTAGTAAATATTATTATTATTATTAACAACAATATAGGTTAACATAATAGCTCAATAACGTTCTTAATCAATTTTAATGTTATATAAACCGTAGTTAATGAATAGAACACATTTTCATAATTCTTCAGAAAACAGTTTTATTGGCATACAATTGTTTCTGCCCTCCTTAAATGTATATATTCTTGATATACAAGGTCTGTAAAATATACAAAAATATCGACAATTTTTTTATACACTAATATATATGAATTAATTCGATTGGCCATCGATGCATACAGTTTCAAAGAAATATATATGTTCTTCAGACTATTGTCTAAAAGTGATTATTCAACACAAATATATATATAAAGATGTATTATTATATCGTATTATAATAATTCATAGTCATACCATATCAGCGGATTTATAATTGTTTCAAAAAATGTATATAGAAAACAATATCTAGGTCTTTACTGTTATAAAATCTGCTCTTCATTAATAAGCTCTCCAAGAAACAGTTATTCAAGCAGTTAGATTTTTAATAGTTACTGTTTAAATTTATGTCAGTAGTTTCTTCAACACGTATGTTGGTAAACAAGTTTTCCGTGTCTAGTGAAGTAATAACTCCATGGTTAGATTTTAGAGTTCTCAACGTTTGAATAAGTTATTGGGTTGATTACACACTGCATTGATTTGGGGTGTATGATTTGATACTTGAACGTTTGGCGAGGGGGACCATAGATTGATCGGTACGGGTACTTTTGCTAGTATATATATATATATATATATATATATATATATATATATATAGAGAGAGAGAGAGAGAGAGAGAGAGAGAGAGAAAGAAAGAAAGACAGAGAGAGAGAGTAATAGATAATGATATTTACAACTAGAAATAAAAATAGGTTTAAGGCTCCTAAACCGGAAAATGCAATCGCGAATATACTTATGGCTTCTATCCAGTCATTTTTTTCTGATATTTATTTTACTTTGAAGTCCATCGCCTTTAAAAAATTACCCTATAGATAGATTGATAGATAGATAGAGAGAGAGAGAGAGAGAGAGAGAGAGAGAGAGAGAGAGAGAGAGAGAGAGAGAAAGAAAGAGAGATAAATATATAAGTTATGTATCTTTATGTGTTTATTAGTACAGGATTCATACCTAAACTAATTAACCGATCAGTATTAATTTTGAAATACAGCTTCTAATTGTAAAGAATATAAATATGGATTGTTTAGTTTGTTTCATGTAAAAAGGTAATATATATATATATATATATATATATATATATATATATATATATATATATATATATATATATATATATATACTTAAATAACACAAAATACGTGTCAAAATTTGTTTTGGTTTCTGGAATAAGTTTCCTGTGCGTCATGAGTAAGTTGCTGGAATCTGTGTTAAATACAGAAGTAATCAGCCATCTCAGAAAAAACAACCCTCTTTGTAATACACAATATAGTTTCCGTTCTGCTAGATCTACAGCAGATCTGCTTATAGGTATATCTCATAGGAGTATCGAATCTCTCGACGGAGGCAACCTTTCTATGGCAATTTCTCTTGACATATCAAAGGCCTTTGATAGGGTATGGCATAAAGGTTTACTTCACAAGATCTCCAGCTTTGATATAGCTGGAAATGTTTTCTCAATTATTAAATCATTTCTCTCTGATAGGTTCCTAAGAGTAGTAGTTGATGGGCAGAAATCAGAAGCTCTCAGTATTAATGCTGGAGTCCCTGGGGAGTCCATACTGAACCCAACTCTCTTCCTGATCTACATTAATGATCTTCCAAATCACATCCTTACATCATTCGTAGACATTTATGCTGATGACACTACCATCTGCGGTAGCACATTTAAGACCGTAAACGACCAAGGCCTCTCTGGTTCTCTATTCTCAGATCTTGAGCATGTAGTACAATGGGGAAAGAAGTGGCTGGTTACTTTTAATGCATCTAAAACCAAGCTTCTGAGCTTGACCTTTACTCCTGATCTGAAATGGAACACATACTTCAAGGCCGCTGGAAAAATGGTGAAATCCTTCTCTCGATTCAGTATATATTTCAGTGCTGATGCAAGTCTCTATCTATATAAGAGCAATGATGGAATACTGTTGCCACATCTGGGCAAGAGCTGCTAGAAAGGACTTGTCCTGCCTTGATAGAGTTCAAAATAGACTTCGTAGCCTCGTAGAAGATGTCTTTTTCTCTTCCCTGTAACCTCTTTCCCACAGAAGAGATGTTGCGAGTTTTTCTCTGCTTTATCGTTATTTTCATGGCAAGTGATCAATCTATGGTCCCCCTCGCCAAACGTTCACAAGGAACACTCGTCTAGCTGAAAACACTATCAATAATTCCCCTACTATTTATCTGTGCCTAAACCTAAACATAGATTCCATGAACAAAGTTTCTTTCTTAGAACTGCACGCCTGTGGAACTGTCTTTCATTTGACTGCTTTCCAGCTGACTACAATATGGTTGTCTTCAAGCCCAACGTAAACAAGCTTTTGATGAACCGTTCCACTTAAATTAACAAATTTACCGAATTTCCATTACTATTGGTTACTATATTGTCCAATTGACTACTGTACACTCTTTAACCATTATCCTCGAGTGGCCTCTGGGCCTTGATAAGTGGTGATGCCTATGTAAAAAAAAAACATTGAGCTACATTTGAAAAGACATCTCTTTTAATTGTACTAATTAGTAGTAATTTATAATTAACTGAACAATTTACATATCTCCCTGTCCCTTTGCGTGTATGTCTCTCGCACATTTCTATTCTATTTTGATTTGTGACCATGCTACAGTAAAAACATCACTAGAAAGGTCATAGAGATAACTTATTTGTGCTATTGTAATATTGTCCTGACTATAGATCCATACACTCTGCTGTTCGTTGTTCTATCTTGCCGACTCCATTCAACCTTCTTTGTTCCCTTCAACAGCCGACTAATCCAATTCCAAACTATATAAATACTTTTCCTCGAAAATTCCTCGAAAATCAATCAATGATGTCCGGGGTTGGGGGGGGGGATCACGGAAAATCAGGAATGTGTTATTTTTTCAATTTCTTTACAGAATTTTTATTTTGACTCTCGCAATCTGATAACGGCTTACTGTCACTAATTGTAATGATGCGGCGTCGTATGATGAACTCGTTGCTTTTAATGTTTTTCTTTAATGTCTTTTTTACTGTCATTCATTTTCAAGCTAATCTCTTCTGGTGGTCCTGATTGTGAGGCGGAGGTGAGCATTATTTTATCATATCTCCTATGACCAACTTTGTCATCAATTACGAAACAACAATTATACATTCATATTAGATAAATATAAAAACTGCAGAGACATAACAGGCTTACAAAAACAAAAATTCAAATCGATTGCCAGATCTCCGAACTGTGATCATGCTGTTGCATTTAATCATCTCACATGCCAGAAAAGGGGAATTAATTTCATCCTTCCATTGAATAGGAAAAGAATCGGAAAAAATATCTACCAGTAGGACTGTTAGATTAACTACTACCAACAGGACTTTTAAATCACATCTCGCGTTATCAGGTATTCTTCTATTTTTCTTTTTTTTTGCTCCTCCCTCAAAAGAAATCAAGAGGAATTTTTTTAATCTCCTATCTAGAAGAATAGAAAAACTTCTCACATTGCTGGCTATTCCGCTATTTTTATTCTATACTCAGAAAAAACAACAATGTCTCTACACAATGACTTTACACAAACATAATATCTCCACAAACACAATCGTTTCCTTTTTAGCTATGCAAATAAAATATCTTTGCATTTTTTCTTTTTTATATTTTATAGAATACATAAATAATATATAAGGCATAGATAATACATAAATAATACATAAATACATTAATAATGCATAAATAATACATAACTAATATATAAATAATACGTGAATAAAACGTGAATAGATAAATAATACATAATAATACAGAAATAATACATGCGTAATACATCATAAAAACATAAATACATAAAGAATATATATATAATACATAAATACAGGAAAAAAAATAATGCATTAATAATACATAGATAACACTTAAATACATAAATAATACATGAATATATAAATACATAAATAATACAAAACTAATACAGAAATAATACATAAATAACACATAAATACATAAATAATACATAAATAATACATAAATAACACATAAATACATAAATAATATATAAACAATACATAGAAAATATATAAATAATACATATATACAGAAATAATACATATATACAGAAATAATACAGAAATAATACAGAAATATATAAATAATACATAAATACATAAATAATACATAAATAATACACAAATAATTCATAAATACATTAATAATACATACATAATGCATAAATAATACATAGCAAATACATAAATAATACATATATACATAAAGAATACATAAATAAAACATAAAAATACATAATTGCATAAATAATATAAAATAAAAAATAATACATAAATAATACATAAATAATACAAACATACATTAATAATACATAAATAATACATAAAAAGATAAATAAATAATACATAAATAATACATAAATAATGCATAAATAATACACAAATACACATATAATACTTAAATATATTAATAATACATTAAATAAAGAATACATAGCACATACATAAATAATACATAAATACGTAAATAACACATAAATATTACAGAAATAATATAAATAATACATAAATACAGAATTAATGCATAAACAATACATAAATACATATATGCATAAATAATACATAAGTAAGAAATAAATAATACCTAAATACATAAATAATACAAAAATAATACCTAAATAATACAAAAATAATACATAGATAATACATAAATACGGAAATAATGCATAAACAATGCATAAAAAATACACAAATAATACATGAATAATACATAAATAATACATAAATGATACATAAACAATATATACATGCATAAATACATAAATATAAACACATAAATAGTTCATAAATAGTACATAAATATAAGTAATACATAAATACATTAATACATAATAATGCATGAATAATACATAAATAATGCATAAATTGTACATAAATGCATAATATAATACTTAAATAATAAATAAATACATAAATAATAAATAAACAATGCATAAATACATAAATAATACATAAATAATACATAATACATAATTAATACATAAATAATACATAAATACATAGATAATATAAATAATGCACAAATATTACATAAATATATACATAATACACGAATAATACATAAATACATACATAATAATAAAAAATACATAAATAAATACATAATACATAATTAATACATAAATACATGCATAGCAAATGCATAAATAATACATATATGCGTAAATAATACATGTATACATAAATAATGCATAAATAATACATAAATAATATATAAATAACACATAATTACATAAATATATAAATAATACATAAATAGTACATAAATATATAAATAATACATACTTAATACATAAATAAGACTTAAATACATAAATAATACATGAATAATATATAAATAAATAATGCATAATAATACATAAATAATACATAGTAAATACATACATAAGACATATATACATAAAGAATACATAATAATATATAAAAAATACATAACTGAATAAATAATACAAAAATAATACATAAATAATATATAAATAATATATAGATAATGCATAAATACAACATAAATACATAAATAATACATAAATAATACATAAATAAATAATGCATAAATAATACATAAATAACACTTAAATACATAAATAATACATTGATAATACATAAATAAATTCAATAATACATAAATAATACATTAATAATACATAGATACATAAATAATGCATAAAAATAGACAAATAATGCAGAAATATATAAATAATACATAAATAATTAATAAATAATACATTGCACCTCCATAAATAATACATAAATACATAAACAATACATAAATACAAAAATAATACCAAATTATTTTAAAACTAAAATTCTTTTCTACAGTTTGCATTTTAAGACGGAAGTGTTTTTTCGAGATAAGTGACTTCTATATTAATCCTACTTTTTATTTTTAGATTCAAATATTAATAACTACATTTTATTTCAGTATTTTTATTTCATGTAGTTGTTTTATTAAATGCTAGCGTTTTTCTCGTCCATAAATGTTTCCCACCCCTCAATCTAGCTTTCATTTTATCTCGCAATTACTATAACGTCACCAGCTGATTTTCGAAACCCCCCCCTCCGCTTTTCTTTTATATCGCAAGTTTAATGAGTGATTTTTCTGAAAAAGGGAGAAGAAAAAGCTGTTTTCTAGGTTGGCAGTATTTTGCGCGAACAGTTGGCAGAGATGGTGGAAATTTTCTGTTTCTACGTCTATCCTTGTAGCCATGTCACTAGTAAGGGTGCTGGAGGTAAACGTTTTATCTGGGCTGACGTTATCCGCTTGATAGTTAGGGACCCGAACCTTGGATTAACCACTAAGGAGGCTGTCCTATCAGCAGGTGCAAAGTACTGGGGCTGCTGTATTGCCATTTGGTGAATGGATTCTGGACCATGCAGTAGTTTCTGGTGGGGCCTCTCGATGCCATACTAGTGGGTAATTGTTACGGCTTTACCTTATCATGTTCTACAAAAACAAATTCTTCGTTTCTTTTTCTCTCTTAGTTTCCTCTCTCTGTCCTGCTCTAAGCAAACCTGACGACCTAGTCCACAAATTCCAAAATTTCATCATGACAAGTTTCAAGAAAAAATACACGATTAAACCCGGTTCTCCAACTTCCAACGACCCCCACTACCATGTCTCCTTCTCCAACATCAGGGGTCTACTTTCTAACCTTCCAGAGGTTGAAACCCAATTACAAGAGACTAAACCAGACCTTTTATTTTTAAGTGAAACTGCCATTGGACAAGCTATTTCCCTAGAAGAGTTCGCAATTAAAGGATACTCTAACTTAACTTCTAAATCTGACCCCCAAGATCGCCATGGGCATGGAATTTGTGCCTATATTAAAGATGGGTTTCCACATGGTAGAGACATATTCAGAGAAGATCCTAACTTACCCTATATGTGCTTCCGGGTTGCAGTAGCTCACACTACTGCATTTATATTTACTCTCTATCGCCCCCACAACAGCGGAGTTACTATCTTTAAAAGCATATCTGAGAAAATTGACCAAGTCCAATCTGCTTATCCTTCAGCTAAGATTCACGTATGTGGAGACTTCAATGTTCACACCGTGGAATGGTCAGACAAGACCGATGATGAGGGGAGGTTCTGTCATGATTTCTCCATTGTTTATGACCTCAGATTGTTCACGAGCCCACCCGTGTGCCCGACAATGACGGCCAGTATGCGAGTCTACTAGACCTTTTTCTCACAACTTGCCCTGAACTATGTTCAATTTCTGTTCTGTCTCCTCTTGGATCTTCCGACCACTCTGTTGTATCAATTAAGATAAAAATGAAATGTAATAAGTCCCCAGACGTACCTCTCCATCGTACAGTATATCGATACACTAAGGTTTACCGGGATAGCTTCCGTACATGTATATCGGATCTACCTCTGCGTTCCATCTTTAAAAAGGATGTGTCCTCTATAGTATCAGACCTGATGGAATGGTTAATTGTAGGTATAGACCGTTTCATACCCTCGAAAAAGTTCCAGCAAAAACCTAACAGCCAGCCGTGGTTTTCTCCAGAATGTGATGCTGCCATTGCTCACAAAAATCACTTTTTCTACTACTTCCAACGTAATAGATGTATGGAAACTAAAACCGCTTTCAGGGCTGCCAGCAGCCATTGTAAGAAAGTAATAAAGAACGCAAGAGAGTTGTATGCTCAGTCCGTCAAGTCCAAAGTAGCTGAGCAGCGGCTTGGTTCCCACCAGTTTTGGAAAATAGCAAACAGAATCCTGAACAGAGGCGTGTGCTTTATCCCAACTATCATCAATGGACCTGAGGTAATCTCGTCAGCATCAGACATAGCCAAACTCTTTGCAAAGAACTTTGCAGCTACCCTTTGCGACCAAGGCCTATTCTCTATCTATATAAAAGCCAGGTACGTCCTAGGATAGAATACTGTTGCCACATCTGGGCAGGAGCTGCTAAAAAGGACTTGTCCTGCCTTGATAGTGTTCAAAATAAACTTCGTAGAATCATAGGAGATGTCCTTTTCTCTTCCCTGCAACCTCTATCTCACAGAAGAGATGTGCGAGTTTGTCTCTGATGTATCGTTATTTTCATGTTCGACTGAGCTTCAGTCTATGGTCCCCCCTCGCCAAAATTTCATCAGAAAAACTCGTCTAGCTGAAAACACTATGACTAATTCCCCCCAAACTTTATCTGTGCCTAAACCTAAACGTAGATTCCATGGACAAAGTTTCTTTCTTAGAACTGCACGCCTGTGGAATTGTCTTCCGTTTTCCTGCTTTCCGGTTGACTACAATATGGTTGTCTTCAAGTCTAACGTAAACAAATTCTTGATGATCCGTTCCATATAAGTTAACAAATTTACCGAATTGATTACTATATTGTCCAATTTCTTCTTTAACCCTTATCCTTGAGTGGCCTCTTGGCATTGATAATGTGGTGATACCTGTGTAAAAAAAATAATACATGAACAATACAAAAATAATACATATATACATAAATAATACATATATAATACAAACATAATACAGAAATACATAAATAATACATGAATAATACACAAATAATACAGAAATACATAAATGATACATAAATAATACATACGTGCATAAGTAATACATAAATAATACATACTGTATAAATACATAAGAATACATTAAACAATACATAAATAATACATACGTACATAAGTAATACATAAATAATACATAAATACTATATAAATACATAAGAATACATTAAACAATACATAAATAATACATAAATAAAACATAAATACATAAATAATTCATAAATAAAACATAAATGACACAAAAATAATACACAAATACATAAAAAATACATAAATAAAAAATAAATAATATATAAATCCATAAAAAATACATAAATAATAAATAAATAATATATAAATCCATAAATAATACATAAATAATGCATAAATAATATATAAATAATACATAAACACATGTAAAATACATAAATACTACATAAATAATATATAAATACATAAATATTACATAAGTAATACATAAATAATGCATAAATAATGTATAAATAGTGCATAAATAGCATATAAATTAAAAAAAAATAAATAAATTATGCATAAATAGTTCATAAATAACACTTAAATACAGATAAAATACATAAATAACACATAAATACACAAATAATAAAGACAATACATAAATAATGCATAATTACATAAATACTGCATAAATAATACAGAAATAATACAGAAATAAATAAATAATATATAAATAATAAACAAATAATACATAGAAAATACATAAATAATATATAAATACATTAATAATACCTAAATAATACATGAATTATATAACTAATACATAAATGCATTAATAATGCCTAAATAATACATGTATAATACATAAATATATAACTAATACATAAATATATTAATAATGCCTAAATAATACATAAATATATAAATAATACATATATACATAAATAATACAGAAATAATACATAAATAATATATAAATACATAAATAATACCTAAATAATACATAAATATATAACTAATACATAAATACATTAATAATGCCTAAATAATATATAAATATATAAATAATACATATATACATAAATAATACCTAAATAATACATAAATAATATATCAATACATAAATAATACATAAATAATACTAAAATAACACATAAATACATAAATAATACATAAATAATACATAAATAATATATAAATACATAACTAATACATAAATAATACATAAATAACACATAAATACTTTAATAACACATGATAAATACATAAATAATACATTAATAATCCATAAAATATAAATAATACATTAATATTACATGAATAATACATAAATACGTAAGTAATAACTAAATAATACATAAATAATACATAAATACAAAAATAATGCATAAATAATGCATAAATAATACATAAATAATACATAAATATGATAATAATACACAAATACATAAATAATACAGAAATAATCCATAAATAATGCATATATACATAAATAATACATACGTAATACATAAATAATACATAAATAATATATAAATAATACATAAATAATACAGAATCACATTAATAATACATAAACAATGCATACAAAATATACCAATAATGCATGAATAATACATAAGTAATACATAAATGATACATAAACAATATATATATGTATTATAAATAGTACATAAATAACACATAAATAATACATAATACATAAATAATACATAATACATAAATAATACATAAATACATAGATAATATAAATAATACATAAGTAATACATAAATATATATATAATACATGAATAATACATAAATACACACATAATACATAAATAATGCATAAATACATAATACATAAATAATACATAAATACATAAATAATACATAGATAACACATAAATAATACATAAATAGTACATCAATAATTCAAAAATACATAAATAATACATAAATACATTAATAATACATAACTAATACATAAATACATAAATAATTCACAAATAATGCATAAATAATACATTATTACATAAATAATAAATAAATAATACATAAATACATATATAAATACATATATAATACATAAATAATACATAAATACATAAATAATACATAAATGCATAAATATATAAATAATACATAAATAATACTGACTAAAACAATCATATATCTAATCATCCTTTTATTTCTTATATCACTTTGAACTTCATCTTAATTTTTCACTGTATCCGTAAGCTGAGAGAAACAACTCATAATATTCTAGTCAACTACTTGTAAAAAATTAAATAGACGCAGTTTCAAGATCAGAAACTCCCTTGAAGGACTTTGTGCCTGGCCTAGTCTGAGGACTTGAGCAATAAACCACGACACTATGTACCTATAATTTCTCTCAAAACCGCAAAAAAGATACCGCTGCTAGTATGCTACGTATAACCTATAGATACTTTACCTCTAAGATGACTGCCTTTGTCTGTTTTGCATGACAAACTTAATCCTCTCTTCTAATCACTAACTAACCAACTGCTCTATTTTCTAAGTTGCCATAAAATCTAATCCATTGCACGTAACTTAAAGGGGTCCTAGCTCTCAGCCATTAACCCTAATAGACTGGCTTTTTGTAAATCGATACACTTTTACACCTAAAGATTTCTTAGGCATACTTTTGCTTATACTCTTAACCCATAACTGAGCCTCTAAGTAAATACTTACTAACCATAGTCCTATACATAGATTTAAAGTGATCTATAATGAACAGCAACCTTTAATATCTTTCTTTTGATAGGAGATAGTATTGCAATAACTTCTGCACAAACTGAACCGGTACTCATTGTAAATACAAAAAAGCCACCCTCCTTCGTTAGAAGCCTGAATACAACATACTCAATGCCTAAAATTCCATACATTCGTATACAGTGAAAACATGCCACTTATCCATCCAATCTATATTTAACTATACTTACAGAATACGCCATAACCTATATCTTTCAGGTATACCTGTACTAAACTGTACTCCAAATCAAATGTTTTCTTGTATCTATATTGAGCATATATCTTATCTTTCAGTCATATTAAATACTCAGCTTGGGCACCAAATTTTAATTTCTAATATTAAGTAGGTCATACTTTAACATGTTATCCTATTCCTGAACTTACAAAACTATATCTAACCACACATTAACTCGTCTCTATCAAATCAATGTTGTTGCAAATTTAGTTGCTTCCACTGCGTGATTTTTTTTACATATCCCCTCTCCCATTAAAAATGAAAATGGAAAGCATAGTAATGTCCTTTTAATCACTTCGAGGAGTATAATTTTAAAGTAGATGTTAACCTAAATAACCGTTTGTTTGTTTTTTCAGTATATATTAACCTAAAAAAACGATTAATATTAACTAACCATGCGGGGTCGCGGAAATATCTGGATTAGGACCCAGGTGTGGGCCGAACCCTCTCGGTTCTGATGGACCCGTAGATATTCCCAGGTCATCCGTCTAGAAGATGCAAAATTCTGAAGCTAAAGAGGGAGGCCTCTTCATTCCTGGAGGACAACCTTCCTAGGGCTGGTGACTTAAACAAATCACCGGTTGGCAAACCTAAACTGCTTAAGGAGGAGATCGGCTTTCATACTCCTTCTTTGCTTATTAGCGAGGCGTAGAGGTGCTACCACAGGGACTCGTCAGAATCATCTAGTGGTTGACCTTGTTTCCTGACTAGGGCAATGAACGCCGTTTTCCCCTGTTTTTTTCCCGCTCCCACCACATCCCATCCCCCTAAACTGGACACAGTGGGGTGCTTCAGTACCATACATGTCGGTGCAGTTGGACTTGGCTGACTTTGCCTAATGAATTGAGGGTACCGGATTGACAGTTTCCTGGCTGCTGTTTCAGACTGATAGTACAGAAACCCTAATTTTTTTGTAGCGCTTAGAGTGGCTGCTCCATCAACAGTTGTATAATATCGGGATGTTTGTATTGCCATGTCGCGCATGGAAAGGGTCCCTGCACTCATCCCCGGTAGGCTTTCCTGAGGCCAAAACTCTGTGGGTGAGGACAGCTAATGGTCTACTTGTATTGCATGTCTGATGTTCTGCACAAGCACTTGTCCAGCACCCCTCACTCACTCATTCTAACTGAAACTTTTAAATTAAATAAAAAGAAATGACAGTTCAAACAAAAATTACGTTTAAACCAAGACCAAACTCAAAGAAAACCAACTTGCCTCCTCCCTTGAGGCTTGCATTTACGAATATCCGCGGGCTTAGAACTAACTTAGATGATGTTGAATCATTTCTCCTTGTAAATAATCCGAATATCTTAGCATTAAGTGAAACTAACCTTCACCCCTCCATTCCCTTTAACCACTTTAACATGCCTGGTTATCTCCCACTCTGCCATAAGGACTCGGACAGATATATGCATGGGCTTGGAGTCTATATTCGTAACTCCCTCCCCCTGACTAGACAAATAAAACTAGAATCGAACGACCAGGCCTTTATGTGTTTCAGACTAAATATGCAACATAATATTAGCTACTTGTATTTTCTCTACCACTCTTCCTCAACCCACGACTGTACATTAATAAGCAAAGTCTCAGCATAGATAGCACACAAGTACATCTATTTGGTGACTTCAGTGTCCACCACAGTAACTGGCTTGGATTCTCTAATTACACAGACATAGCTGGTAGCACAACACATAGCTTCTCTGTATCCCATTCCCTATCTCAGACGGTTACATTTCCGACACGTTTTCCAGGCCAGCAAGGTCAACATGCCTCATTTCTAGATCTATTTCTGAAAACAGTTCCCGATGATTGTACAACAAATGCCCACAGCCCACTCGGGAATGCTGGTCACGCTGTGATAATGGTAGAAATCACCCTAAATTCTCGCCCTAAAACTATAGACCCACTACTCAAAAAAACGAGGTATTACAAAAAGGCTGACTGGGAAGCCATCAGATAACTCATCAGAGATGCCCCATGGCGAAATATCTTTTCTCTTCCATCGGAACAATGTGCAAATGAAACCACTGAATGGTTCAAAATTGCAATTGAAGCACATGATCCCACACGGAAATTCTATAGCAAGCTCCACTCTCCCCAATGGTTTAATTCTGCTTGTGCAGCTGCCATTGCTCAAAGGCAGCATGCGTTCCGCAGATTCAATCGAGATAAGTCCAGTTCAAACAGACAGAAGTATATAGAAGCTAGAAATAATTGCAAGAGAGTAATAGCGACATCTAAGACAGATTACACTGAAACCACCAGAAAACACATCGAAGCACAGAACTTAAGAACCCGTGATTTTTGGAAAATCTACAACAGTATAGTAAATAATGGGCAATCAACGATTCCCCCACTATCAAACAATCATGAGGTTGCTTGCACGGCAACTGACAAGGCTAACTTGCTTGCCGGTCAGTTTGCCTCAAACTCCACACTGGACCCGGCACACCACTTCCTCCCCGACTTTCCTTTGCGGGCAGAGGCCACACTAGACGATTTGAAAATCGCCCCTTCTCAGGTACATAGTATCATAAAAAAACCTAGACACCTCAAAAGCATGTGGACCAGATCTCATCCCGGCTGTGCTATTAAAAAATGTTCTGCTACTGTTGCTCCAGTTCTCTTCAAACCTTACAATAAATGCCTTAACGAATCTTGCTTTCTCGACTGCTGGGAAACCGCTTCTGTGGTAGCAATCTTCAAGAATCCTGGTAAAAGAATTGACCCATTAAAATTATCGCCCCATTAGCCTCCTCCTGCTTTTCGCCAAAATATTTGAGTCCTTAATTAATCAAGCCCTAGTCCAACACCTAACAGCTGCTAAACTCCTGACCGACAAACAATATGGATTTAGGCAAGCCCGTTCAACAGCAGATATTTTAACTGTAGTGTTTGTACGTATATACCGTTCACTGGACAAAACGGGGGAGGGTAGAGCGGTAGTCCTTGATATATCTAAGGCCTTTGACAGGGTATGGCACGATGATCTTCTTAGGAAAATTAGATCATATGGTATCACTGTAAGAAGACATAATGTAATTAAATCCTTCTTAAGTAAGAGAAAAATCCAAGTTGTCCTCGACGGTCGTACATCTAAACAATATGATATAAATGCGGGAGTACCTCAGGGGTCTATCCTTGGACCTTTATTATTTCTGATATTCATAAATGACCTCCTTGATAAAATTGTTTCGGGGATGGGTATATTTGCTGATGACACCACTCTCTATAACATGCATGAGGGAAAACAAATGAACACATATCTAAGGAAATGGCAGAAACACTTGAGGATGACCTCCAATCTGTTGTGAAATGGGGACAAAAATGGATGGCCACATTCAATGCTGCTAAGACTAAGATTGTTTCCTTCAATAACTACAATAAATCTTCTCTACCACAAATAGCAATGGCCAAGAACACATTACCTGAAAGTACTTCTTTTAAACTCCTCGGCCTAACGTTCACAGGGAACATGAACTAGAATAGATACATTGAGAACATTGCCAAGGCTGCTGCAAAAAAGGTGGGCTTTCTCTCTCTCTCTCTCTCTCTCTCTCTCTCTCTCTCTCTCTCTCTCTCTCTCTCTCTCTACCGTGATAGAAAATTACTTACGCCAGAAAGTATCCCGTACCTCTATAAGGCCAACATTCGCCCATTTATGGAGTACTGTTGTCACATTTGGACTGGTGCATCTGCTGCTTGTCTCTCACTCCTGGACAGGGTTCAAAAGAGAGTTGCTAACCTGATAGGTCCTGAACTGTCATAGACGAAATGTTGCATCTGTTCTGCAAGTACTTTAATGGTGAGTACTCTGACAAACTGCAAGCACTTGTGCCTCCTCGACGTGACTACCCCCGACAAACCCGACAAGCAACTAAGTTCCACCCCTTTACAGTAGAGATCCCTAGGTGTAAGAAAAACTTTTAGTCCAATAGTTTCTTCCCCAGAACTGCAAGTCTTTGGAACTCTCTTCCGGGATTCTGCTTTCCCAACTGCACTGATATGCAAAAGTTCAAGTGTAATGTGAACAAACATCTTGCTACTCAGCTCCCTTCAAAATGCCCCGCAAATTATATCCCCGATAGTAGCCCCCTCCCCCTACTTCAAAATGACACTGTGCCTTGTTTGAGGTGAAAATTGAATTTTAAAAAATCCTATCCATTGGAATCAAATATATCTTTTCTTTTGCATTCTAATTGTTTTTCTTTTGTTTCAGGTAAATTGAATTCGTTTACATTCCATTGCTTTTCATCTTTTCTCCTTTTCTTTAAGTTTTTCACCAGATGTGTCACTTTGTTTACAAAACCCAAACTTTGAAACGGTAAGAAACCTGGCTTATACAAGATAACACCTACAATAACTATTATTTGAACTGACTTCATTTCTAACTAATTCCACCGACTCCATACATCAAACTTTATCCCAGTTTGCTACTTATTCAATCTACTTTATAGATAATATTTCACATATCCTTCTCTGCTTTTCGTTCCTAAATACAAAGTTCTAACTCACTCTCTACTTGCCATTGAGTCATGGTTTTTGGATGAAAGCCAAGACAAAATTCCCCATGCACAGTGGTTCACTGCGTCATATTCTTATCTTAGATTCGAGTTCTCAGATGCTCCTTTCCTCGGTATCACACACTAACATATGCTCCGTGTTCTCTCCAATCATTCTGTTATCAGTAATCTTGACTTCAATGCAGAATTCCTTACAGCATTACCCATAACCTACGGCACAAGTACGTTGACATAGCGGTTCTCGCCAGATCACCGAAGTTAAGCAACGTTGAGCCTGGTCAGTACCAGATGGGTGACCATTTGGGAAGGCGAGGCGCTGTATGTATCGCGAGGTCAAATACCAGATTAGGAAACCGGCGTTGCCTATCCTTCTCTCGTATGTAGATGGGCCTCTCTTAAGCCGTGGTAGGCAACCCATCTAGTGATGGCGTACGATAAAAAATGTCCTTGATAGCCTTAGTGAAGTATCAAGTATTCAGCTACGGACAATATTTGAATTACGCTATAAACTCGTGTAGTGAGTTCAATCTCGGCTGTGGTCACATGTTATGTTTTTTAACCCTACCTTTAGCTTCCACCAATATACAATGTATCATCATTCCACAATCCTATTCAATAAAGTCCTCGCGAAATTCTTTAATAAGTCACATATCATGTAAGGATTCTTATATAAAAAATTTTATTTTCCGAATAAACCTACTAAAGCACCGTGCCACTCTATGACTGATAGATCTCTATGTGAGTGGATATGATGAATTTTCAACAATTTCCACTCTAGGCTTAAATTCCATAACGTAACTAAATATAGCAACCTTTTTTTAAAACCTCGCTCCGTCTGCACCCAAAAACTGGCGGTTCTGAAGAGGGGTTTCTTCGCCATCTTATCACTTTCAGTTTACACTCGCATCTCCACTTAACTGTAGTTAAGGGGGTAAAATCGGTATCAAAATTTGATGAACTACAGACGCAGCAAAAGAAGCCAACAAAAAACTAATCACAATGTAGAATCAACTGTAGCACTATCCAATCAATTCGTCTCTTCCGTAATTGACCCGTCCATCTACCAGTCCCACAAAAGCCAAACAAAAAAATGAAGAAAACAATGTTCACTGCTTCTTAAAGCGTACATTTGTACGAGTTATGTTAACTTTTCTTAATATCTTAAGTTCTTTACATCCTCTTACTACCGCCATTGGATTCGTCATCTTCATCAGCATGATCACAAATGCCTGCCTCACTCTATCAAATTGATTCTCAGCCTTTCACCGCTTCCTCCGCACAAACTTCTAACATATAAACAAATTCCACTCGTCCACTCATCACTGTTCTCTCTAAATCAAGATGAGTTATAGATTGGCTATTAAAAACTTTATATTGAATTAATTACAAAATTATTTACAATATTTCTTTTTCTTTTTTCTTGTTAGAAAGAGAAAAACCTTGCACACACATTTGTTTTATTTTTTCTCCACCATTTTTTTTCAATAAAAAAAGTATCCGTTCAATATGTCTTTTTTTTCTGTGTGTATATAGGTTTTCTATTTTATTTATTTACTCTGTTCCTTCCTTTCTCTTTTGAGTTTGTATTCTTTCCTTCTTGTCTACCTCATTTCTTTGTTTCTATTTTTTATTTCTCTTTCGCTTCCTTTGTTTTCTTTTTTTTTCTAATTTTTTGTACCAATAGTCACCATATTTTTGTTTGTTTATTTTGTTGTTGCTTTTGGTGTTGTTCTTTATTGTGTCTTTTTGCTGCTGCTGCTGTTGCTGCTGCTGCTGCTGCTGCTGCTGCTGAGTCAATCCTTCGGCGTTTGTTGCATCTTATAGAGTCGGTCCGATGGTCGCGGTAACATTTGTACAATCATGTCCTCGACGCCAACTGATCGCCTTAACGGTAACAGTTGTGACTCAACGGGTCACAGGCACGTCTATTATCTTATTTAAAATTTGACTTGGATACAATTAAGTTAAGGTTTAAAAGCAAAAGTCAAGTATTATTGTTTATCTGTGTTCCTTTCATCTATAACAGAGTGTCTAAAACTTATTTTGCTGAGGGATATTTTATCATCCCTGGAATCCATATATGTGTATAAATTTTTAATAAACTATTCAAAATTATTAATTGTCCAGTTATGTTTGAAGATAAATTGATATTGAAATATTCATGGCTAGCATAATTTGTAATAATGAAAGGCCATGTTTTTTGTTTAAATTTAAAAAGTGTTTTCTAACATACTTATTCTTAAACTAAGAAATCTGTCATGTGAATGATTTACGCATGTGCATTTATGAAACAGTTGGCAAACAGATAAAAATCCGAAGACCCCTACGTACCAATTTTTAAAATTCGACCCGTTAGCAGTTATTTTTCCGGATGAACACCGATTAAAATTTTTCCACGTGTCTGACTACCCTATATACCAAATTTCAAGTCCGTAGATCAAAACAGACATATCAGACACACATTCTCACTTATATATATATATATATATATATATATATATATATATATATATATATATATATATATATATATATATATATATATATTAGTTCAGAAAAAAAGTATATTTTAAGAATTGGGATTCACAACAGTTTTTTCCCATTTTTGATGTTTATTTCATGTTTATTTATAAGCATAAAAATGAAAAATGTTTAAAAAAATGAAAATGTTAAAAATTATTACTGTTAGTAACTCCACTTCTGTAAACACAGACACACACACACACATACACACACACTCACACACACACACACACACACACACACACACATATATATATATATATTGAGAGAGAGAAACACACGCACAGAAAGAAAGAGAAGAGAGAGAGAGAAGGAGGATAAACGTACAAACATACTAAGTAAATAAATACAAATTCAACGCTTTATATTGTTGCAGTTTTTGTTTCAACTTTTCTACATCTTTCTGGCGATCATTCCATCCGTTAATCTATCTGCTGATCTATCAGATCTGCACTCACATAACCAAGTCATAAAAAGAATGGTAAATAGTTTCTTGGTTATACCCAGGAGAAGATGATGATGTCTGGCTTCAGCCGCCCCGGAGAGAGAAAAGCAAAGAAAATGGACAGACTATCGAATGGCACCTCCGATTGAGTGCATGTATCTAAAAGCACCAGTGGCAGAAAATCAATGGCCACATCAGATTTGGATCTACCTTCAGGAGAAAATAAATCAATATTTGGAGCCATGTCCTTTTTTTGACTTGCTCTTATATCAACGGATGCCTTTTGGGATGAGGAGGTGGAGGAGGGGGGTGAAAAATGTCTTCGGGATGAAAGCCAAGACAAAAACCGACGATATTTTCTGCCATTTGGAATGTGATTAAAGTAATGGCCAACTTATACATTAAAGTATTTTATATTATCTAAATTCGATTTGGTTTGTTTGTTTTACGGCGAATCGTGCTGACCAAATGTCGAATTCGTAGCTCTAATAGCTTGAACGTAGTTAGTGTGGGTTCAAAGGGACACACAGTAATATGCTTAATATTATTATAGGCACGTGTCTCGGACTTCGTGGAGTTTGTACGTTTATTTACCTCCTCGCCATGTGGATAAGGCATAATGTCAGGCATGGATTTGAAAACCCCAGCACACTAGAGGATGTGCGACCTTACTTACAAAAATATTCTGTGCAGCTTCGTCTGCATTAACCAGCAGGAGCGTCTCAAGCGGTTAACAATAAACTAAGCCCTTCTCAAAGGCGGAAATTAAAACCTAGGAGAATGGACCTCTTGGGAATGAAAAAAATATACCTCTGTCCGACAGCAACAAAGGAGCTGAAAGAAATCTGCTTCTAACAAGATCCAGATCAAGCTGATTTCTTTTATTTGTATAGCTTTATAATCATTGTTGAAGACCTTTGCCTGACTTTTAGGGTAAACTTTATATAAGTAAACACGCAACGGTTTTTTGTTTTGTTTTCTTTTAACTAATGAATTACCACATATCAAGAGTCCATCGGTGACTCGATGATAAGGGTTAATAAGATAATGGATTCTCAGATGAATAATGAAGAGTATTGTGAAAGTGTTAAAATTGATGAGTTATAGTACACAATAAACAATCATTATAGTATTATACACAATAAACAATCATTAAATCTAAATATTCACCACTTGAATGACTGAATTCTTCCTAACTATGAAATAATTATAACATTATTATCTCCCTTAATCCGAATAGAGCCAGGTTCAAATCCGGTTCGTTCAACAGAAACACTTCCATCTAACTTACACGTGAGTTTGTGTCTAACCTCCTTGAGAGGAGGCAAATAAATACTTGGACGCCAGTGATGTTACAAACCTAGCTGGAATAAATTCTATCTTTATGATCCTGAGAAACAGAGAATATTGCAAGAAATTAGTGAACTTGCGGTGATTCGTCAAATGGAACATATTAAGAATATGTCCACCTAGAAGACATTTAATAGACTGTGTCGATCGCTTTATTGAAGATTAGTAAAATATCAATATTTCACTAAGTATATGTCACAAAAAATGAAAATTGTACCATCAATGGGTCGCTTAAAGGTTAGTTATTTCCCAAAATTGGAACTTCATTTATTATCAAAGAAATTTTACTGCCAATTGCTTTATTGCAAATCTCTTACAGTGCTAAAAAATCAGGCGATTAAAGGTTATCAAAAAGCAAAGGATAGTTGCTGGATTCGCAGAAGGATTATCTATCAAAGATTTAGCCACGAAGCTGGAAAGGGATCCAAGAAAGATCTTGAACAACCCGAACACCAATTCCAGAAAAATAAGGGCACCAGGAGAAACCTTTCAGATCGTGATATTCGGAAAATTCGTAGGGAAGTCAAACGAAACACAAACAGTACCAGTGTTTTCGTTATTGCAAAAGCTAGAATCGCTCCAAGATCTAGGCAGGCCTGATACAATGTGTTGAATGAGACTGTAAGGAACATCAACCCTCTTCCAAGACCTCCATTGAGAAAACAACATAGGAAAAACGAATGGCTCGGACACAGAATTACATGAAAATGGATTTCCAACGGGTCCTATTTAGGGATGAGGCCCATGCTACTCTTGACGGTCCGGATAGATTGGCCAAAGTTTGAAACCCGAACGGAACTCCGACCCGTTACAGAGTTCATCGCCAACAAGGTGGAGGAATCATGTTTTGAGCGGGAATCATTAGGGATAAGTTGATTAGGCCAGATGTTGTAAAGCTTACCAGCAATGCATACGTAGCCTGTTTGGATAATCATTTGTCGACATAACTAGATGACCTACTATTGTCACGTCGCTTTCAGATGATTTTTATACATGACAATGTACCATCCCATTCTGCTTCGGGCGACTGCAACTTTCCTTGAATCTATGGGATTCGTTGGGGAAATTCTCATGAACTGACCACTGTGTTCTCCATACCTTAACCCCATTGAATATCTCCGGTCAATATTAAAAAGAGGAGTTTATGAGGGAGGATAACAATTTACTTCCAAAGATGCCTTGTGCAGAAACATAGTTGTCGTGGCTAGAGCCATAACTCCTTTTAAGATCAAACAATTGACTTCCTCGGGGGACCAAATGTTGTTTTAAGTTATTTTTAAAAAATAGTGGATATATCGATAAATAATTATTTTATATGACGCTTATATCTAGGATATGTTTTTTTATATAATTCTTTGACAGAAAAATATAATAAAAAGTAAAGTTCGCAAGATAAGACATTGTATTTTTGCCCTAAAACATTTTAAGAGACTTGCAATTAAACGATAGACAGTGGAAATTCCACGATAAAGAATAAAATGTCATAACTTCGCGAATATCGCATGAATTTGAATAAAAATTTTAAAAATAACTTCCCTTAAAGTAGTCGTTTGGTGATATAATTTCCATTTTGTTGTGACGTATATTTAGTAAAATATTGATATTTTACTAATCTGCAATAAAGCGATTGACACAGTATATATAACGGCTGATCTGCATCTTCGTACCTTAAACGTAGTCCGTTACTAATCACTAGGGTTGTGAGAACAGAATATTATTTTCATTCTTTTGACTCTCGGGTATATATCCGACACAGTCAGAACGCTTAATCAACCGAGAACTACAGCCGTTTATATACAAAAACACATAAGATATTAACGGATCTATACTCAAGAGTCGAAACAATGAAAAGAATATGCTGTTGTCACAGCCCTACTAATCACCCAACGCTCATACTCTCGTGTTCCAAGACACCACTTAATCCAAACCTGTCACAAGGAACTGCCGTTACACAATGCATAAAGACCCATTTATAAGTTGGACACTTCCACGGAAGTGAGTGAAATTACGTTGTTAGACGACTCGCCTATGATTTATGTGCCCATTATCAAACGTTACCACTGGCTCTTCATTTTTAATATTTTTTAATATTTTTAATATTTATTTATTTACTTTTACTTTATGCATGTGTGTTTGCCTTAACCAATAGGATCTTCCCATGGGATGACGCCACTGAATTCTTGACTTCACACCAAAATTCCCATATGCTCCCTCCGACTCATTTCCTGCTCCCTGTACTCTTTCCTTCCTCGACCTTCTTTCCCTCTCTATATTAAAATAGAGATCGTGTACAAATACACGTCGTTTCTAATGAATTTAAATCTGCTCCTTGTGGTTTTTCCATTAATCAAAGAAAAATAATCAAGGTTATGGTGTCAACAAAAGTTTTCTCCCCTGACATATCGTCTGAATGAGAAAATTGTGCCACAAAAAATTTATTATCACAACAAAAGATTTTATTTTACATTAAAATATGCAGTAAAAAATTTATTTCTAGAAGATTTTTATCTCAACAACCTTTGCTGAGGGAAAAAGTATAGATGTTAATTTTTAACTATGAGTGTAAATAGTGAAACATCGTAGACACAATTCTTTGTCGTACAGGAGGGTAGATATTGATATCCCGAATTTTCGAGAATAAAATCTCTTCGTTAGGAGACAAAAAAGAGCGTGTGAAACTTTTTAGCGAGACTTTTATTTGTCTATTTTTTATATCGGTGGCAGGAAGTCAAGCCTTGGCGACAGTCATGCAGCTGATCTGTCAAATTAATTTCCAGGATATGAGTTGTGATGAGTATTAAGTATTGTTAGGAATTATCAATGTTTTTTTCTTTTATATATATGAATGATTAGTTATAATTGTCTGCTTAGAGGAGTTAATGCCTACTTATTTCCATCTTGGATAATGAGAATGGTCGAAGGGAGATAACTAATTTTTAGTTGATTGGTTCTCTTGCTTCATTGTATACGTCATTATACATACGCCCGCACACAGACATGTATGCGTATATATACACGTATATATGTACATAGGTACACACGCGTGCACGCACTTATATATATATATATATATATATATATATATATATATATATATATATATATATATATATATGCATACATATGTGTATATATTTATTTTAATAATTTAATTATTGTTAAGATATTTTTAATATAATAATAACTTAATTAACAAGAAAGTTAGATGAAACACAGAAAAGAAAAGAAATAAATCAATAAATAAAATAGATAAATTAATCTATTTTATTTAATAATTTTTTTCTCTAGTGATTAGTAACGGACTCTGTTCAAGGTACGTTTCATCTTTCTTGTTAATTTTTTTATTATTATATATTATTGATAGTTCTCAAGGACGTGATAGAATTGTTTGTTTGCTATCATAAGTAGTGAATGTATGTTACGAGTGTTGTACGTGTTTCTGTGTTTATATAAGAAGGCTGCAGTTTAGTTTCGCTCTGTTATTTATTTTGGATTTAACTTTCTTTATTAACAGTCATTCTTAGAGTCTCAGATTACTTTATTTTGTTTTTGTAGTAAGTATCTTTATTTGTGTGTCTTTAGTGAGGTTGTAGTTGTTAGAAACCATCCAAAATCAAACGAAAATTCTACAAAATTCCGTTTCAAAGAAATCACTCGACACTTACACTACTTCACAAGTACATTAAAGAATAAAATGCTGTCACTGCGGAAATATCCTCAGCTATCAATTAATGCTATCAGAACAGCGTTTAAACAAAACAAAGAAAAGACTAAACCGTAAGTTCACTAGGCTGCTTCACAAAAACAGCCCTACCCCTACAAGCAACGACCTCACCAGCAATAGTAGTACACTATCCGTAACTCACCCCCTCGTTAAAAAACTAACATATACACTTACACCAAATGAAAAAGATCGCCTTAACCTATGCTCAAGTTCATAACAACACAGAAACTAAACGATAACATCAAACTGGATCTTGAGACACATTTCTGCAGAACAGCATACCATATTAAATGGCTACATGTCTTCAATCAGAACTCACACAACATCACAATACCAACCCCACCAACCCAGAGAACACCACCACATTTTCTACATACCAACTAGACTACCACCTACATCTACCTCCGGACCTCGATCTAGACAACAAAGACACAAGGCTTAAGCAGGATATATACAGCAAGAGCAAGAAAACATCTGATCCAACCTCACCAAGGACACAACGACTCACACTCAGAAACCTACAAGAGAAAAGCCTAGCATCCCTACCCAACAATTAATTCTGGCTATCTCTCAGAATGGATATGACGCCTTGGAACTACAACAATAAAAAATGATATGCAGCCACCACAAACATCTCTCACACAGAAATAGGAAATTAGATAAAAAACAATCTGGATTCTAAGATTAAGAGTAGAAACAAACACAAACGAAACCTCACTATTAGGAACACTAGATTGCCTACATTCTACCACCTCATAAAAACGCACAAAAGCAGCCAAACGACAGAAATAAGATCAATCGTCTTAAGTGTAGAAGGACCCCTTTATAAATTTTCCTGGTTCCTCTCACAACCACTAAAACCCCTACTCGCTACTAACCCAAGACATGTGAGTAGCTCAGATGAGGTCAATCCCTCAGTTATTTTAAGAAAATAAAATTTATCCAAGACAAGGAAAAGAATAACTATAGGAATGATATTCAATACACATATAAATAAAAACAACTTTTTTAATGCATATAAACTAAATACGCCGAATAAACCCAATCATTATAATCCACGCAAATGCATAACATAGAAGACAAATATCTGGTCCGATAGCAGCAACGTCAAAACAAATATACTGAAAGAGTTATTCAAAATTGTAGAAAAAATATTTTAAATACATGATGATGATTGCAACGTCTTGTCAGACGAGTGCCACTCCCTCAGACATTTAAAATCCATGAGCCCAAATGCCTGAGGGAGTATCTATACAAAGATGATGTTACAGAGTCTTAGCTTTGTACTACAGCTAAGTCTCTCTCTCGGTTCAAAATGTTGAGATCCAGCAACAAGCAAAATCAAGATAGCCAGCAACAAATTAAACTGCAGACCAGCTTAATGCGGGTACTGATCTCCCGCTTTATGGTTTTTTAAATCAGAGATTTGCTTCTCCTAGAAAGGTTGCCTTCACCACGGCTTACGGGAGCCCTCTCCACCCCAACGCACACATACATACATACATACATACATACATACATACAAACACACACGGTGCTAGTTGGCCGTTGACTCCAAAAAAGGTTTCATTTGCCCTTAGGAAGGTCTTGTTTTTAATCCTTCAGGGAGACTAGCCACCCTCCTCACCAAACAAGTCTGGTAGGGGAACTAGTTTAGTCGCCGGTGACCCGATCATGAGGCAGGTAGTACTAGGTTACATAGTCCCAGTAACATATGACATGAACTGACACCTGACATACATACATACATACATACATACATACATACATACATACATTGGCGCGACCCCTACCCTAATAAAATCACGCATATCAAACCATGTGCATTCTTTTAGTAATAACTATGATAAAAAGATAGGAATATGTCTATCTTAATTAAAAACCTTAGGTCTAAAAATAAACTTTTTTATATAAAAATCAAAATCATACACACCAGGTTCCAAATCTTGTCGGCTTTGCATAATAGTTACTTCCTTTAAAAATAAAAATATTAGCAACACAAAAACTGAGCTGTAAACACATAAAAAATCAAATGTAACCAGTTTGAAATCATTTAACGATCCATTCACACTCTCAATTTAAAAATGCATCAATTATTATTAATGCCTTAACAAAATGTCTCTTAGAAAACTCACGATCGTCCATTGCTAAAAAAAATAACCATCGCTTAAGAACTCCAAAAATAACCCATACTGTTAAACCTTTTTCAAGCCCATAATTTTAAAAAAACACACACATTTTAAACATTGACTAAATAATCCAAATGGTCGATTTTCTTCACTCCTACCTTTCATTCAATTGACTCAATATAATACTGCCCAATTATATACAGTTTTTGCTTTCTCAAGACATACTTACATATCTCTATTACTTTGCTTCCATCTGGCCTTTCTTTAACCTGTGCATAATAATGTGCATATAAACTGTGTATAATAATTTTTGTAAAGATTAACAAAATCTGATTACTCCTTCTCACTCGCAAATAAAATAGACTCTAAATTGCCAATCTCTCCTAACTCGAACTAGAATTTGGTCCTAAAAAACGTACACACCAAATTAAACTTACAATAGGTATATAATAGTCAGGTATTTGCACAAATTAATTTACTTTCCATAATTCAATTTAACTGCGTAACAAAGAATAACTCGTTAATTTAAAATTCCTGTCAATTGCTCTTACTTAATATTAGTCTCCAACCGAAGTATTTTGTCCTCTTTCCTTAACTTATTTGCAAATATAACTTCAGATTCTGCAGATTCAAAATCCGAATATATTATATATATATATATATATATATATATATATATATATATATATATATATATATATACGATGCCGTCAAAAGAGAAAGACCGCACTTGTCATTTTTTCAAAAACCGCAAATATAAGCTAAATTGAATGTAACTGTTTAAGCAACCTATATCTCATTTGATTCGCCTTTTATTCTTCTATAATTTTAATTGTTCATATTTGATTTTAATTGAAGTAGCCTCGTGTTCACGTCAATTGCTGTTGTTTATTGTTGAGTTAGAAAGGGTGTCAGTCGCTGGATTGAACTTATTTCCCCCCTTTTCTGTGCATATATTTATGTAGTGAAAATTGTTTGAATAAGATTAATTCATTAGTTAGTTAGTTAGTAGATGGAATTAATAATTTTATAATTTACGTAAAAATTAATAATTTTATTATATCATAATTAGGATCATTTAATTCTTTCTAACCCAACAATAAACAACAAAATATGAAAATAATAAATAAAATATTTATCAATATTCAAATTTTATTTTTAGCTGCAATATTTTAAGTCTAAAAAATTCTTATTTTTTACTTTACTAGAATATCTTGTTCTTTACTTTTCCAGGTTGAATTTCTTGTCCTTTACTTTTCCAGATTTAATAAAATCTTAAGAATATTACTTTTCATGCGCGCATTTTTCCATATAATCCATGATTTTTCCAGGCATTGCTATTCTATTAATATATAAATGTATAATATTTATTAATGATTGTCCAAAAAAATTAGCTCTCAAACACACATTTATGCAATATTTATCATTCAATCACAGTAGTTCCGAGCCAGGGTCTCTACCGAGACTGCGGTTTATGAATTCGTGATCTGTATAGAGCGTAAACTAACAAAAAAGAAGATGGCATTCGGTGTCTTTTTAGATATCGTTGGAGCTTTTGACAACATACCCTTCAGTAGTATGTTCAAGTTGCTACGAGAACTCAATGTGCCACCAGTACTCATCCGATGGATTGAGTATATGGTGAGGAACAGAACAGTTCAAGTAGAACTACTGAGGGCAACTGTTAAAAGGGAAGTAGTTAAATGAAACCCCCAAAGTGGGAATATATCACCTTTACTATGGAACTGTATGCTGAATCCTCTTTTAAAGGAGTTTAAAAATAGGAATATTTATGCCCATCGCAGTGCTGGTCGCGGGTTCAAAAGCATCATTGGTCAGACGCATTGCCAAAATGGGACTACATTTTTCATCAAATGTGATAGCGAAAAATTTGAGTTAATTCAAAGAATATGTATATCATAGAATTCACTAATATTTTTAATCGATAAATTCACCATTTTTTGCTATAAAATCATAAGGAGAGTTAAAAAAAATTAGTTATTAAAAAAAAAGTTCGGTTTTTTAATTATAAAAAAACGATACACGGGATTGAACCTAAAATCTTTCCACCAACCCCCGGTACTCTAACCGTTACGCTAACATGTCATATTGGCAAAATCGCAGTAAAAAATATTTATATACAAAAAAAGTTATGCAAAATAAAAAAAGCGTTAGTCACTTATGTACTTACTCTCCTGTTTGTGAACCCACATATTTTGTTGTAACTTTTTTTCTACTGAACCAATTTTCGAAATTTTTTTTCAAAATGTAGCTAATGAAGTGTTCTATCCAACTATATAAGCTGTTTGAAATTTGGTTGCAAACGGAATTAGTGGTGGGGGTTTGAATGTGTCTCGATTCATTCAATTTCGGACTTAAGCATATATTCAACCACTACCGTGGTTGAATGATATATATATATATATATATATATATATATATATATATATATATATATATATATATATATATATAGTCATCCACATACAGTACTGTTTCATCAGTGCAGCTAGACAGGCAACTACCACAAGCCAGGATTGAAACCCGACAGCCTGTATAACAGTCAAGGCTGCTGTGCGAATCGTGAATTAACGATGTTTTGCCATCGTCCGAAATACCTAAGCTCGATTTGTTTATACAAAGAGCATCGCTTTATACGCTAATGTTAATTCGTGTATCACTTCTCAATATGCTGAGATGAGGAGCATTATAGTCATCCACATACAGTACTGTTTCGCTATTTCACAGCTCATCAGTGCGGCTAGACACCCGAGCGTCTGTACGACAGTCAAGGCTCCTAACCATTACGCTAATCGGCGGCAGCTGTGCGAATCGTAAATTAACGATGTTTATATATAATCTTTAGAATATTTCTTCTTTCAAACTTTGAAGGTTGCAATTTTTATGCTAACCAGCAAAATTATAGCTAATTTATAAAAAAAAAAATATTTTGCTAATCATTTTTCCTCTGAAAAAAAGACAATTTTTGAAACTCCATGGAATAAGGAAATAATTGTCTTCATCTTTGTGCGAATAATAAATGTTGTTTACAAAATTTTAGCTCCTTTCATATACTAATACTCTATTTCGTATATCGAGAATTTTCATCTAGATTGGATAATACTATAAATATTAGTATTGTTATTTATATCTCCATTTAAAGATCTTTAATTTTGAATATATGTATTGAGAGAGAGAGAGAGAGAGAGAGAGGGGGGGGGCAGGCAGATAAAGACAGAAACAAACAGACAGACAGAGGTGGATGAATTTGTAATCCTATTGTGTATTTCTGATACATAGATATGAAACATTTTGAAGGATAAAGCTTTATATGCTCGGTGTGATAGGAATGAATGCTAATATAATAAGACGATTGATATTTGATTGGAAATTGCGTGTCCGACTTTTGTCTTTGATGATCGGCCGCCTTCAAAGACAGCACAGGAAAGTCGTATCCGCTTTGCTTTTCTCCTTTATTGTTATTGTTATTGTGGTTGTCGCTGCATAATAAAGGTCAGTAGAACTGAACATGAAATGATTGAATAAGCCACCGAAGGCTGGCAAGAGAAAGTAAGTAGATTCGAGAGCACGGAGGCGCATGTTATTGAAATTCAGGAAGATACCACGTTACCCAGAGGGGTCGGAGGTCAGGATTCAGTATATTTCAGATGTTTCCATCATTACTGTTATCCTTATTAGGCTCTGCATATGAATGTGATCTTTCCTTTAAGAAATCAGCATTAGTCTAAAGATGAAAAACTAACAAAATTGTTTTCTTCTTTAATATATGCTACTAGTGGACACCCTCCGTAAAACCGGCGGGAAAAATATGCGTCTCCAATATTTCCACTAATGTCCATATAAAATATTACAATTATGTCGCTAATTAAATTTTTCATGTATAAATCATCTGATGATCTAAATAAAAAAATCAACTTCCGTTGAATTTTTATTTAGAGTAGAGAATTGCTTTCCAATATAAATCTTTTTATGTTTTTTATTTGTTCTTTTTTTAATATGATTATTAGGAACTAAATTATAGTTCCTGATTACCTAAGCACAAACCTTTCGCTTTTCTTTTATATTTTCATTTTTATTTCCTTTGATCATTGGAAGACAGAAAGTGAATAGATATTTTAAAAATTATGTCAGATCTTTTAATATCAAAGACTTAGTGAAAATGAAACTGCTAAAAATTAAATTAAAAACGGAACAATTGCTGCGCAATAACTTTCGATGCCTCGGTTCAGTCTCGAAAGACAAAGGACGCCTCCTGTAGAGGCAGCTGCGCGTGTAATTGTCTGGCAAGATGTGCATTCCCCATCTACAACTCTCCTGAATCGGCACTGCTTGAGTCCAGTGGCAAGGAGAAGTCCAGGACCACTGAAAACAATGCTGAGATAAGCGGAGAGCACATACAGCACCTGGAAGTCCCAAATGGTCATCCATCTGGTACTGGCCAGGCTCATCTTTGCTTAACTTCGGTTATATGACGGGAACTGGTGTTTCAAACGTGATTATGCTGTATAATGACTTTAATAAGAAAGAAACAAACAAGCAGACTGGAAATTTTTAAAAGAAAAATCTAAAGAAAAACGTATAAATCGGTATAGAAAGCAAAAAGCAAAAAAGAAATACGACGTCTCATTATGGAAATAGATTTGCATTATCTCTTCTCTTACAGGGTCACAAAAAAACGGGCCCCAACTCTAATTAGGCCCCGTTTCTTAGTGTTTTGTCCGAATGAAATGAAACTTTGGTCATAACTAGTTTATTATATTGAAAACATCACATCAAAACACAAGGGTCTTTGGCCTTTTTTTTTTCTCCGTTCTACAGCATATATTCTAGATGGCGTCCATTTAGCTTTTGTTTTTTGTTTTTTGGGTCATCGAACATATTTTTTTGTTTTTTGGGTTCATCGAACATACTTTTACGTAATAGGACCGATACATATTTACAAATAAATACACATTGCTCTTGGTTATAGAGGGAAGGGTGAAAGTGGTTGCAGAGCATAAGTTAGAATCACTGAGAGAGTTATTCATGCTGAGAAATCTGCATTTATGCCGTGTGATCATTACAATAGGTTATATGCATATTTTTTCACATATATAAACCGGATTATTCTGTGAAATATAATGAATCTACCTTCAAAACGTTTCATTAAATAAAACATGTCGGACATTTATCATTTTAATCTCATCAATCAATCAACTATTATATAAAATGAATTTTACCTGTATGTGTGTGGGTTCGTTCCCTATGAACTTCGAAACGGCTGGACCGAAATTTTAGAACACTACTGTTAAGCTCAAATGTGAGCGGCTATATTTAATTTAATTTGGTTTTATGTGAAGTATATACAAAGAAAATTTAATTCTTTCGTGACAATTCAGATATCAACGGTTTTTGTAAGATTATAACAATAAGTATTAAACATCAATTAATAAATGTGCCTAAAATTTCATTGGGGGTATTTCAAAGAGCATATTAGATTTAGAAGGTATAATTTGAGCTCAACCTTTCTTAAAATTTCAAATATATATTTGCATTGAATTTTATACATAGTAATTAGACATCAATTAATCAACAATTTTTGAATTACAATTTCTTCTTTCGAACCCTTAAGTTGTAGCCTTAAATTTAAGATATTTTCTAAAATGTTGTAATGGGTTTTTATTAAAATTAGATTAAGGATTCTAAACATAAGTTTTAGTATCATTATATCTTGATCATAGCATCCGTAAGGAGGCACAAAAGTGGTGCAAAACTGTTCTCTTCAGGAAATTAATTTCACTCTTCCTAGGTAATATCTGTGTTTGTTGGGAGTACTCGGATATTATCCGTATGATCATCTTGGAATTAGAATCGATTTCGCTTTCTTATTCTTCTAGAAAATCATTTCCATTTCAAGTCAAAAGCCCAAATTCTTAACTTCCGTTATTATGAGACACCACAGATAACTGAAACAGAGAGAGAGAGAGAGAGAGAGAGAGCTCTTTCGCGAGGGGCCTGATTAAGAGATCACGTGGTAACACCTTGCCGCCAACGTCTACCATTGTTTTATTCAGCCCCGTATATCGAAAAGAGGTAAGTATTCAAAATTTATCTATTTTGATCTATTTTTATGGTTCTGCTGAAATCGTGTTCTTTCCGAAAAAGTTACAGATTTGTCAAACAAGAATTAACGTTCTGACAGATATTTCTATGGGCTATGGTAATGGATTAATCAGTTTGACCTACTTAAGCCTGGCAGCGTGTAGTTCGGAAGCTTTGTGAACAAGCACGTATGGGGTAAAACAGGACAAAGCGATGGGGCAAAATGAGACTTTTTACCCCAGATGTTCACACGGTCATTAAGGTTAGATGCTGTGTTTTGTTTTGTCTTTTTTAATCGAAACTTTCAATCATAATAAAAAAACATTTGTTTTTATTTGCGTAGTAGTAGTAGTAGTAGTAGTAGTAGTAGTAGTAATAGTAGTAAAAATATTACTTCTGCTAATAGTACTAGAACTACTACTACTACTACTACCACCACCACTACTACTACTACGATAGCTATATTACGGTTTTTGTAATGAAGGCCTAATTCATAGCAATTTGTTTTCACAGGATGGTGAGAAATTACCTCAGGAAGACTACACGCCAGTCGTGGGATGAGACCAATGTGCAGCAAGCTGTGTTGTCTGTCCTCAATGGTGACCATGGGCACAGAAAAGCTTCCGAAATGTACGGTGTACCTAAAGGCGCCATAGAACGGAGAGTGACGAAGCTTAGGAAGAATCCTGGTACTGTCGAGGAAGCATGCAAAAAAAATGTGAGTTTACTTTTTTCCTAAAAATGGAATCTCTCTCTCCCTCCCTCCCTCTCTCTTTCTCTCTGCCTATCTGTCTGTCTGTCTGTCTCTCTCTCTCTCTCTCTCTCTCTCTCTCTGTATTTGTGCATGAAAAAGATGAAATAAAGTGTGTATGTATGAACATGTGTGTATGTAGTGGATACATGTGTATGTGTGTGTGTTTGTTAAAGACAGGCGGGAGGGAAGAGAGGTGAACATACAAATGTGTGCTCTATGTGTGTGTGAGAGAGAGAGAGACGAGCATAAAAATGATGTAGGCCTATGCATGTGAGCATGCTTGCACCCATGCATGTTTGTGTAGGCGACATGTGTGTATGATTGCATATGTTAATTTATGAAAAAAAGGAACTATTTTTTCATAATTACTCCTTACAAAATACTCTTCTTTTCTTTTTCAGCCCTTGGATCAATTGCAACGGTTTTCACAGAAGAGAAAGAAGGGGAGTTTGTCAGCTACGTCCAGCAAATGGAGAGAATGCTGTTTGGTTTCTCTTGGTATGAACTTCGAAAACTGGCCCATGAACTAGCCTAAAGGAACTGTAAGTCCAGCAAATTCAACCACGAAGAGGGAGTGGCTGGTTACGATTGGTACAGCGGGTTTATGGCCCGGCATGCCATGGGCTTCAATCGGGTTGCAGTCTCATCTTTCTTTGGCCTACTTGAGGATGTAGTGGACAAACACCAACTGAATGCAGACAGGATCTGGAATTGTGATGAAACAGGTGTTTCCACAGTCCGAAGTATCTCTCCAAAGTTATGGCAACCTAAGGCAGATAGGTTCAGTTACTTCAGCAGAAAGGGGACAGCTTGTAACTTCGGTGATATGCTGCTCTGCTGCTGGGCAATACATGCCACCGATGTTGATATTTCCTTGGAAACGCCTGAAACCTGAGCTGATGGATGGTGCCCCACCTTGAGCATTGGCTAAGTGCCAGCCAAGTGGATGGATTAAAACAGAACTCTTAATTAAATAGATGAGACAGTTCACACAGTTTTCCAGAGCATCGAAGGAGAAGCTGTGCTGTTGATTGTCGATGGTCATGCAACACACCAAAAGCGTGGAGCTGATTGACATTGCAAGAGAACATGGTGTCATTCTTTTGTGCCTTCTGCCACACTGCACGCATCGACTGCGGCCCTTGGATGTAGCTTTCATGAATCCGCTCAGCACATTCTATGACCACCAGGTTCGGATTTGGTTGCGCGAACACCCAGGGCGTGTGGTGACCCAATTCCAAATCGCAACCCTTTTTGGTCGAGCATACTTGCAGGCAGCAACAATTTTAAATGCAATCAACGGCTTCAAGACTTCAGGAATATGGCCTTTGGACAGAAGCGTTTTTACCGATGCTGACTTCATTGCATCTGAAGCAACAGATATCCCTGCTGTGGATGATGACCTCAGCCTCCAGTCCACCGCCTCACCTCCCAGCCATCCGTCTGCCTCAACCGCCAACCGTCCCTCTGCCTCAATCGCCAGCCGTCCTACCACCTCAACCTCCAGCCATACCTCTGTCTCAACCTCTAGCAATGACACCATTTCAGCCTCCAACCTTCCCACCGCCTTAGCCTGCAGCCCTACCACTACATCACAAAAACACAAGGAATCAGCATTTGGCATTTCCTCACAAGCCCTCATACCCTTCCCCAAAGCAAACATTACTAAACGAGTGTCGCGGTAGAGAGGGGAGACTGCTAATCTCACGTCTTCTCCCTATAAAAAGTCTCTGATTAAGAAAAAGGAAAAGGTGCTGTCAAAGACTCAAACCAAGGCAAAGGTGTCAGCTCAACCAGAAAACATCTTTCTTTATCCCAGAGCCAGTGCCAGGAAGAAGTACAGAAAGTTGGGTAGTCTCTCAAGAGGACGGTAGGAGATAGGCACACTGCGGCTGTGCAGGTTTAGACGAATGCAACAAGGCTCCAATCTTCATTTGTGAGCTCTGTGAAGACTGACTTATGCAGACCAAGATCCGTCCCGTTTTGCCCCGGGACAATACAGTTAGCTGAATAAATCGGAACAATACGGGAAAATACAGTAAGCTAAATAAATCATCTGTATTTCTTTTGAAAATAATTTTTCATTTTTTTTGTGACATTGTTTTCCAATACTTTGAATGTTCAGTACACATAATATGGTTTATATGTTAATGCTATCTTTGACTCGACAGGTTTTTTCCCTTAAGTATCTCGTTTTGCCCCAGGTTCCCCTAGTGTTTACTTCAATTAATCATTTTAATTCAACTGAGAATCAATCATTCTCATTAATTAACCATGAATTTCTTCGAATTGGGGCTTGTGTATTGGTGATTCGTTATTAAAAAAAATGATCAGTCTGTTATGGAATTTATTTTTATCAAGAGGATTCTATACATTTCGGATAAGAGAACAGAATAATTAACAATAGAAAACTCGTAAACCAAAAAACAGCAACATATAATTTATATAAAACGCATTAGAATAAAATTGTTTCAAAAAGGTAAAAATAGACAGTACATATAAATATGTATATTATATATTATATAAATTATGCTCTTATTTTTACTGTTATTGCGATTTAAGACTTTTTGAGTGTTAATTTTTGTGTATTTTCATCGATTTTTGTTATGAATCTAGGCCAACTACAATCAAAACCATTCCAAGTTAGCCCTCACAGCCAAACCTGAGGCCCATCGCGCGTCCTGATCGTGCAAATAATCGCATTCAAACAAACCTGTATATTCATTTTCGTTTTGCAATCAGCCGTTGAATCTCGTTCTATATGGACTGAGAAATCTACGCTGAAACGTAAATCAAATTTTCATGAGTTTCTGTAAATATAAACAAGTTCAAACTACCGATGGCGTTTTGGGATTATGCAAGGTATTATTGGTTTTTTGGGTTTTTTCTTTTCGTTTATCCATGGATACCAAATGTCGGTAAATATTTGATTGTTAAACACACAACTCGGCTCGATCGATCAGAACCAGTGAAATTGTTTCTTTCAACACTGACATGGCTTCTCAATAAACAACGCAAGAATGTAAGTATGCGAGTGGCGTCTGAAAAGTAATGGGACTAACGTTCTTGGGGGTTCAAGTGATGCCAGAAAAGGTGGGATAACTAAAGGGGGAATCTGCGTAACTTTTGCAAGAGGGGTTCTCAACCTTTTTTTTTTTTTTTTTTTTTTTCCTGTTGATAACTGAAGTGAGCGGACACGAAACATCGCCGCTCTCGTCGTGCCGATTGCGTATAACGTAGTTAAGTGTAACGAAGCAGACGACTTGTCTGCGTATCTTTCTGTTTACCTGTCGCTCTCTCTCTCTCTCTCTCTCTCTCTCTCTTTCTCTTTCTCTTTAGCTTTCTTTCTCACTTTTACGCACACGCATACACACCCACATACACACACTCACGTGCGTACAAAGTTTTCCATACTATTTTAAATAAAACTTTTATAATCAAACAAGCGTCCATATGATTTTTATCAACAGCCGCGAAGCAGCCTGTGTTGCTCAGCGTGTGCATTGTCAATACCCTGAGTTACAACGAAAAGGATATGGATATATAACGGTTTATATATCCAACGGTAGAATGTAATGTCGCGTAGTTACAGGTAATTTATTCTGATTTCGAAAAACAAACACGTTTCTATCGTCGAGAAAATCTCATGCTAAAGAATAATAAAGATTTATCAGGTCGGGAACAAAAGTAATAGTACTTGTAATTAAGCTGCAAAATATATGGCCTTTCCGCTAAACACTTACAATATGGCTTGTCGAGTGATTTCCCTAAAGAAGCAATAACTTGGCGGGTGCTTGTAACAAGATGCCTCATTGATTAGCCACGATTCACCGAGAAGTCTAATTCAAACAGATTTGAGCTTTAGATACCATGTAGCCAGAAAGCGATCTCCAACTCACGAAGTTCTTAACAAGGACTAAAAGTGCAGCTGATTATATGCGTAAGACTCAACTAAGTTCTTAAACGAAAGTAAAGACTTGTCGGGTCGAAGAGAGAAGCATTTAAGTTGCAAAATAAATTATATTTCTGCAACGTAGTTTGACCGTCTGAAATAACTTGTTGAGTGACTTTGCATTTAACAAAAAGTTTAATCCCCACTATTTAAAATTTGTTTTATTGAGTTTATTTCATATCTTTTGCAAAATTCAAAATTTCAAATTATCCAAAAGACTTTTCAGGCGTCTATTAAACGTGCGTTTTAAGCTTACCGTGTAAATTTATTTAAGATCGCCAACAGTGAACTTGTGGGAAACTGATCGTTACATTATTACATGTTTGACTGTCTGAATCTTTTTTTTTATAATGTCATTAGTTGAGTGACTTGGTCAACCAAACTGACGGGAACTTGTAACAGCTGACTTACTAATTCCCTAACTGACACTCGTCTTACCAAGGAAGCAAATTAGAAGTGATTATGCGGTACAGTACTATTTTTTATTTATACATTCTTCGTAACATTTTATTTTTCAAAGAAAAGGTGTATTTTTGTATTTGTAACAATGTTGGAGTTTGTTTGTTTCTTTTCTTTTTTGTTTTGTTTTTTAAAAAAAACACAACTAAAAACAAAAACAAAAAAACTTCAAAAATTGTATGACTCCAATAACTATAAGTGTTAGTTAAAAATAATAATAACAATTATTGATTAATTAATAATCCGACAAAATAATGTGTATGTCTAATCTTCTTTCCTGTCCGCAGTCAATTCTCCACACTATACACTGATGGAAGTATTATTCAGCGGAGCCTCTCAACATTGTGGGTATTGCATCATGGTTACTGTCTCCATGCCTTCTTAACGGTTACATGGGGAACAGAACAATCAGGTGAATAGGGAGGCTGTCAGAATGCTGAAGTAATTTCTAGTCATTACTCACGTTTATCATTCATTCATCAGTGATCATAGCTGAACGATCGGAAGATGAGATTGACAAAACATATAAACAACAGCATGTGAAAAGAACGAAACGACTGCATACTCCCAACATAGCTGATAATGCACGCACACACGCGCGCGCGTGCGCGCATTACACTCAATTACACTTATTTTTCTAATTTAATGGATGGGTTTTTGTTTCTTTTTGTACTAGGAGAGTCGCAGATTATCACGGCCCAAAAGTTACTTGACGATAAGAGTTCATGAGTGTCAGATGGTGAGGCAACACCGTGAGGATCGGTGATGATGGAAATTGGTATATTTTAATTATTTAAGAGAACAATTTAACAAGAATTTTTCTATATTAAACTTGAAAAAGACCACGCTATAGTCAATTGGGAAGCAGGCCCGCGGTATTGTGTTACACAGGTGAGTAGTTCTAGGAAAGAAACTTTACTCATGAAATATTCGTTTAGCTTTGAGCACAAATATATAGTAAGGGGAATTGTTGAGGGGTTTTGTAGCTAGACGAATTACCACAGATAGAATTTCAGTTGAGCACCTGCCATTAAAATAACTATATTAAAATAACTATATTAAAATAACTATATTAAAATAACTATAGGGCAGAGATAGACTCGCGACCACTCTTCTAGGAGAAATAGAAAGTAGGGGAAAGAAAATAACCGCACCCACTAGATTTCGAAGACAGTTTTGTACCCTGTCAAAGCAGGAAAGGGAACTCTTAACAGACACTCTCCACATGTGACAATAATATTCCATCTTAGGACATATTTGTTTTTTATATGCGTTGGGAGTGAGATACCTTTTGGTGTGGGTTTGTCGATGATCATTATAATTAAAGTTTTAGTTGAGGTCGAATGACCTTCTTGCTCTACACTGCGGATCAAATTATTAACGAGTTTACATTTTTTGTTGATATTTAAGGAACGAGCAAATAGAAATCCATGAAACTTTGAAAAAGGGCTTGCAATACTATTCAGCTACTCCAGTCAAAAAAATAAAATTATTTAAAGCAGTATTAGCGAAACTATGGCAGAAGATAGGAATATCTGTTGATTTCAGTGTGTCAAGTTATTAACGAGGTTGCGAACAAACACAATATACTGATAACTTTTTTATTGAAATAATTTTAAAACATTAAATGAACTAGGAAAAATGCTTAGAACACAACTACATAGCAATTTTTACGTTGACATAATTTGTAGGGCATATGCGATCTTTTTTATGAATGACTTGTAAAAGACGTTGGTCCACAGAATTATTCAAATTTGTGATTTCGTCAACAGTTATTCCTCTTGGAGAGCATCCCACAACCCATCTTTGCTCTTAAATTCACGTCCACTTGCATAGAGGCGTTGCTTCATGATACTTCAAAGGCTCTCAATTGGGTTAAAATCTGGTGAATTTGCAGGCCACTCCATCTTCCGTAGCCCAGAGAACCCCAGTTGTTGCAAATACTCTTTGCTTTTGTTTGCTGCATGCGAGGGAGCATTATCCTGCATAAAAATAATGGTTCTTCTGAACGTCAACCTTTGCTACTTCAGCCACGGTTCAAAGTGTTCCTTCAGGAAAGCTATGTAAGCATTTGACGTCATTTTTACGCCTTCTGGGACTCTCCATGGGCTAACTAAAGTACCTCCGATAATCCCAACCAAAATCATTATCCCACCACCACCTTGTTGGCGCCTTAAACGCTGATAACGATGTCGTCCATCAAGGACCCATCCATTGCTTGCTCCAGCCATCTGGACCATTAAGAATGACACGCACTTCATCTTTGAACAAAACCTTGGGAAAATCCGCTTTCGTGTTGTCCTCTGCCCATTTCAATCGGTTTTGTATGTGGTGTTGCTTTAATGGAGGCTTTGTCACAGACTTAACAGACTTTGCCACTTTTTCAGAAGGCGACATCGAGTACTTTTTGAGACATTCTTCAATCCGGCTTGGTCAAAGATTTCTCGACTTGTCTGCCCAGAGTTTGTAACAACTTCACGTTTAATTTTGAATAGAGAACGACGTGAAACAACTCTAGATTTACCTTTATCAGCTCTCTTACGTATATTTGTAGGGTCCTTGACAAAGTTCTTCACAGTTTGATGGTACCTTCCTATCATTTTCGATATTTCGATGGTAGTTTTACCTTCTGCTAGCTGTTTTGTAAAAGTACTCTTTTCAGAACTACTCAAACCATCTTTACGACCCATTTTATTGCCGAAAAAATTGCCTTGTTAATAATTTGACACACCTCAAATACTCTGGATTAAGCAATTACGATGGCAAGTTGTTTACATTGCGCGGAACAGTACGAAAATTTCACAGTACGCGCAGCTCAGCATTGCCAAAGTTCCCAAAGCTATTGATAATAAACTACCGGTAAGTTTCTGAAACTGGTAAAAAAATGTTATCTCGTTAATAATTTAACATGCAGTGTATGTTTGAGAGAGTTGCATAAAGTTTCCCTCCGAGTCACAGAAGAAAAAGTATAGGACAATATTGTTGTTTAATAGAAAATAACTTTCATTTTGGAATCTATTTAAAGGAATGAAAAACAACCAATACAAGATGGGCGTCACGCATAATGATAAATTCCAATCTAGATTATAGGATTTGGCTAGCCTCGTCACATTCGATTTCTAGTGCAGTCTGACTCTAATTGTCAACGGACGGTGAAGCCAACAACTGTGTAAGCGCTTCAACGAGCTGGTCCAGCAAACTGTATTCATACGCCAAGCCATTCTATTGGTCGATTGGCGAATTACTCGGCGATAAGCGTTGTCTATTTACACCCAGAAAAACCATACATCAGAACACGTGACTGTTACACATTAAATATCTGCAGTTTTATCTACACTTGATGGACTTTAATTCGTGACACGAATTTATAACTCCGATAACATCTGAATTTTTGACGTTTTTATCGATACTGTTCTTCTATTCTGTTCAACTATGTATTTGACGGCGAGTTAAAGTAGACTAAATGTTTACTGAACTGTTGCTCAAATTAAAAGGGAAGTTTATTTCGTTGTCGGTCTAATACTATTTTCTATATTTGTTTCTTGGTGCTCTAAAAATATTAGTAATTTATTTATCTTCTCTCTGGAAGGTTAGACACGGGGGTCATGAGTGGTTTTAAGTACAGTGTTCTATAAAACGAGCTAGATTCGAACGTGGAACACACAGTTTTCTGTCAGACTCTGTTAACCACGTAGCCACCGTCAACTTCGTTAAGATATTAGTTATTAATGGCGAGCAATTTGTTACATATATGATGAATGTTTTACTTATAAAACAGGCTAAGTACTAAGTTTAGTAAATAGTATTAGTTTTACAGTTTAGTAGTTTATTTACAATGTACTAATGCAATTTAAATCTTGTTTTTCTGTGAGTCTCGCTCGGCAACGCCCGGCGAATGACGGATTATACCGAACGAACAGAAGTTAATGCAAAAACGAAAAAATAATTTTAAAAAATAAACAACCTACCGTAAGAATTTTATAAAATTTACTTTATTTTTATTGTCGACTGTTTTTTGTTGTTCTGTTTTTGTATGAACAGTTTCACACAGTTTTTCTTTTAAATTAATGAACAATGATTTTTTTTAGTTTTAAGGAACAAAAAACATTTTTTATTTATACATTTTTCGTAAAACTTTTTTCTTTTTTTTTTGTGGTAAGAATTTCATAAAATGTACTGTTTTCTTATTTTCATTTATTGTCAACTGTTTTTGTATAAAAAGGTTTTATTACTTTGAATTAATGAATAATTATTATTTTAGTTTTAAGGAATAAAGAATTAATATTTTTTATTTATACATTTCTCGTAAAACATTTTTTTTTTCAAAGAAAAGGTGTATTTTTGTATTTGTAACAATTTTGGAGTTTGTTTGTTTTGGAGGGGGTCTTTTTTGTTTTTGTTTTTTGTTTTTTTGCATTTTATGAACCAAATTTTTTCCATAGAAAACTTTTTGTTTGTTTGTTTGTTTGTTTGTTTTTTGTTTTGTTTTTTTTGTTTTTTGTTTTTTTGAAGAAGCCAACTACGGCAATTCTTATTTAATGCAAAATTTCTTTTTACAAATAAGGCTTTTGTTTCGTTTATATTTTGATAACCGTTTTGTCGAGGGTAACGAAAGTGCAATGAAACTCTTCCTTTTCTTTTCTTTTGTTTCCTTCTAATTTGCTCGCTCGCGTCTCTTTTGCCAACTTGGTTTATCATTGATGTTGCCGCGTGAGACTCACGGAAAAACGGTATTTAAACTGCAGTAGTATCATTTACAATTATATCTAGTCGTTTTTTTTTAATGCGTGTGCTTTTTTTTACGAGTTTGGATAAAAGTTGCATTAGTACCTATATATATATATATATATATATATATATATATATATATATATATATATATATATACATATATATATACATATATATACATATATATGCATATATATAGTTATTTATTTGAAAAAAATTGACAAATACAAAACTTTTATGTGTTCAAGTTAACTTCAGTTTTGTCTATCTTTAAGCTTGAATATTATATTTGATGCCAAGTGTAGCACTATTGTATTTTAGAGAAAGTGAAAAGAATGAAGAAAAGAATGAAAAGGCGCACACATTCTCCATAATATTTGGTAAATATATGCAAACCTGCATATCTGTTTCAAAATATAAATATGCATCTGATTTTTTGTCTTTCTTGTCTCTTGGGATACAATTGAAAACAAAGCCCTTTGATAAGATCGAATGAAACTTTTCTAAAATAAAATTTACAGGGAATCTAATGATGGGAATATTTTTTCATTGGAACTTTACAATAACATCGTAAACTCTGCGTTTCTTTCATAGACAGCAAATACGCATTTTAGATTATTGTATTTATAAAAAGAATAAAAAGATTAGACGTTAACTATCAGCACTGTGTTGAAATGGCTGATAGTAAATAAGCATTTCGTATAATAAACATATTATCGAAGATGGCAGATAAGTTGGTTCAACGTACCGTTTCTAAAATATGAAAACTAACATCACTAGATAAAATATGAATAAAATAATTGAATATAACTTTGAAGCCCCACATAATTACAGTAATATTTTTTAACAAGAAAATATGTTGTGGGGTAAGGAAACTTGGTTGTGCAGACCAAGCTTTACTCAACTTAAACCCAAGGTACAGCCTGCAATACAAAAGAACATAACGCTCCTGAGACATATTGTAAAGACAGTAACATATGAACAATGTACATATACAACAATAAATAGTGAGGTAAAGTCAGTAATGAAAGTGAGACACCCATGTGTCTGCACCGATGCTGAGCTTGTTTCCCGCGAGTCTCCAAAATATAAACAAATATGAAAACGCTCGCTAGCGAAGTATGAAAATGTCACAGTAACAACAAAGTTAACCTACAAAACCAATATAACACTATCAATAAAAGAAAATGATAGCACTGTAGGTATGCGCTGACACAGCAGATCTCAGACAAACTAGAACAGGATTAATAATATACACAAACACATGCACACATCACCCCTCCTCTCAGCCAAAGACATCTATACACCTGATTTAGTCCCAGCCATAGCGATTAGGAGGTTTTGAGATACGAGTAGATTTACTTGTTTCAAATGGAGTCTAATTTTCACAGTTGTTGTACCTCCTCAGAAGCAGTCTCCTCCTGCGCTGAGGCTGTCTGATCCTCTACGTTAGGTACCACAGGTGTTAGATGAGTCAGTCCAGGTTCCTTAAGGTAAGTTCCTTGAATAGTTGAGGTGTCAGGACACCGGGCTAGATCACGGACAGATACCGTAGACTCTCGCCCGTCAGAGTACCTGATGGTGGCATAGGTGGGATTGCAGTCAAGAAGTTCAACCTGATCCACAAGAGGATCATTCTTGCTGCTTCTTACAAACCGTCGCAGCAACACAGTACCAGGTCTCATCAACCAAGAAGGCAGAGAGTTTCCATGAGTCGAACGTCGTTGAAATGTAATGAACCTTTCATGTGGCGCGGTGTTGGTAGAGGTACATAAGAGTGATCTTAAGGAGTGCAGCACATCTGGAAGAACCAGGTCCCAGTGAATATCAGGAAAGTTACGGGACTTGAGAGCTAATTTGACAGATTTCCAAACTATGCCATTATATCGTCCGACTTGAGAGTTGCCTGTGGGGTGGTATGGGGTCGTGCGACAGGTTGCAACTCCCTTTTGCGAAAGGTAGTCTTTTAGGTCCTTAGACATGAAGGAAGTCCCTTGATCAGAATGAACGTAGTGTGGCATTCCACAAAGAGTAAAGATCTGCTCCAGATATTTTATCACTATCGAAGTGTTCATATTAGGACAAGGGAATGCGAAGGGGAAGCGTGAATACTCATCAACGACTGTCAGCATATAAGGGTTACGTGAAGCAGTAGGTAAGGGTCCCTTGAAGTCAATTCTGAGCCGCTCCATCGGTTGTGTTGCTTTTATTAGTCTCCCTTGTGCAGGATTGTAAAACCGAGGCTTTAAGTCTGCACATATCCTGAAGGAAGCACAAGTCCTCTTCACTTCCTCTGTGGAAAAGGGGAGATTTTTTGTTCTCACAAAATGCAGCAGTCTGGTTTTCCTGGACGACAAAATCTATTATGAAGATCTGTGAGGGTTGATGATGTAAAAGCTGAACAACAAAATGCTCGAGTGAGAGTATCTGGAACCACATTTTCCTTCCCTGGTCGATATCTTATAGTATAACTGAAGGCTGCAAGCTCCAGTCTCCATTCTTGGATCTTGCTAATCTTGATCTTGGTAAGTTTTATGCAGTCAAACATGAATGCCACAGAACGCTGATCAGTCACAAGGTTGAAGTGACGACGTGCTAAGAAGTGGTTCCATTTCCTTACTGCTTCAATAATAGCAGTAGCCTCCTTTTCGACTATGTGGTAATGCAGCTCACTCCCTTGTAGCGTCCTAGACATAAAAGCAACAGGTCTGCCTCCATGGTTGAGTACTGCAGAAACAGCAACATCAGATGCATCACACTCAACCTCAAAGGGCAGGTTTCAATCCACAGAGTGAAGAGTGGCCGCCTCTAGTTCACCTTTGAGCTCATTAAATGCTTGTAGTGCTTTTTCATCAAGTGGAAACTTTCTTACTTTCACCAACGGTTGTATTTTCTGCGAGAATTTTTGAATCCATTTAGCATAGTAGGCAAACATTCCTAGTGTCCTTTTTAAAAATCCAGCATTTGATGGTGCTGGAAGCTCCTGTAAAGGACGAAGTCTCTCAGGATCTGGCCTTATGACTCCCTACCCCATACACATCGTGCTCCTCTTGCTTGTGATCAGAAATAGTAATATTATCAAGATATGGGAAGGTATCTTGCAAGTGTTCATCCTTGATTAACTTGTCCATAGCCCGCTGAAAAATGGCTACACTATTTGTGATTCCAAACGGCACCTGCAAAACTGGTATCGGCAACCATGGGCTTCAAAAGGCAATGTATTTCCTCTCGGCCTCCTTTAATCGTATCTGATGGTAAGCACTTTTCAGGTCGAAAGTAGAGAATACACTGTATTTTGCAAGTTCTTGACCATCTCATCAATTCTTGGAACGGGGTACGCATCCAGTTCTGTGAGTAGTCAATACACATTCGTTTCTTGTATGTGGGATCCTTCACCACTACAACTTGAGCTCGCTAAGGGGACAAACTAGTCTCAATTATGTCTTCTTTGAGTAATCTGTTTACTTCTTCCCCAATAAATTCTTGGTCTTCCTTACAGAAGCGTCTTGACCTGGAAGCAATCGGCTTGCAATTAGGTGATAAATTAGGGAACAGAGAGGGCTCATCTAATGATGCTGTAGCAAGAGCACAGTATGCATTGTCTCCCTTCAGAGTCAACTCAGGCCTGGGTCCTCCATACTCAAACTTTACACTTAAATGCATCTGCTGGAAATCCTGATCAAAGATCTTTCATTATTCCTAGTCGTATACCTGAATAGTATTGGTTATTAGGGTTGAGTTGAAGGTCTGCTATTACAAATCCTGGAGAACTAGTTGCCAGAGATTTCTGGGCCAAAGAGATACCCCTACCGGTTTTGTGCACTTTCAGCTCTAACTTCCGGGCAACCCGCTCATCAAATCCACGAAAGCACTCACCCTCCGACCACCAATGGTTGCCGAGGCAGCAGCCTTCGAGAGAACCTGGGGAACATTAGTGGCCAAAATATGAGAGGCGGAGCCGAAAGTGTAGCCATTAAGCCTAAGGACACCCTTGACTTGAACTCGCCCGACTTACACACCCAGGCAAAATGCCCCTTTTTGGCACATTTGTTACAAGTAGCCTCACGTGATGGGCAGCGATTCCGTCCATGGTAAGGACCACCACAAAAGAAGCACTTTTTGGTATTACTACAGGTTGCAGCTACTGCTGATTTCTCAGATGCCAGCACTTCCTGAGCTCCATCCTCCTCAGTAGTAGTCGCCGAAGAAACTTCCGAGGTCCGTGAAGCAACTACAGCAGCAGTGTGAGCAGTCCATGGAGTATAGGCATCAGCATTACATTGAGCCAGGTCTAGTGTGTAGGCTCTGTTGTAAGCAGCCTGCAGATCAAGGGTGTCACTTTCAAGGAGGCGTTGGCGTATCAGGGGTGAGGGAATGCCATTGATAAAAGCATCGCGAATTGATTCCTCACGGTACTTTTCCGCACTCACCGCCTTAAAGTTACAATCCTTGCTTAACTTACGGAGTTCTCTGAGAAACTCGTCAAGGGATTCACCCGGCTTCTGCTGTCTAGTTGCTAAGTTGGTGTCTAGCAAAGATTTCATTGGGAGTTTTTACATATAATTTTTGCAGAGTAGAGATAGCAGAATCATAGTCTTCACAGTCTTCAATGTACTCAAATACATTATGGGTCACACAGTTGACCAACGTCCGGAACGTATCTGGAGCCTTGTCCCCGCACTCCTCAATGAAGTTCTTGAAAGTTCTGTACCAGTGGCGCCACTCCTTCGCTGCTGACGGAGCACTGGGGTCGATGTCTAAGCGCGTAGGCTGGAGCACTTTCTCCATGGTTGGCCGTAAGTTGAGTAAATTGCTGTAGGGTAAGGAAACTTGGTTGTGCAGGCCAAGCTTTACTCAACTTAAACCCAAGGTACAGCCTGCAATACAAAAGAACATAACGCTCCTGAGACATATTGTAAAGACAGTGAGATATGAACAATGTACATATACAACAATAAATAGTGAGGTAAAGTAAGTAATGAAAGCGAGACACCCATATGTCTGCACCGATGCTGAGCTTGTTTCCCGCCAGTCTCCAAAACATAAACAAATATGAAAACGCTCGCTAACGAAGTATGAAAATGTCACAGTAACAACAAAGTTAACCTACAAAACCAATATAACAAAATACAACTAGAGTACTTTACTCACCAGTACCAAACATCAAGTAGCATATAATGGGATCAAATGTAGATAAATTAATGATCCTCCTAAAATAAATAACAACTTCTCCATTTGATAAAATAAACTATTGACTGGAAAATAACTGCACACATAAGTATATTGTGTATAAATTAAGGTAATGGCTCTAACAGTAGGAACAATATTACTTCCAGCAATGATAATAACTATATCAATCATATACCACTGGACCTTGCAGTAGCTTCTGGTTGGGCCTCTTGATGTCATATTAGTGGGTAATGCTTCGGCTTTTCTTCTGCATAATCATCAAAAATCATCTTGTTTTATCTTCACTGCTCTGCTCTAATAACTCTGCCGAGCTCTTCCACACATTTCCATACTCAAAAATGAAAGATCTCAAGAGACAAAACAAGATTAAACCCAGAACTCCAATTCACAGCGTACATCCCCACCACCAGATCTCCTTCTCCAACATCGGGGTCTTCGTTCCAACCTTCCAGATGTTGAAATCCAATTACAGACTAAACCTGACCTATTGTTCCTGTGCGGAACTGGCATTCGATCGACCGTTTCCCTGGATAAATTCTGCGATTAAAGGATACTCAAACTTGACATCAAAATCTGACCCCGAAAATTGTCATGGGTCTGGAATATGCGTTTATATTAAAGATGGCTTTCCATGTGGTAGGAACATTACGGCATAATCACTTTTGACACATCGGTTCCCGTCAGATAACCGGTTAAGAAACGATGAGCCTGGCCAGCATCAGATGGGTGACCCTTTGGGACTTCCAGGTGCTGTATGTATGTGCTCTCCGCTTACCTCGGCATTGTTTCGTCATCTTGGATTTCTCCTTGTCTCTGGACTCAAACAGTGCCGATCCAGGATACTCAAAAAGCTTCAACCGGAACTAGATCCCATACTTACAATGCCGTTTAAATGTTTCCTTAAGGAAAAATGCTTCCCAACACCATAGTGAAAACTCACTCAGTCATGCCCGTATTTAAAAATTCCGGAGACCAATCGTTTACATCTCAGTACAGACCAATCAGTTTCTTGTGTGTCATGTTGCTGGAGTCTGTGATAAATAGAGAACTGGTCAATCACCTCAGCAAACATAACCTACGCAGTGACATGCAATATGGTTTCCGTTCTACTAGATCTACAGCTGATGTGCTAACTGTGATATCATACAGGATTACTGAATCTCTTAATGAAAGCTTCGTTTCTAGCTCAATAGCTATTGACATATCAAATATAGGGTATGGCATAAAGGTCTACTTCACAAAATTGTTAGCTATGGAATAGCTGGAAATGTCCTCTAAATTATTAAATCCTTTGTCTCTGATGGGCTTATAAGAGTAGTCGTCGATGGGCTGAAATCAGAAGCTCATAGTATCACTGCTGGCGTCACTTAGGATTCCAACTCTCTTCCTGATCTTCATCAATAAGATCCCAAATAATATTCTTAGATCATTCGTAGACATTCATGCAGACGACACCACACTCTTTGGCAACACTTTAAAGGCTAGCAATGGCCGAGATCTTTCTGATTCTCTCTCTTCTGTTCTTGAGCATGTGGTATAATGGGGAAAAAGGTGGCTGATTAATTTCATTGCAGCTGAAACCAAGTTTTTCTCTTTCCATCACAATTGTTCAGACACTTATCAGACCCTAATTGAAATAAAAGGCTCTTGTCTTGTGAAAACACCATGTCTTGACAAGCTCTCTGATCTGAAATGGAACACATACATCAAATCTGTTGCCAAGATCGCAGGAAACATGGGCACTCTACTGCTCCCGAAGGTATCTCATTGCCGATACAATCCTCTACTTGTATGCCGTCCCCAATATCTTAATGATGAAATTCAATACATCACGAATGTTTTTTAAAAAACTACAGTACCCCATCCTATTTTATTTCTTACGCAAAGAAAAAAGCTACTTCACTATTAAACAGACATCTTTTCATTCCCACCCACACTAAAAATACAAAAATCTACGACACTCTTAATAGACTTGGTTTTCACTTGATACAAACAACTTCCACAACAATAAAACAGACATTAAGAACTATCAAGCACTCTCCCAAAAGCCTCACATCCGGCGCCGGTATATATTCCAGCCCATGTAACAATTGCCAACAAGCATACATAGGTGAGACACAGCGTAAATTGAAACTAAGACTTTACGAACACAGAAGAGATATAAGGAATGGTAACGCCCTAAATGCACTCTTTTGCCATTGTGCAGAACACGATCATTTATAAAATACGTGATAGATAGAGCTAAAAGAAGACTTTTAGAGTCAGCACTAATATTAAACACTAATACTATTACGCAAAGAAAGGGCTTCTACCATTTAGCCCCTAGTATAGGGAAAATAATAATCAAAGAACAAAATATCAAAACAGATCCTGGTTAACCGTTTTTTCCTTAATCCTTAAATAATTCAATGAATAAGTTTAGAGAAAAAAAATGTACATATTTATTTAACGTATTTTTAAAAGTATATATATAGACATTGAACAACCCAACCTTCCCATACACACACATAGTTTTCCTTCTCGATATGGGTAGGACTCTAACACTGTTTCCTTTTCATTTTCGTATAGTCTATGATCGTTTTCTTTTTTCTTTTTTTGTTTTTGTTTTTTGTTTTTTTTGCATTTTTCCTTTAATATCCTGAAGATGTCCTCTGCAATAAGGGCAAAACGTTGATCATTTCATAAATTCATTCGGTTTTTCTTTTTTCAAAACAACATATATATATATATATATATATATATATATATATATATATATATATATATATATATATATATATATATGAGTAGGTTTTGCTAAATTAAGAACTGAGCAAACTCCTCCTTTCTAAATACTTTTAAAAAATGAAAAAATTGCAATAGTAGATTGGTCGATAAGAAACGAAACAGTTTGATTCGTAATGTGTAGATTGTTCGGTAAAGTTCGTTAATATCCGTTATCACTGCTTTTATTTAGCCAAACACGGGAATTTTCCATTACGTTTTTTCATGCTTTCTGTCAATTGATTGCGGATTTCATAATCAAGAACCCCCTAAAAAATAATGACAAAGAATTGGAAATAAAACATTTCCGCCCGACCTTGTGTATATTTAAAAGAGGAAGAAATTGAAGTTGCTGATGAAAAGCATAAATTTCATAATTCCTAGTTTTTATTTATTTGTTTATTTATTTATTTATGTATGTATGTTGTAAATCAGTTTGTTTGTTTTTTTTGCGTATATATTTTCAGAATATTGCCAAAAAATTATCCCACCTCCTCCTCCTCCTCCTCCTCCTCCTCCTCCTCCTTCTACAAAATAAGAGAAAAACCTTAACGATTTCCTGTTTTAGATCGAAAATTTTGTTTTCGTATTATGTACTTGGTTTGTGAATGAAATAAATCTTTGGATACTGAGACACTAATGGTTCTCGATTAATTGTAGAAGAGATTGGTCGCTGTTTACATAACTACCAAAAGTATACAAATGTTACAATGTAACCCCACTATTTCTATTTAAAACAACAATAACCCCATTTTTATTTTCGTCCCAAAAATGAGAAACCATTCGGTTATACATGTCGATTTACTGGTCAGAAAATGGGTGATGGAAGCTTTTACAAAAAAAAGCGATACTCTAACTTAAAAACAAAAATAATAATATTTCTTATTTTTGTTGATATTTTTCTGGCCGAAGGATGTTTGTTTTTTTTGTTGTTGTTTTTTTTGTTTTTGTTTTTGTTTTTTTGCTAAATAATAAATACGAGCGGCGAGCAATAAGTAATGTCCCTGACCCACTTCCCATAGAAGTAGAGCAACGAAACTTGGCACAGTTATTAGTCTTTCTCTACATAGGAACCACCCAGAGTTATGCATTTCTCTCATCGTTTGATGCAGCTCTGGAGACCGTTTTTGTAGAACACCATAGATTGGTCCTCCAACCATGACGTGACTTCAGAAACCAAAGCTGCATCATCTGGGAAACGCTTTTCTTTCAAAAACAACTTCATGGTTGGGAAGAGGTGAAAGTCAGAGTGTGCAAGGTCAGGAGAGTAGGGAGGATGGAGGAGGATTTCATAACCACACGACCGTGCTTCTGATCTGGCGACATGCGAGTTATGGACTGGAGCGTTGTCTTGCAGGAGGAGGGTACCTTTGCTGATCTTGCCCCACCTCTTGATTTTGATAGCTTCCCTTAATTTCCTCAGAAGTGAAACATAATAGGCTCCTGTAATTGTGGTACCGTTTGCCAGGAAATCTGTCATCACTACTCCGTCCTGGTCCCAGAAAACTGAGAGCATGACCTTGCCAGCGAAGGGCTGCACCCTTGCCTTCTTTGGAGGTGGTGAGTCCAAGTGCTTCCACTGCATTGACTGGGCTTTGGTCTCTGGATCATAGTGATGGACCCAGGTTTCATCCTGTGTAATCAGTCTTTTGAAAAACTTTGACGCATCTTCTTGGCACATCTTCAAATTCATTCTCGAGCACTCGACGCGTTCTCGCTTCTGGAATGGTGTGAGCAACCTGAGAATCCATCTGGCAGACACCTTATGCATATGCAAATGGTTATGAATGCTAGTTTCCACAGACCATGTACTAATCTTGACATCTTAGGCTATTTGGCGAATAGTAATGAGCCGATCTTCCAAAATGGCAGCCTCAACTTGATGGACAGACGCCTCATCAATGGCAGAAGGGGATCGACCAGGTTTGGGAGCTGTTTCCACAGACTTCCGGCCATGTTTGAATCCACGATGCCAGCGTTTTACAAGGTCATATGATGGGGCATTATCACCATAAGTTTCTTTCATTTCATCAAAAGTCTCCTGTGGTGTGCATCCTTTCAAATACAAAAACCGGATCATTGCTCGACAATCAACAGGCTCCATTTCACACCTGACTCAGTTCAAACACCTGTAAAACAGAAACCACAAATAGTTCAGCGCTATAATTTGCCACATAACCCGTAGAGATATAAATCATTACACATGCAAAATTTCATCTAGATCAGACAACTGGAAGTGGATCAGGGGCATTACTTATTGCACGCCCCTCATAATTTCTTAGAAAATGTTTTAGCGCAAATTGCTCACTAATCGTTTGCTATCAATCCTAGAAAAGATAACAGAGTGTTTCTTATACGTTTTCTGAAACTATTCCAAAGATTCTGTATTAATATACTGAATGTTAAGTAAATGCACATAATGTATCATTTTAAATACATTAATTACCAAAAGACACTTAGGTGTTAGTAAAATACTTTCTTAGATCAATAAGTTACCATGATTGTACGAAGGACAATAATTGCAATATTTTTTTTAATTATTTTATAATATTTTAATGAAAGTGAAAATTTATGATACTCGGAGATGTGTTTATTACAATAGTGGACATCCGTACATCTTAGTGCTTAATTCAATTATGCTATCGGTTAATGGTGGTATTAGTTTGTTTTCAATTTGTATTGTTTTTATTTTTTTTTAAGTATTTTTCGTATAAAGTAAGAAGTATTAAGAAAACAATGTTATGATTGTTAAAGTCTACATTTTTGTTGTCAGAAAAATATATTTTAAAAGATCATGCATTTTAGTTATTGCTAGAGTATTGTGTGAGTATGTACCGAAGTGTTCTGTAATTTATTCTAGTTTTCTGAAGAATTGTTACAAATGTTAATAATAGCCTGAATACAGTTGTGAAAATCACGCATTTTAATATTCTTTGAATACAATCAAGACAAAAAGTAGATTTTAATTGAATTTATTTATTTTAAAAACGTAAGGTAGAATGTTTGTATTAGTTTGGACGCAGTAAAATAATTATCCTTATTAAGGAATTAACCTGGTGTTGCGAGGGATGTCAGAGGATTAATGAATATAGAGTGAAATTTTTTGCTCTCTTCTCTGTGGGAATTTGTATTTAAGAGAATTGGCTTCTCTGAATCAATGTAAACTGTATTAAAATGTAAGCATAGTTTTGGGAAACACGCTTTAAAAGTGTTTTAAGTGAAATTGTTCGGTTATTTTCCTTTTGAAGCTGTAGATGCAGAGGATATACGAGATCATTTTATTAATATAGTAAATAATACAGGTTCACGTATATTTCCTTTGTTATATATTAGTGTAAAATTATATTAATCACAGTATGGCAGCTGTATGCAAATGACCGATTCGTGTGCGAGATGACGTTACTGCAACGAAAAGAGGAAAAGATTATAAAAAGGACGTGTGCGCATACCGGTAGAGAAAACACGTTCGAGAGGAAGGACGTTAGAGAGGAGGATCGCATTTGAGAGAGGATAGGAAAAGACACGTGCTAAACATGTCCGGACGGGAAAGTATTTGCAAATAAATGCTGTTGTTTAACTGAAAAGAGGGAGTTGAGTTTTTCTTGTCGTTGTTCCTTGCGAAGAAGTCTACAACGTGCTGGATCCCTAAATATTTAAACATATGAAAACGTTGTGTAACGAAACAACTCATCGTTTTGTATATTAAATCTGTCCGATATCTGTGAACTATATTAAAATTATGATTAATATATATCTATAATATAAAGCTGAACGTCTGTGTGTATGTCTGGTCACGAATAGGCTCCTATATGGTTGACTATTATAGAAAACTGATCACATATAATGATAGAAGATGTATCGAGACACAGGAATGGGTATGTTTGATCTGGCATAATGATGATTCATTAAAATTGTAGGGTCTGCGCACGCGCCTGGTCCACAAAGTATGAAAATAAAAAAAAAATTTAAAAACGTTTACAAATGTATTTATATAGATGTAGATTATAATACTTTGATAAGTATGTTTTAACTTAAATAGAGATGGTATAATAAAATTGTGGGGTCTGCGTTTGCGCCTGGTCTCCATAGAATGGAAATAGGCACAAACTTTGATAAAGACTTTTCATATCTATCTGCGTAAGTATACTTTGATAATTATGTTTCAGTTTGAAGAAATATGGTATAATAGAATTATGGGGTGTTCGTTCGCGCCTTACCTCCATAGAATGGAAACATGTCACAAAGTTTAACAAGGTTTTTTTATATAGATCTACAGAATATTGTGATAAGTGTTTCAGTGTGAACAGGTATGGTGTAATAAATTATGGCGTTTATCTATTTTATTTTTACTTTCATCATATTTTTCTTTGGTTTTGATACCCCCAAATTCGAAGCTATCTCTTTACAACCCTTCCTTTTCATAACCTATCATACTTTAATAAATATATATATAATTATTTCCACAGACAAACCATGCCGCAGCTCACAAGAGCCATGACAGTCAACAAACCGGAAGTCCAAGACTCGAGTTTCGCCCTCATTTGGGCTCATCAGTTAGACACACGTCTAACTGATGAGACTAAATGAGACATATGTTTAATTGATAAGGCGAAATGAGGGCGAAACTCGAGTCTTGGACTTACGGTTTACTGACTGTCATGGCTCTTGTGAGATGCGGCGTTGTTTAGCTGTGGAAATAATTATGTAATCTCTCACATTCTGAAAATTATATATATATATATATATATATATATATATATATATATATATATATATATATATATCACACCATCATATCGAAGTTTAGATATACTTTTCAGTCAATTTCTTACTAACTAAACTGATGTAGTATCTGAAGTGTTTTCTATTTTGGGTGGGGTGGCGCGATGGAGAATGCTAGATAATCTAGTATCCTTAATGTCTTTTATGCTTTTCCAGCGTAAGAACTTTCTGAATAAATCTCTCTTTGAAGCGGCTATAAACTGATAATATATTTTTAACTATCCTGTCTTTCATGGCTGATGACCTTTTATACAGGGTCGTAGACAGTTGACCAGCCAATAATTCTGGCCCTTAGATCTGTATCAGAACCTACGTGCAGATAAACCTGGACACCTTTGCGTACTTAATTTTAACTATGTTGAGATATATGCAGATAAGCAGACATACATATAGACATATACGTACTTGCAATCTAACACGTTCTTTTTATGCTTGATTGTCGAAATATACGGACATACTTAATTAACTATACTGAACTATATATATATATATATATATACTTAAACTATATTTAGATATATGTATGTAGAAAGATAGACACATACAGTTACTAGTAGTTCTATGCGTTCTTCATATTGTGCTATATGTCTATACATAGATATATTGATTGCAACGTCTTGTCAGACGAATGCCACTCCCTCAGACACTTAAATGTCCATGAGCCCAAAAATGACTTCCATCGCCACAGGACCATTTTTATAGACAAATGCATGAGGGAGTATCTATACACAGATGGTGTTACAGAGGCTTAGCTTTGTACGACAGCTAAGTCTCTCTCTCGGTTCAAAATGTTGAGATCCAACAACAAGCAAGAGCAAGATAGCCAGCAACAAGTTAAACTGTAGACCAGCCTAAATGCGGGTACTGATCTCCCGCTTTCTGGTTTTTTAAATCAGAGATTTGCTTCTCCTAGAAAGGTTGCCTTCACCACGGCTTACGGGAGCCCTCTCCACCCCAACACACACATACATACACACAAACACACACGGTGCTAGTTGGCCGTTGACCCCGAAAAAGGTTTCATTCGCCCTTTGGAAGGTCTTGTTTTTAATCCTTCAGGGAGACTAGCCACCCTCCTCACCAAACAAGTCTGGTGGGGGAACCAGTTTAGTCGTCGGTGACTCGACCATGAGGCAGGTAGTACTGGTTTACATGGTACCAGTAGCATATAACATGACCTGACGCACATAGATATACACCTGTACATACACTCTCAGGTACATACTTTCATATAAACACATATACGAGTGAATGCATAAGCACATATGTACATATATATATATATGCTGATATGTTATTTCATCCATGTGTATAACTTCTTATCTCCTGTTTGACTAAGCAGTCGTGTTGCATAAGAACAATTTATTCTTTTCTGCTTTCTTTTTAGGTTGCATATGCATTCGTTGGTTTTCTCCATATCTATTTATACGGTACTTTTGTTTTAGTTACTAATCTCTATAGCTGTATCTGGTTTACTTATTCTATCAAACTTATACATATTTGAGTAGCGATCTGTGCTTATGTCGACAGATGATTGATCGTTCTGATTTATTATTTAGGAGGTTGTATTTATCACGAATTTTCAAGATCGCACGCCTTTTTCTGTTTTTTTCTTTTTTATTTATTTATTTATTTATTGAGTCATAAGAGACATGGATCATTCAGTAACCTGCAAACACTACTTTTTAGAATAAGCCAAAATCAGACACAACTCGTAAATTAGGATATTATGAAAAAGGCCATATTGCCACATGTTGCTCTCAGTAAGTTTGATGTTCACGTGGTGCCAAAAAGCGTGGCGCGAAAATCAACTTATTCAAAAATTGACATTTCTAAAGAAGATTTTATGAAACGAACCATAACTAGAATTGCCAATAGCATGTATATATGACGAACGAACATACTAAAGTTTCTCCCAAGAAGGAAGTAATGTCTGGAAGGATTTTCATGGCAACAGAGCAGATACTACACTATCCTTCCTGTATTGAGCAATGAAAGATTGTACATTTGTCTGAAATAGTCCAATACTAAAAGCAGTAGAATAGTTTCCAATTCAGATTGACAGAATATCCATTAGTAATGGAAGTGATAATATAGGTGTGGCCGTAAACAGGCAGAAAGATAATAAATCTCCATTTAGCTCTAGTCTTATATACAGATATACACTATCAGAAATTTTTTGTTCGAAATAAACGTGATATTTTTAAACGGGAATGAAATGTGCACATTGTTTCGCGGAGCACATTTTGGGAAGTGCTGTTAAGAGGTGAGTTTGAACATTTTCTTTAGGAAATTTTTTATTATTTTCCGATTGAAACTTTAGAGGCAGTGAAAAATCGTCTTCATGTTATTATCTAATATATAAAAGTCTACCTATCTATTTGTCTGTTTATCTACTTGTCTGTTTGTCTGTCTGTCCATCTGTCTGTCTGTATGTCTGTCTGTCTCCATACATTCAAACTTATCTCTCCCAAAACTAAAAGTCGCGCCGCGGCACTAGGGGCCTCAAATGATTGGGTTTTTTATTGACAGTTTTTATGGGTCTTTGGCCGGTTAAAATAGTTTTTAAGAGGTCAAAAATGGGGTCAAAATAGAAAAAATCGTAATACATTTCGTACATTC
>NC_136493.1:56100103-56527603 GCF_053919585.1 Euprymna scolopes | reverse complement strand
AGTTCGCAGAAATCAAGGGGCTCTCTTCGTGTGGCTAATATTTGATCTCTGCGTGTGAAACGTAGATATTCGAATATTGCGTTAAAGTTCTCCTTTACTGTTCAACCACTGATTCAGTAAAGAAATTGAAAACATCATTTTTCTTTCTTCAGTTGGCCATTTAAATATAATGATGAACGGTTATGCTACATTTCACGGCGCTGTTTGGGTTTGATCTCCAAAGAGTGTAACTTCTCTCGGTCGGTGTCTCAGCTCGAACTGAATTGTGAGTCTTTGGGTGTAATTTATTTGCTGCCGCTATTTCCTCTGATTACTATCTCCAATTTATCGAAACTTCTTTTGCCCTTTCCTTCTTCTTCTTCTTCTTCTTCTTCTTCTATTTTTCTTTTTCTTCTTCTTCCTTTCGTGTCAGCTACTTTTGATATCATATTAGTATTTTCTTCATCTTTTTTTTCTTCATATAGGCTATATGCAATTTTAATTATAACTGTTTTTCTTTACTTTTATCGGTTTTATGGCATTAAACCCTTTCGCTTTTATTGCTAAATCATTTTTTAATGGAATTGTCGTTCCAAAAATCTAACAAGTACAAAACAAAAGTCTGACATGATCAATGAAAATCAAATATGTAAAATAATAGACTCACTTGAAACGGTATATATTATATAGTACTAGTAGGACCCGTTGACCAGCATTGCTCAGTGGAAGCCTCCTCCCTCGCAAAAAAGTTGTTGTTGGTGGCCACTGACGTCCCTGAACAATTGTGGACACTGTTGGTCGTGGCCGAAATGAAATAATCTTGCTTTCACAGGCGGTAATTTATTGTTTGTTTGAATAAATCAGAAGGAATTTATAAAAGTACGAAAAATGGTCGATTAGAAAAATAATAAACAGAAGTGTTAGAGGTTATGGATTCTCACTATATATGGACTGTTTAGAGTGATCGAAATCAGTAGTAGCAATCATAGCTGTTTCCGTTTGTTGTTCAAGTCTTCATCTTCTTTTCAACTCTCCCGCCATTAAATTATTATTATTAAAAGTAAATTAAAAGTAAATTATTAAAGTAAATTCCAGCCTATGCTTATTTCTTTTTACATGGGGGTCACCACTTATCAAGGCCCGAAGGCCACTCAGGGATAAGGGTTATTGCGTGTACAGTAATCAATGAGATAGTATTGTAGTAATCATTAGTATTGGGGGGTTTGATAGAGTGTCTTACTTAAGGGAGTGGTTTGTCGGGAGTTTGTTTATGTTTGAATTGAAGACGTCCAAGTTGTAGTCAGGTGGGAAACAGGCAAGCGGAATGTGTAAAACAAAACAATTTCGACTTTTTCGCTTCACTTCTTTGAGTATTGTCATATTAAGAACGGCGTTTAGAATAAACATCCCAAACTCCCCCATGTTAAGAACGGATTTCGGAATAGACACCACCAACCTTTCCATCTTAAGAACGGCTTTCGCAATAGACAACCCCTTTTTTATTGGAGGAGAGGGACGTGGAATAAAATCCCCACAATTTAACCGTGATAATCGGTGTCACCATACAAATGCAAAGTGAAAGGAGAGAAGTAAATTTGTTTATGGCGCGTACGTACAACCCGGCAGTCAGTGAATTACAGAACATAATACAGGTCTTTATATCTCTATAAGTATTTGTGTGCGCAAAATTTGAATGAGATTTTCTAAATCAGCATAGTCGAAAATCTATAAAAGTAGTCATTCTAAAGAAAATTGTGGAGGTGGACCTAATGTTCAAATCTACCCCCGCAAAAGAAAGTGTGCGCAGTCTGCAAAAGAAATTTAAATAAAATACTCCACCGAATTCAATTCCCTATGTAATGAAATTTACCTTATAAATGAAGCGTAGGTAATCAGTGTAAAATATTGGTAATTGTGAGTAAAACCAGACCCCCAACTTTCAAACACGCGTATAGGTCTGTCAATTGAGATATGGAAGGAAAAAATGGAAAATATCTAAACAGTTTGACGAAATATATAGGATATCAACTTAAATAAACATAGATAAACCGTCCCTTAAGTAAAACACTTTATCAAATCTCCATTACTACGATATTATCCCATTGATTACTGTACACGCAATAACCCTTATCCCCGAGTGGCTTCTGGGTCTTGATAAGTGGGGACTACTATGTAAAAAAAGTTATTTGAAAAGATATGCGATAAAAGACTAAAAAATGAATTGCTAAAGAAAGGTAACGTATTTCTATATATGTTTTATTATAATGGTGGTAAAAAAGAAAATAAACATAGTTAAGTATAAAAATAGTTTAACAGTTTTAAAATGGGAAGAATGTATACAGCGAGATACAAAACGATTGAGCGAGTGAGCAAGAGATAGAGGAAATAAAATGTTTGGTGTTTTGTTTTCGAAGCGAACGAGAGAGAGATAGAAAGAGAATTGGGAAGAATATATACAGCGAGAGACTCAAGTAAATCGCGCAGGTTTAAATAAAGTTTATATAAATGAATTACTTAAAAGAAAAACGTAACTATGTTTGAAAGAAATATAAATTATTACCGAAATAACTGTACGAAGCGAGCGAGCAATTTACTCATAGGGCAAAAGCAGGTATCGTTGCGACGCCGTGTTTGGTGATACATTAGCGTTCGTTTAACATGCTAATACCGTTATTCCAGAATATAGGCATGGCCAGAGCTCATTCAATCAGAAGGATCGTAATTACTCCTTTAATTTTAATTACTTACTTTATTGTTTTTTTGTAACCGAAAAGGGAAAGATGATATTATGACAATGAATTTACGATCCAGTTACGAAGGGTGCAACTCCAAGACTGTCTAAATTGCAGAATACCTCCCGGATTAATGGGAATGGCAAGAGGACTTGTTATTTAGAGGGCAAGAATAGGAACTACTTCCTCTAAAGATGGTTGCGATGGTGATGTTGCTCCTAAGATGGAATGTAGGATTTTATTATAGCGACTCATCATCATCATCATCATCATGACGGGCTCCTTGGCCGAACCAATGTGACTCTTCCTTTCCAGAGTTTCCTGTCTTCCGTCAGCTGCCTCAGATCTTAAGGTTCACAGTTGGCATCGTGTGCTATTTGCTGGATGTACGTGGATCTAGTTCGTCCTTTGCTTGCGTGTCCGTGTCGTGAAGTCCATAGCAATACATCATTCACCAATTCATGCTTGCTCCTCAGACAGTGACCGGCAAATCGTAGGCGTCTTTCTCTGATGGTATTAGATATCGCAGGTAGGGTGCCATAAAGTTGCTGCTTTGTGGGGTGATTTTGCCAAAATATATTTTATACTGTTCGTAGCATACAGGTGTATGTGCCGTCTAGTTTTCTTTCCAATTTTTTGGTGATTGTCCAGGTTGCAACACCGTAAACAAGGACAAACTCTACCACTACCCTGAAGAACTGCCTTTCAGTTTGTTAGTTAGCCTCGAAATTCATACTGAACGCAGCCCATCCAATGCCGCCCATGCTTTTGAGATGCGAATTTCGATATCTCTCTCTATGGAAACTATGTTGCTACCCAGATACGTAAACTCATCGACTTCTTTCAGTGTTGATCCAACCAGAGCCCTGATCTCTCCTTTCACATTGAAAGTCATTAACTTTGTTTTATCCACATTAATGTGGAGACCAATGCCATTTGCAGACTTTTCTAGCAGTGTTGTTTGCGAACAAAGCAATATTGTCTGCGTAATCTGCATCAGTTATGTGTGCTGATTCAAGACGTCTGTTTCCGGGTTCATTCAAGCGTGTTGTGTATATCAACAGAGGCGTGAAGTACAAAGTCAAGACAGACAATGAAAAGAAAAGTTGCAGGAGTATTTCTTTGAAGAACTCCGTGTGGATGTCGAAAAATTCAGTGTTCCAATCTGCCGACCTGACCATTGCTCGAGTGTGCTCATATAGCATCATGATAACATTAATGACTTCATTTGGAATGCCACATGCTTTTACTATGCTAGCTATTTTTCCTCTGTGTACGGAGTCGAATGCTTTGGAGAAATCTACAAAGATCATGAGTGCCTCAATGTTTTTTGCTTTGTCTCCCAACAGTAAGTATTTGACTACTAATAGAGCGATTCTTTCTAAATCAATTCTGGTTCTTCCTGCGCACTTCTTCGATCTTTGGTTGAATACGGTTGAGAAGCATGGCATTGTAGATTTTTGTTGCAATTGTAGTGAGTGTTATTCCTCTGTAGTTGCTTGGTATGCATTCTTGGGGAAGGGAAGTATGCATCCTGCCCTCCATATATGAAAAACTTTTTGTTTATATACAGAATTGCATGAATTAAGAAGGATGTCATTGAAGCCACCTGTCTTCCATACTTCAGGAGGTATGTTATCTAAACCTGCAGCTTTACGATTCTTGGTCTTCTTTAGTACAGTTAGAAGTTCCTCATATTGCAAAACCACTCTTCTCAATATCGAGTTCCTGTACAACAATCGGTTGAATTGGTTGTTTGTCACTTCTGGTTTGTTTCCAAGTAGCTTTTCAAAATGTGCTTTCCATTTTGAACATGCATTTTCCGGAGTGTTTGCCTTTAACGTTGTTTGCGCCCAGATATCTCATTTACTACTTGCTAAGCCAGATATGATTGTTTGTTATCTTCAGCATTCTGAATTCGATCTATTTGTTTTTGAACATACTTCTGTTGTTCTGACTAAAATGTGTCTAAAATGTCGTTCTAAAGTTACAAAAGATGACAAATTTGTATGTAGCATCTGTTGTTGGAAATCTACGGTAATTTGGTCCAGAGGGGAATTTCTGCAATCAAAACATTATATAGGAGATAAAATGTACTTCTTGAAATAATAGCACAGAGAAACGCCCGTGAGAGAAATCTTTATGCTAAATTAAATGTACTAATATTGCATTGAAATTAGAACCTTTGACCGATATTAGTAATCGTATTAATTACATAGAAATAGATAGATAGATAGATAGATAGATAGATAGATAGATAGATAGGGGCGGTAGCATCTGGTTTCGCTCGCCCAGTGAGAAGTAAATAATGAGGCGAGTGATTTGAATTCTTAATAGATATTTCTATTCTTCATTTTATGGAACAACTCTGGAAAAAATATGACAAATAAAATTCAGTTTTCAGAGAGTTTCTAATCTATTTCATCTTTTTCTATGCTATAAAATAATAACATATCATTTTACTAATAAAAAATGCATTATTATAACTATTTAGACGTTTCATTTGTTGCTGAGAGTTATGATGACAGCCATGTTTATTGTTTTTTTTTTTGGGGGGGGGGTTGCTGATAATGAAGGTGTCTTCCTTCTGAAAAATGGTCAAAACAGGGCAAAGTATAATTTCAAGACCCTAAATCAAAATAAATTTTGTTTCGAAGAATGTTTTCCAAGAATAAAACAATATGCTAATTCGAATCAAATATCGATTTGTACAGATTCAAATCTATTAATGAGAAACTTAGAAATAGACTAAGTTCATTTTATTATATGTGTAGATATAATATATATATATATATATATATATATATATATATATATATATATATATATATATATATATATATATACGTATATTTAAATATATGTGGCTCAAGGAATTGGAAAATGAAAAATGTATATATATATATATATATATATATATATATATATATATATATATATATATATATATATATATGGGGATGATTTTGAATATTTGTGTGTGTGTATTTTTTATATATGTGTGCATAGGTGTGTACTTTTTGTATTGATGTATATAATCACGCAGACACAAATGTCTTCCGTATCCTTTTATCTTGAAAAACATATTCCATTTTTCCAATCGACCAGCCGCAGATTTCAATACTTTTTCATTCTCCTTTATTCATCAATCAAAATCATTTTCTTTTTGTTTTATTTTGTTTTTTGTTTTTGCTTTTTATGTTTTCTTCTGCCATTATCTCCGATAACAAACACACACGCACACAAAATGCAGTTTTATTCTCTCCCCTCTCTCTCTCACACACATACACACACACTCACTCACTCACTCACTCACTCACTCACTCACTCTCTCCACCCTCTCTCTCTCTCTCTCTCTCTCTCTCTCTCTCTCTTTCTCTGTTAATCATTATGAAAAGTGCGGGGAAAATAGATGAAAAACAACTTTTTTTTTGTTATCTCCCCGCTGTCAATAGAAGAAAATCCTTTAATGGCGATGAAAAAGAAAAGATCGGGGTGGAGAGACAAAAAGAAAATGTTATTGATGCTAGGCTAGAAAATGAAATAAAAATTCTTTTATAATAGTCAAATAAAGATACATATATGTGTGTGTGTGTGCGTGTGCGTGTGTGCGTGTGTGTGTGTGTGCGTGTGTGTGTGTGTGTGTTTTAATGCTATTTTATATATATGTATATATCATAGTTTATATATATTATAAATATATGTTAAATTATATAGGCTGTCCAAAAAGTCACTGAAGGGTTTTGAACTTAAATAGATTCTTTATTTTTGATGATATTTTTCTATAATTTTAACACAATACGAATAAGACATTAGGGAATTTATTTAAATTCAATAAATCTTTATTTATGAAAAATAATGTCTTTAAAATGTTGCCCATTTTCAGCTTTGCATGTTTATACTCTTTTAAAAACATTATTCATGACAGATTGCAGAATCTCTGGATTGTGATTTAACTCCCTTATTTTGTTCCTGATATTTTTCTTCATTTCTTGCAGGGTTTGAGGTTTGTTTCGAATAGCGTTGAAATACGTCGATGAGCTCTTTGAGTCAAAAACAATTGACTCATTATTTTGGTAAAACAACTTCACAACTTCTGTACGTTGTGTAATGCTATTTTTATAATTAATTTTCAAAATATTATCTGTAAATTATCTGAAATAGAGGAAAAAATATTCATTAATGGTAAAATGACAAAGGTTTTCCAGTCTTCAGTTACTTTTTGGACAGCCTATATATATATATATATATATATATATATATATATATATATATATATACAAGATCAGTTGCTTGTTCAATACACATTGAAAAGCAGAAACATAATTTACTTTGGCCTGCTAAAAAAATACGTAAATTTACAAGTCTTATAAAATTCTTTGCAATTAATGAAAAAGAAATTAAGAAATTTACGTGCGGAGTTTGAACCTACAGAGCACGTCATGCAAAAAAAAAAAACACACACACACACACTATCAACTTACCCGCAGTAGAATTTTCACGACCCGTAATCCTATCATTGTCACTAAGCGACGACATGGAAAAAATGGCTTTACCGATGATAGATAAATTAAAATAACGGTTGCGATTATCGGTAATATACGGTAGTATTCTGAGACAAAACTTTACTAAGATCGCTCCCAGACTTATACACTAAAGTTCTGTGAATTTTAATGAAAAATTTGTTCAGCCGTTTCGGAGTTTATAAGGAACGAACTAACACACACATACAAAGTAGCATTATGTATATATATATATATATATATATATATATATATATAGGGAGAGAGCCACCGTAACTCTGTATATATATATATATATATATATATATATATATAACGAACTAACACACACATACAAAGTAGCATTATGTATATATATATATATATATATATATATATATATATATATATATATATATATATATATATATATATACTAGCATGGGTGCCCGGCGTTGACCGGGTGTTTGGAGGTGTGTGTTGAGCAAAAAAAAAGTGGTGGTAGGAAGGCAGGCTCGAAGGAGGAAAAGAACGGGAAAAAATGTGACGTCTTTGCTGTTACGACCACCGGCAAACCGGAAGTGACGTAGGTTTAAATTAAGGCTAGACAATCGAAAAGAGGAGATGACTTTCGAAAATATCGCCGAGAAAAAGCGACCCCTCCCTGTTGAAAAGTGCCCAGTTGCGAGTGAAAAATTAATGTTTTTAGCCAATTTTTCGCCTAAAGGGTCGAGCTTCAAAACGATACTGATCTTGTGAAAATCCGTCGCCTCTGTCGAAAGTTTTAGGCAGATATGCAAACATACATTTATATATTGGTAGCTCAAATTTTCGACCCAAACCGATTAAAAAGCTTGCCCTATCTCTGAATACCATTTATGAAAAGTTTCAAATGTTTAGACCAGAAATTGTCTGAGTAATTCGGTAGAGACCGCAGAGGTCATATTTTTTTAACTTTAACCCCTATTATGATCCCTTTATATTTATTGGTTTGGGTTCAAATCAAGTTATTAAGTTAGATTCATGTCCAAGGAAACTATATCTAAAATTTCAAGTGTTTAGACCCAAAATTGTCGGAGGAGTTTGGTAAAGTTCTCAAAGGTCAAATCGCTGAACTTTGACCCCTTATTAGCCTAATTTTGGACAGAAAACGGATTACAAAGATTTTTCCAAATCTCAGTACTCTGATGCGCTAACCTAGCGAGCAATCAGTAATAGAATTTTCAATTTCGAGTTTGTAGACTGAAAATTGACAGAGTTATTGCGTAGGGAAATATACACACACAGACACACAGACAGGCAGACACTTTCACTTTTATAGATATATAGATATTAGTATTAAGTATTACCCACAGACGAAATATTAGAGTGTAACTCTTCATTCAATTGCGTATGTGTTTGCACGCGACGTTAGTGTGCGTGTGACAGGTGGAAATGTATGATTACACTTGAACGCACGCCATCCTTCCACATAGATAGTGCTAGTATATATATATATATATATATATATATATATATATATATATATATATATATACTTCTTATTTATTTTTGCTTAAACATTTAGGTATCATTACACATTTATGAGTATATTACAGTCAAGTAGTTATAACTAACTAAAGACATCATCAGGCGATGTTACTTTTACAAAAGTCCAGTCCTTAATGGATATTAAAGAAAGTTTACATAATCTGGAGATCAATCACATATTTAAAAATAGAATAAATTTTAAATTTAAAATCACTTCGTTTTATTATTGTAAAAGAAAAAATATATAAGACAGTAGATGGAGACAATAAACAAAACAAGAAAAAAGCAAAACATAAAATCACAAAAAAAGAAGAAGTAAAAGAAGAAAATAGAATAGGAATAAGAAAAGAAGAGAGCAAGGAAGTGAGAAGGAGAAGAGGAGATGGTGCGTTGAAATTCACGCGTAGGAAGATCACAATGGACATATGACGTAGACAGAAAAGGTCGTTCGGGTTTGAAGAAGAAGAAGAAGAAGAAGAAGAAGAAGAAGAAGAAGAAGAAGAAGAAACAAGGACCATCGACTGTAATGAATTTATTTGCTTATCTATTAATTTATTAGAACAGGATGACCCAAAAAAACGAACCCCAACTCTAATTAGGTCCCGTTTCTTAGTGTTTTGTCCGAATGAAATGAAACTTTGGTCATAACTAGTTTATTATGTTCAAAACACCGCATCAAAACACTAAGGTCTTCGGCCTTTTTTTCTCCGTTCTGCAGCATATGTTCTAGATGGCCTCCATTTAGATTTTGTTTTGTTTTTTTTTTTGGGGGGGGTCACCCTGTATAAGTTTATTTTATGTTTGGCTGGGCTAGAGAAATACAATATGGTATTTTAATTTATGCAGATCTCGTATTTATTATTATGGAGACACTTCCTATTGATTATCATATTGTAACAAATACATTGTAGTAATTTTAAAAGTTTAAAAAATATATGACTTGGATGCTATCAGCTAGAATCGAATCCAAAATATTTAGCTGTTTAGTGTTATTCGCTATAATTCGCTAAGGAAAATGAATAACAAAACTTTTAAAATTAACGCAGAATTTGTCCCACAGTTCCGAATCCTCTATATATCAAGTTTCAAGTTTGTAGACCAAAAATCTACAGAATAATTTGGTAAAGACTGTTCTGCACACACATATAGACAAGGTCATATATATATATATATATATATATATATATATATATATATATATATATATATATATATATATATATATTCAGAATGTGAAAGAATATATCATTATTTCCACAGCAAGGCAACGTCGCAGCTCGCAAGACCCACCAAGAAAGCCAACAAACCGGAAGTCCGAGACTCAGGTTTCGCCCTCATTTGGGCTCTTCAGTTAGATACATCCGAAAACGGTATTTGTAACCCGAGCCTCTTGCATGCTAGGTGAGCAAACACGCCACACACACAAGAATGACTATTAATTACACAGATCAAGCAACCCGCGGCATAGATCCGACAGTGGAATGAACCTACCTCATACCGAATCAGCTATAACCCAAGCCGACGTCTCACAAGTAGGAATTTTACACTCGTAAGGACGATGCCTTCACGATACGCTAATCTAGCGAGCAATCAGTAATAGAATTTTCAGAATGTTAGAGGATATATAATTATTTCCACAGCCAAACAACGTCACAACTCACAAGAGCCAAGAAAGTCAATAAACCAAAACTCCAAGACTCGAGTTTCGCCCTCATTTGGTTTCATCAGTTAGGCACTCGAGATTTTTAACCAGAGCCTCTTGCATGTTAGATGAGCATTCTACCAACTGATCAAATACGCCACACACACAAGAATGCTTTTCAGCTGACTATAACATAGTCGTTTCCAAAGCTAATGTAAATAAGTTCTTGTTTGAACGTCCTCTTAAATAATTAAATCCTACCCAAGCTTCACCATTGCCGATCATCACGGCGTTGTCTCACATTCTACCTGACACTAATTAATTCTTAGTGGCTATTGGGCCTTGATAAGCAGTTAACCCCTATTAAAAAAATACTAAAATTTTACACACACGCATTATATGTTATTATTATTATATTATATGTTAGGAAGTCAAAAGATTTAAATTAAAGTCAAGATCATCTCCGAACATTTGCTTTTTATCTCTGGCGTCAGAGAGTTAAAATAGTAAAGTGTTTAAAGTTTCTTTAAATGAAAAACATGCTTAAATTAAAAGAAAACACAACACCGAAAAAAGGAAAAAAATTAACCTAGTATTGGGAATTAATCATGAGTGTTAATATTATATGCTTACGATAAATTATGGAAGAAAAAAAACATCTACGCCATTATAAGTAAATAACAAATAATCCGGTTTTTCTGTTTGTAAATAATCGCACGGTATAAAGGCAATAACTCTTCATTAACCCGGGTTTAAAAAAAAAAAACGAAAAAATGCAAAACTCTTGTTGGGTTTAAAATTAAAAATAAAAAAAATATTGGTAAATCGAAAAATAAAATAAGATGAAAATATTTTTAAATAAAAAGATAAATAACTGAATGAAATAAAATGTTTTAAAGTATCTAAAATTATTTTTAAAATATATATTTTAATATTTTATATAAAATATTAAAATTTAAAAAAAAACATTTAAATTATATCGTGAGTTCGGTGCAGGAGGCTATTTATTGCTTCCCTCCTTTGTTTGGATTTAACATCGATGGTACCCATGTTATATGATGTTCTTTAATACATATATAAACAAATATTACACTCTTACTTTTAAATTTAATCCCCCCTTCGATCTCATTTTTTTCTTTTTTTTTTTTTTTAACTTCAGTAAGTTTAAGAGATCAAGAGGTCCATCTTGGAGCTAACACTTGATTCTGTTAAGATTTAAATTTATATCCAAGGGCTCTTTTAAGGAGAGATGCTGTTCCCTTTATGGCTGCTATTTGTATTTCGTTACAGTTTGGTCTCTCCAGGGATTGCTTCTAAGTATTTCTGAAGATTCTTTTTTATCAAGGCCCGGAAGCCACTCAGGGATAAGGGTTATTGCAAGTACATTACGTTAGTGTGGAGATTTGATGAAGTGTTTACTTAAGGGGCGGTTCATTAGGAATTTGTTTATGTTGGACTTGAACACATCCAAGTTGTAGTGAGGTGAGAAGCAGGCAGACAGAACAGAGTTCCACAGGCGTGCAGTTCTAAGAAAGAAGCTTTGTTCATGGAATCTACGTTTTGATTTAGGCACAGATAAAGAGTGGGGGAAATTTTTCACAGTGGATTCAGTTAGACGGGTGTTTTTCGTGAAAGATTGGCGAGGAGGACCAGAGATTGGAGTTCAGACGAGCACCTGCCATTGAAATAACGATAAAACAAGGATAGGCTCGCAACGTCTCCTCTGTGGGAGAGAGGTTGCAGAGTAGAGAAAAGGGCATCCCCCACTAAGCCACAAAGTCTATTTTGTACTCTGTCAAGGCAGGATAGGCTGTTTTTAGCAGCTCCTGCCCAGATATGGCAACAGTATTCAATCCTTGGACGTACTTGGCTTTTATATAGATAGAGAATTGCATCAGTAGTGAGATATCTTCTGGAGCCATCCATCCCAATTGATGCCAGATGGGGGTCAGAGCGTTGCTGATGTAAGGATAGGAGTTTGGTTTTGGATGCATTAAAGGTAACCAGCCACGTCTTCCCCCACTGAACCACGCGCTCGAGAGCAGATGAGAGAGAATCAGAGAGAACTTTGTCATTTACAGCCTTTGATATGTTGCCGTAGATGGTCGTGTCATCAGCATAGATGTCAACGAATGATTTAAGTATGTGTTTAGGGAGGTCATTGATGTAGATCAGGAAGAGAGTTGGGCCCAGGATTGACCCCTGAAGGACTCCAGCATTTATATTGCAGGCCTCCGATTTTTGTCCATCTACCACTACTCTTATGAGCCTATCGGAGAGAAATGATTTAATGATTGAGAAAACATTTCCAGTTATACCGTAGCTGGAAATCTTGTGAAGTAGACCCTTATGCCATACCTTGTCGAATGCCTTTGATATGTCAAGAGCAATTATCCTAGAAAGGAAGCCTTTATCAAGAGATTCACTAATCCTGTGGGATATAACCGTCAGCACATCTGCGGTAGATCTTGCAGAGCGGAAACCATATTGTGTGTCACTAAGAAGGTTGTTCCTGCTGAGGTTGTTGACTATTTCTCTATTTAATATGGATTCCAGCAACTTACTCATAACACACAGGAGACTTATTCGTCTGTACTGAGAGGGAGATGACTTATCACCTGAATTCTTAAATACAAGGCAAACTGATGAGGTCTTCCAGGGAGCCGGAAAGCACTTCTCCTTAAGGCAGCGCTTAAATAGTTTCGTAAGTATGGGAGCGAGTTCTGGTTGAATCTTTTTTAACACTATAATTGGGATGCCATCAGAGCCAGTTGCTTTACTGGAATCTAGGTTCTTGATTAGCTTGGCGACCTCATGCACGGATATTTGTATGTTACCTAGCTTGTTCTGTGTTATATGAGGAAATATGGGGAGTTTATGGCCTTCGTCGCATAGGGTAGAATTAGCTGTAAAGTTCTTTGCAAATAGTTTGGCCTTGTCTGACGCTGACAAGATGACCTCTGGTCCATTGATAATGATTGGGATAGAACGCACACTTCTGTTCGGGATCCTATTTGTTATTAAGCCAGTTGCTCCTATTACAACCCGTATGTTTATTTCTTTCAGAGACCAGGTCGTTTTAGATTATTTTTTAGGTCCTGATATTTTGTTATCTTTTTCCGTTCAGCTCTATTAAGGCCGAAATCATTTGGGACTGTGACATCGATAGTGAGTACAGTTCTTTCGGGCTTGTTCCATATTACAATATCTGGTTTGATGGATTTGTCTTGTGTGTGTATGATTACACATATGCATATACTTAATCTAATAATCTTCTATATCTATGTAATAAAGTCGATTTTCACATGAAACTTCAGACATTATAGGAAAATAACCTGCCACTTCATATGCTAATCTTTCCCACTAATTACTTGCAACACATCCTAATGCGGGTTTCACAAAAATATTTTTACATTTTGTCTACTTATAAATATTATTACATTTATTCCTAAATAGCTGCTTCTCTCTGATACATCTTCCATAAAGAAAATATCAAACACTTTCTTTCATAATACTTTTTTACTCCCACATAACTCTTCTACAGCAGGTTCTTTTCTTAATATGATAGAAATTATTTACCACACCAAGAGTATTTCATTTCAACACCCTTAATATCAAGTACTTAACATACAGGTTTCAAAATGTAAAATAATTGCTCCCTGACGAAGATTACAGAAATATCGGGATTTAAAGTTTGATTATTGGAAATGCTTGTTTCTTATAAAATCGTTTGTTTGGAAGTAGTGTCCAAATCAACCTTTCCGTTTTGACTAACAAACACATGATCGCATGAAAATGCTAATGTCTAAGTGATTTATTCACTTGTAAGCAATTTACTTACGTTCTAACAATCACTTACTTTAAATGCTTTTAATACAAACCAGTCAAATCATATTATTGCTTCTATCGATTTCGTCGTCACTGCCTGAGAACAGAACGGGTTAGTACGTTTCGACGTGACCGATCCGACATAGCCGATTCGGAGGGTGGCCGATTTGGCGGTGGGGGAGACGATCCGACGTCAAATTAGTGCTTCGTTGATATAGCCACAGTTTTGTTCATATTTTGAAAATTCATTCAGTAAATTTTTTCTTGGAATAAAATTGAAATGAAATTTAACAAAAGAAAAAATGTTTTAATTAAAAACAATGAAATTGAAATACGGTAGTTTTCAAAATGTTTTAAAATGTAAAATCGAGCTAAATTGTTTAAAGTAAAAAAAAAGAAAGAATGCGCTAAATATATTTTCGAACCGTGTTTATTTAAAAAAAAAAAAAACAACACAAATCAGACAACACGAGATTATATTTTCATATTGCTTTTCTTAATTCAAAAAAAGAAACTTTAAAATATTTTTAAGTTTTTAATCCTTAAAAAATTAATTAGAAAATAATTAACCAAAAAAAGTTTTGCGAAAAGATGATTTTCCTAAAAACAGCTAAAGTGATACATTCCATATTGTTTTTCTATATTTTCTTACGTTATAACTAGGGCTGTGACAACAGCATATTCTTTTCATTGTTTTGACTGTTGAATATATATCCGTTATTATCTTATACGATTTTATATAGACGGATGCGGTTCTCGGTTGATTAAGTGTGCCTAACTATGAGTAATATATATACCCGAGAGTCAAAAGAATGAAAAGAATATTCTGTTGTCACAGCACTAGTTTTATATATATATATATATATATATATATATATATATATATATATATATATATATTGTGTACAGAAAGTTGTTAGTTGAGACAGGTCATTGGTACCGTCGGTTTCAAGCCCGATAATAAGGCCCGTTTAAGGTATCCTTATCAAGCTCTCTTCAGCCAATATTCGTCATATATATATATATAAGTGAACGTGTATGTGTGTGTATGTGTCTGTAATCCGTTTTCGGACAGAAATTTGGCTGTTAAGGGGTCAAAGTTCAACGATTTGATCTGTGAGAACTTTACCAAACTCCTCCGTCAATTTTGGGTTTAAACACTTGAAATTTTAGATATAGGTTTCTTGGACATGGATCTAACTTTCTTGGACATGGATCTAACTTAATAACTTGATTTGAGCCCAAAACAATAAATGTTAAGGGGTCATAATAGGGGTCAAAGTTTAAAAGAATTTACCTTTATTTTTTTTTTTTTGTTTTTTGGGGGGGTGTTTTTTTGCTCAACTTACACCTCCAAACACCCGAGCAACGCTGGGCTGAAATGGTAGTAACTTCATAAATATGCTGATATGGTCGACGCCGAATTGTTCCTCCGGCGAATCGACCACGCTGTCAAATCAGCCACGCCGTCGAATTGGCCAAATCGGGCACGCCGAAACGTTCCATTCCCAACAGAATAGATGACATCTTCACGCAAATAGGTCAAAATAGTGTGTATAATTAACTGCTGTCAATACAAAAAAATTAGAAAAACATTTTCATATCTTAGACTGTGAGATCACTTTATACAAAATTCTACTCATTAAATACGTAATTTAATGAACGCTACTTCAGTTTAGAAATATTTTTAAGCGAAATAAAAACAATTGAATATTTATCAAAATAAAAGAAAAATTGCGTCAGTCCTGAAGGATTGGTTACAGAAGCTCTCCGTCACATACCAAGAATAGAACATATGATGTAAAAGATGCACCAAATAGTTTCAAATATTATACGTGTGTGTTATTTCTTCACAACAATCATTCTAGAAAAGTCTTGAAAGAAAGACAAAACTTCATGAATATCTAAATAATTCTTGTCTTTTTCTTTTTCATTAAGCGTCATGTTTGAATATTGTTTCCATAATTTTCATTATATATAACTATATGTATGTGTGTGTGCGCGCATGCGATTATATGTGTGTAATCAAACTAAAGTGGATAAAAGACTTTCTATCGATACTAATATTTAATTCCAGGGGAGTAATAAGTTGAGATATTTTTTTGACAAAATTGTTTCGTATCAAGCAAAATTTGTCTGTATTTAAAAAATAATAATAACAAGTAGATAGCTCTCAGTCCCAAATTACAGATTATCTCCCTTTGTTTTGATTTATATATGTTCCTGTTTGTATAATTTGTCTCTATGCTAAAAATGTAGTCGTTTACACGAATCTCAATAAGCTACCTTCTCACCTAGTCATATCTATTATTATATCCATTTGGAACCAACTTGCCGCATTCATTTATGGCTTAGTTTAGTGTTTCATCTCTATATCCATAGTGTTTGCATTTACTGATTTCTTAATTTTATACATATATTTGTGTGTGTGTGTGTGTGTGTGTGTGTGTGTGTGTGTGTGTGTTTTACTATTAATATTATCACCATTCATCAAGGTAAGAGTTTATTAGATAGGGATAGTTGCCAACAGAAAGATGAGGGATACAAGAATATTAACATGTATTAATTTATGAATTACATTTATGGAAGAATTGCTAACATTTGATTTGAAGACGACCAAGTTGTAATCAGCAGGAAAACAGACCCACAATAATATGTTCACAGACGGAAAACTTTTGTGAAGAGGCTCTGTTCATGGAAATTTCGCCTGGCGCCAGACATATAGAGGGAGGAATGCATTTCTTTTTCCCCTGTGGTAGAAGACGAGCTTTTGCAATAAAGTTCTTACAAAGATGGACAAAAGACTGGAGCTCAGACAAGCACCTTCCGTGGAAATAACGATAGAGTACAGTACTTTGTTTTATTCGCATCGTTTTGTGCGGGTCCAATTACGATTTTGTTTCTCTTTTCAAGTGTCTCTTTGGCAGCTATGAGCATGTTATTTATTTTTCATTTCTGATATTTTAGGCTATATGGTCATGAACATAGAGTATAGACTGAGCCAGATTATTTGCTAAATATCTAGTTTGTACTCATAACTAAAATCCCCCTTTTATTTATTTATTTATTTTTATTTTATTTTGTTTTATTTTTTTATTTATTTTTTGCAAATATCTAAAATGCCCTTCTTTCGACTTTGCTCCAAATCCACCAAGAATTATGATTAATGATCATTTCCATGAAACAAGTACAGATAAACCCATGGAAAGCTCTGGTTTCCTGCCTATACCCAGTTCTTAGATCAGAGAAGCAACTGGCGTCCCCTATAAGGGTGGCTGTGCTGAGACGCTATTTAAAAGCAAGGGTTTCGCAAGCTCGAATCACACCTCTCCTGAACCGACATTGCTTGATTCCAGTTGTAAGGGAAAATATAGAAGCTGTGCAGTAATAAGGAGAGAGGTATTCCCACTTACAACACCTTATATTTCTAAATAGTCACCTGTTATTTTACTGACCACCTCCAAAATCGCTTAACTTTAATGATTTAACGGGAACAATTGCATCAATATGATTATGCCCTTAGGCAGATTTAAAATTGTTCTTCAACTTGTTAAAAATTAGTTTTCCGTCTAAACTGAACGAGAATTGTGAGTACTGGTTGTTTACATGATTTGATTAATATTCATTGTAGGGGAAGACAACTCATGTTTTGCTTGTTGTTTCTAAGAAAGCTTTCTTAATCGTTAAGCCATTTTTGTGTTCAATATGCCCAGACGGTGTTTAATTTCCGCCTACTTCCTGCATTCTGCAATAAGCTTCGGCGACTTCCAACTGCAGTTGTTTAAAAAAAGATGCCAAACTTGTGCGTGTATTAATAGTTGCATCAACGATTATACCATCGGAGACAAAAGAAAAACGAAAACAGAAAAGTGTAGAAGATTATTAATGCACGATTCTTCCTGTTTAAAGAATGCAGGTTTAGACTGTTTGCATCTGCCAAAGAATAGACTTCATCGTTGCTTTAGAATAAAACTAGTCTGTGTTTTACTTTTTGTTGGTTTTTGTTTTGTTTTTGTTTTGTTTTTTGTGGGGGTTTTTTTGCAGTTATTTACATTGAAACATTATATTTCGTATTATTAGACTTTACAAATAATTGTTAGGATTAGGTAAGTTAATTTGTATCTATTTTTCTTTTTTATTATTTATTTAGTTAGTTTTTGCTTTTCTTTTCGTTCATTTTGCCAAAATTTGACTCAGAAGGTCAACTATTGTGCTAAGTAAAAAATAGAAATTGGCATCGGATGTCAATTTCTATCTAAATTTGGAAGAATTTGATCTCAAAGGTCGAGTAGTATGTCAAGTTTTAAATATAATATATTGTGATTTGTAATATAAAATATAATAGAATGTTATCAAATATGATCTGGAAGGTCAACTTTAATGACAAGTTATGAGATATAATCTGGAACTTCAACTATTGTGTCAAAAGAATAGGAAATATGTGACATAATGACCTTCGACAAATAACCAATGACCCTTTAGTACACCTTAACAAGTAAGAATGCCACTTATTTATTTTATGCAAGGAGAGAGTGAATTTTGTGTTTAGGCAACATCATAATTCTTGTTTCCCTTATTTTGTCCTTTAGTTCTTGTATTCCATAAGTGATGGAGAACTACTATCCATACAACGCTTATCTTTGACTGTGTTTCCTTAGGTAGTATACAAATGAACCTTGTGTTCACTTTTGACAGACCCGTATAATTCTCAATTTTTCCTTTTTGTCATAACATCGCATAAGCAATATTTCTTACAAAGATGGAGGGAGATTGATGTTTACTGAATAAGCTGTTATTTTAAGTGGGCAGTATGGGGAGATTTGCAAGAATGTGTAAATGTTGCAAGTACGTCATCGTCAATCAGCTGTCAATTTATCCACTTCGTTAACCCTTATTCCCAAATAGTTTTTAGCCTTGATGAGTGATGTAGTAGTAGTAGTAGTAGTAGTAGCAGCAGTAGCAGCAGTAGTAGTAGTAGTAGTAGTAGTAGTAGTAGTAGTAGTAGTAGTAGGTGAGTTCTTACATTGTATCAGCAGGTTATTGCGTTGATTCAGAAAGAGCTACTTAGATAATGTAAAATTTCGACGGCAGATGGATTCTATGAAATGATATATTTTCAAATCTTATCATTTGAGTACTGCAGACATTATTTTCCCAATTTTTAGAATATCGATATCCTTTTATTATTCTGAAGTAATCTGTGCTAATACGATAAACGTGTACCTGTCTCTACACTATTTTAGTCCCTATTTACTTGGCTCTCCACGATTTTCGGCTTTAAATGTGATGAAAATCCACCACCACCACCACCATCCAAAAAAGAGGCATTTTGTATTGAGACAAAAATAAAAATTGTATCAGTCTAAAAGGATTTGCTCTTCACTGACCGAGGACAGAAAAGATGGAGTATAGAATAAAAACAAATACTACACTTTACTCATAGAAACGTGGAATTTTATAGGCAATACATCCGACTCATGACAAATAGCAAGTGGAGGACCAGGGGAAGGAAGGCCCTAAAAGAAAGGGCGGGGATTTAAAAGCGAAACTTGGAAATCATATGACTTCCACCCAGAAGCGCAGTTTGGTTTCTCAGCTCCTGAATATCAACAAGAAGAGACGGGATGCTGCGATCCTCCTGTCGGCCGGCATGACGGTTGGTACGGGTGGTTAAAAGTCGGCCTGTCTAAATACGTAAATTATATATCTCTCTCCAATTGATTGCTTTTAAATCTCTCTCTCTCTCTCTCTCTCTCTCTCTCTCTCTCTCTCTCTCTCTCTCTCTCTCTTACACACGCATCTTAGTTTTAAGTCTGTTTTAGTAAATAAAATTAAAAAATAAATAAACTATCGTCCACAAAGTTTTCTATCAAAAGCAGAGTCTAATAGTGCGAGCATTGGCGACAAGCTGGGTTGCTAATGCAATACACCTGTGCTGGGTTACTAATATTATTCACCCGCAACGGTATGCAGTTTGTCTTAAATAGTTCATATTAAGTTGTTGTTGTTGTTGTTGTTGTTGTTGTGTTTGTGTGTGTGTGTGTGTGTGTGTGTTTCTTGTAAACGGATTAACAAGAAAACTTGAACAACTTAATAGAAGTTTTGTGATTTCTTAGTTTAATGAAACCTTTAAAAATAGATAAATGACACATTATGGAGATTTTTGAAATTCTAGCAATTTCGATGATGTTAAGACGATCTAAAAATGTTTTAAGCTCATAAGTTCACGCATGTAATCCTTATTTTCACGCAATCTTATTCATAGCTGTATTTGAAGTAATCAGAATACAAATTTGAAATCACAATTTTTCTCGTCTTCATGAAATGTGCGCACTTCAAACGATGTAGAATGATGCTATTGAGTTAGGTCGTAGTGGATTATAAATAATAGCTTACCACGCGGCTAAACAATTTCGGAAAACACAATAATTCTAAATTTGTAACACTGTTTTTTTTTTGGGGGGGGTCAATATTTCTACGCACAGGAAATTTATTGGGAAGACAGATTTCAAAAACTAAATCTACCAAATAATTAGATTTGTTAATAGAATCATATAGTTTTGGGACAAATTACTTTATCAAGTTTAAAATAGCAATATTTGAGAAAATTTTAAGAAAAAACAGATTGAAATCAGAAGTAATGGTAAAATATTGCTTAGATATACGAGAGAATTTCATCTGCATGTTCTTATCATATAAACTACATTATTATAGACTTACATATAAATGTGTGTATGTTCGTGTGTGTTTTACAATTTAATGATTTCTAAATAAACAAAAATTATGGAATAATAATTTTTAGCATATCTATTCCAGAAATCCCAAACCACCAAAATTTTCTGCGTACGATCGTTTCCGAGACAAAGATTTATTGATCCATAGATTTTATCATCAGCGCAAAGACCACTATGATTATAAGCCAAACAACTTTAATCAATACTTTGGAATTATTTTTAAAAAATATTGTTGTAAGAGAAACATAGGAGTGTCAGTATATATATATATATATATATATATATATATATATATATAGAGAGAGAGAGAGAGAGAGAGAGAGAGAGAGAGAGAGAGAAATAAAGAGAGAGAGACTGGGCTAGACCAGACTAATCGTGACCCGTTGGATCAGTATATGTTATAGCTAGCTATGGAATAGTGAGTATACAGAATTAGTATATAAACGCGCAAAAATTAATGCACATGCGCACGAAAACAAACATGGCGACCAGTGAAAACAATACGGAATACATTGGATAATAAAGGTCTTAGCATCACTGCTTTTAGATTAAATGAAAAATTCTTTATTTAAGAGGGGTGTAATCCGTTAAAAAAAAAAACGAAAAAATACAAGGAGGGAGTGTGTATTGTATAGGTCCACCCAAGTTTTGTGCGTGTGTGGGGGAGAAACCTTTTCAAAGCAAATCTTTAAAAAATTGAAAGTCCCCCCCACACACACACGTGTTTCTAAACTGTTTGGAACTTATAACCCCCACCCCTACCCCATTCCCTCTTTCGGCCTACCCTACCCCCTCCTCCCGCCACTAAACTTGAAATAAATGCTAACAATTACATGTCCTGCTAGTGGACGTGGAAATCTCGTTTTACGTTAAATTTATGTCGGAAAGTGATCTCCCACACTAAAATTTTAAATTTTTATTAATGAAAAAAACTCCTTCCTTTATATTATTTTTAAAGGCTGTTGAAACGTATTAGCAAAAAAATAGTAGATTCTTATTTTTTTTTAGGCTGGGTTATGTCGGAAAAAAACATATATTTTTTTTAATATGTAAATTGATTAAGAAGTTTATTTTACATTAGAAAAGCATATTTGTTTTTGTTTTTTTTTGTTTGAAAAGAATTCCAACTTGCAATGAAAAATACAAATAAAATAATCGTAAATAAATAATTTTGGACACGAAAAACGTAGTTTTTTTTTGTTTGTTTTGTTTTAACGCAAGTATTCAAGTTTTAATCACGCACAACTTGGGTAAAGAATATTTTTTTTTTTAATATGTAAGTGCACCTGATCAATTTTAATAAATCGATCCTAGATTTTCAGAATCGATTTACAACCCGATTTGACGTTGGTTCCTTCACCACCACCACCCTCCGCCATTATTATTATTTTGTTTTGTTTTGTTTTTTGGGGGGGATTTTTTTTGCGACTTTTAACTTTGAGAAAAGTTCGGTCAGTCCTCCGTCATTATTATTATTTTGTTTTGTTTTGTTTTTTGTTTTTTGTTTTTGGGGTGGGGATTTTTTTTGCGACTTTTAACTTTGAGAAAAGTTCGGTCAGTCCTCCGTCATTATTTTTTATGAATTTATTTCCGACCTTTTACCAGGTATTTTTGCATTTAACGACCTGCGCTATTTTTTCAATAGTATAGTCTACCTGTTGGCCCTTAAAGGATAAGATGAAAAATATTCCAAATAAGAAGTGATTTTAAAATTATATTGTCGTTTATTGTATTGGGAAGACATTTTTTAAGTGATATGTGGAAACATAAAACTCAGGAACCCTCCAGAGTACTACTGCAAGCACTTATTAAAATTAAGGATGCCCAACTAAAATCACTTCTAAAACCAAGTTTCTACTTCCACCCCGCTTCTCTGAAGAAAAAGATATTTTTTAAGTAAGGCCTGAAAATATAAATCGTCATATTCCACAGAAGCACTACTAAAAGCAGTAAATATGGCTATAAATATGATTATGGTTACATATTGTATATTTATATTCAAATCAGTTTTTTTAACTTAACGGGGTTTAATTACATTTATTTATAAGGAAAACACATAAAAATAAGGTAAAACAAAAAAATATTGTTGACCTTGTGTATGCTTTAAATATCAGCAGCGGCTTTTAATATCGGACTTAAGACAGGGCGGCCATGAAAAGGTAAGCAGACAAATTTTTTGAAACTGGAATTCAGAAACCGGATAGACGGTTTAAACGCCCAAGCAAGCAAGCAAGCTGATCTAAGTTTTATAATTATATATATATATATATATATATATATATATATATATATATATATATATATATATATATATATATATATAGTAGGGAATTAGAAGGCTATCACAATGCGAGGAATGAGATATAGTCGTCGTTGTTGTTGGAAGACGAAGACAAGTGTCGATTTACAAATCAATAAGTACATACATATATGTCTATATATGCATATATTTATTCAGTTGTATTAAATACAAATGTCTTACTTGTTATGTCTGCGACAATATCCATTATTAATTTCGGGAAAAAATCCCTTTTCAAATGGTAGACGTGACAGATCGATTCAAAGCACGCTAGATGATAGAGCGGGAATTGGATGGCTGTGTGAAGCCTCGTAGCAAATGTAAATTAAATACTTAAGTTAATAAATTAAACAAATAAATGAATAATACAGAGCAGCAGAAAATAATAATAATAATAATAATAATAATAATAATAATAATAATAATAATAAAGACAACAAAATAGACAGAGAATATACAAAATTGAAAAAGCTTACGCTAAAGCGACAAGTTATAAACTAAAAAAAAAAACAAATAAATAAATAAAATATACAAAAAATAAATAAATAAAATATACAAAAACTTTTTATAAGAAAAAGGAACAAAAAAATATGTTAAACCCTCTCCTTACATTTGCTCCGAGGCTCCACACAGCCATCCAATTCCCGCTCCATCATCTAGCATGCTTTGAATCGATTTGTCATGTCTATCATTTGAAAAGGGAATTTTTTTTTCCGAAATTAATAAGGGATATTGTCGCAGACATAACAAGTAAGACATTTGTATTTAATACAACTGAATAAATATATTTATATATAGACATATATGTATGTACTTATTGATTTCTAAATCGCCACTTGTCTTCGTCTTCTTCCAACAACAACGACTATATCTTATTCCTCGCATTGTGATAGCCTTCTAATTCTCTACTACATACCTATCCCACACAATGCTTCAAGCAAACTACATATCAATTCTATATATATATATATATATATATATATATATATATGTGTGTGTGTGTGTGTGTGTATATGTTTGTGTGTGTAATTATATAATAAACCACACACACACGCATTATTGATTATTATTGATAAATATTTCCCTGATCTTATCAAGTTCGGAGTCTAATTTGTTAGGTGAACATATTATAAGAGCTCTCTATGCACCAGCGTATTAATTAAGCCGACCTTACGTGATTTGGGTACAAAAGACGACCAGTTCACATATAAGCCAGTAAAAGTCGGCTTCCTATAAATGGTAGTGAGTAAGTCCCCTCTTGAACGTTCAACAAGAACATCCAAGAAGGGAACAAAACTGTCCTTCTCACTTTCCAGAGTGAACTTCATATATATATATATATATATATATATATATATATATATATATATATATATAGTATTTTTACTATAACATTAAAATACACTCTGCTCTATATAAAATTGTTCTAAATCAACAACTCCCTATAACCGGTTGAGTTTCTCTACATAATAGCAGATATGTTTCATAAGGAGGAATTACAATTATCAACCAAATGTATCCCCATACCCTCAAAAGACACTTTTTATAACCAGCTTAATTGGAAGTATAAATGTATTCATAAGGAACTTGAGATGGAAAGCTTACCATTTTGATAAACACCAAAATGAAACCAATGAACCAGTGAACCTTCAACCCGAAGAAATGGAAAAACCAACATCAGAGAGGACGACGAATAAAGAAAAGCTGCAAAATACTACAAACTAAAAACATATAAGAACCCTAAAAAGAACATAGAAACTGAAGAATTTGAAAATGATTTGATTAACCTGATTAAAAATATTAAATTTAAAAAAAAAAAATGTCTCACTCCAACCCTTAAAAAAAAAAATTTTTCGAAATCTATTTCAAAAAGCCACCAAAATAAACTGATAGTACCGGCAGATAAAACTGGAAATTTTTACACAATGGACTATATCACATACAAAAATCTAATATATGAGGAACTTAACAAAAACTACAAAACAGTAAACAAATTAGCATTAAATAGAATAAATAAGGAGGCAAAAAATATTCTAACTAAACTTAAAATAGATAAATACACAGAAATATCAGTAACAGGTACCCCGAGGTTTACTCTAAAAGACCACAAACAAGGCTTTAATATAGACCCTTCTATTAGACTCATCTACCCCTCAAAATCTGATATAGGATTAGTTATCCCCAAAATTGAATCAGCAATAAAATACCCACTATGGCAATCTTCTACCCAGGTAATCGATTGGTTTTCTTACATACAAAATAAAAATAATCTTAAATTTCTTTTTTTTTTACATTGAATCATATTACCAATCAATATCGCCGATTCTTCTAAAAAAAATCTCTATTAATGGCACGAAAGATAACCAATATAACCCAGGACGAAATTAAACTAATACTACTAGCTAGAAAATCGTTAATAACATTTGATAGCAAGTATTGGACCAGAAATAATACACCTGACCACTTCAACGTTTTAATGGGCTCGACAGACTCGGCTCGGGCCACCGATCTGGTCGACCTTTTCCTTTTACATGAAATTCATTCTATACTTCACGAACGATTCAAACTTGAGGGAGGCTTATACAGAGATGATGCACTTTTCGTAATAAACTCCACAAATATAAATTACGAAAAAACAACTAAATCTTTTTCGTTTAGTAATACAAACCCGTTTTATTTACTGTAACGTTTAGTCGGCTCGAAAAACGGTGTTTATCAGTGTATTTAAAAAATACAAATGGTTGCGGACACTGTTGATGATGTTAAGTTTGGGAAAATAATTTAAAACTAAAAAACTATACAAAATGATGTCAGAAACCCACCAAATATGTCACAATAACATATCAGTGGGTGTCTGACACTGTTTTGTATTGTTTTTAACTGATTTTCCCAAACTTAACGTATTCAACAGAGTCCGCGACCATTCGTCTTTTTCAAATACATCGATAAGCACTGAATCTTTTGAGCCGATTAAACATTTTACATTAAATAAAAACACTAAAAAAATTATCCAGTTAGGTAGAAACGTAATTTACCTTACCTTTGCTTTCATTTATTCGTTTTTGGACAACTTTTTCGAGTATATTTTCGTGTATAGTAAACCCCTCACTCAAATATTAATTAAAAACTCACATTTTTTAATAAAAATTTTAAAAAAATCTATTTAGCGTTTCAACGTTTTAGCAACTTTCGGCTTAATTCACTGAATGTTGGTCGAGCCCAAGCCATGATTGACGGTAACTCCCAAATTGAGCCACAGCAACGCGTGGCGGGGTACAGCTAGAATATATATATATATATATATATATATATATATATATATATATATATATATATATATATATATATATATATATCGTGTGAGTTAAATTATGTAGAACTGCAACAAAATTTATTGTTTGACAAAGGAGTACAGATAATTATTAAAGTTTTTTTGTTAACTCATGGATTTTCAATGAATCTCTCATCTCATCAGAGAAAATGTTATTAGCAAAATAGATGTGGGTTATGATAATTTTTTCTTATCTATTATATAAATTTCACTTGTCTGTTTAGATGTATGCATGTATGTCTACCTAAAACTTTCGACAAAAGCGATGGATTTTCACAAGATCGATACCGTTTTGAGGCTCGATGCAACAAATATCGAAGAATTCGCTAAAAATATTAATTTCTTCACTCTCAACTTGACACTTTTCTACAAGGAGGGGTCGCTTTTTTTTCGCCAATATTTTCGAACGTCATCCCCTCGTTTCGATTGACTAGCCTTAATTTAAACCTTCTCGACCTGTTGTTTGGCGATGGACGCAACGGCGAACACGTTACTTTTATTCATTCTTTTCTTCCTTCTCGGTACGGGTTCGAACCTGCCTGCCTACTAGCACTTTTTTTTGCTCAACACACACCTCTAAACACCTGGGCAACGCCGGGTACCCAGACTAGTTAGCACATAAATTGAAAATTTAAAAACAATACCTACAATTCATTCTGGAATACACTGGTATGCATTGGATTTGGCAACTGTTCCTGTATCATTTCAATTTGGAGTATCTTTTTTAAACCATCATCTCTGTTTTAATTTTCAAATTATGTGTTAATAAACAAAATTTACAATTACCTTTATCTATTTTGCTAATAACATTTCCTCTGATGAGATGAGTCATTCATTGAAAATCCATGGATTAAGGAAAACGCTTTAATAATTATTTGTACTCTTTTGTCAAACAATAAATTTTGTTTTACTTCTACATGTTACAAGAACAAGTCGCCTGTTCTTGTAAGTGAGTAAATATTAGATAGGATAGCCGAGGATTCGATCTTGCGAAGCTAGATTTGGAATTGAGTATTCCGATCATAAGTTAAAATAAATAATACAGAATGTTATTGAACATGGAATGTAGAATTACCATTGTTTAGTTCACATGAAATAGTTAGATATCTGTTTATTGAAAAAGGAATGTAATGATGCAATTTTGTTTCTGTTAAAGAAATGAAATTAAAATAAGGAATTTAAAAACGGACAATGGAAAATGTTTGTAAAATGGGTTAATCAAAAATTAGGTTAGAGAGTCGGCTTTGTTGAAATATGTGAGTAACAATGCATGCTTAAACACGGAAGCATGTTAGACCACGAGTCAGGTAGGCACGTGTTGGTCACGCAATGACGTCATGAGTTCTCAATATAGAGAGCTTTAGTTAGAAAAGTGAGTCGATCAGTCAGTCAGAGACAGAGCTGACATGGAACCTTGGAAGCGAAGGGGAGAAAAAAGAATCATGTAAACACTTGAATTCCTTAATGCAAAGCCATTGACCGGTCGGAATGGAATAAACGAATATCATCATAATTTTGTATCTGCGTTTTCGTGTTATGTTATTCAACAACAGAAAGGTATTGTGAATTTATATTATAAGAACTTTGTGAAAATCATCATCTCAAAAATAGGTAAAGAAATATATGTGTCAATATTATAGAAACACTCCCATTCACAGAACTGTCAAACAGTATAAATGTCAAACGCACTATCTCTCAGTCTATTTATCTATATATCATAAATCTCCTCTCATTGTGCATTACATGCCGTCGGCTATCCTGTATTAACATGTACACTGTCTTTTTATATATACAGAACTCTCTCTCTCTCTCTCTCTCTCTCTCTCTCTCTCTCTCTCTCTTTATAGACTACACTAACATAAACACTCTAAGACTCTCTCTCTCTTTCTCTAATATGAATAACGAATATATGCGCCATCTCTTTAATAACACCTATTACATAACATACATAATTTAACTCAGAATTTCCTATTTATACTATTGCTCTATCTCGCATATTGAGCTTTCTTTATCTGCTTGGGCTGGTCTTATAAATATTGATACTAATATTTATTTGGATTTTTTGTTTACAGTATTATACAATCTGTAATCCTACGGCATTTCAGTATTTCGTTTTATATATATATATATATATATATATATATATATATATATATATATATATATATATATATATATAATTAACCACACATACACATATATATCCATAAAGATGACTTATAGCATTATTACAACCAATAACTTTTTAACAGACATCAAACCCTATTAAAACACCGTGTTCATAACAGTATATCCTCCAAACATTCTATAGTCTGCAGTAAAGTTAATCATCTGACACAAGTTTCAAGCAACTATTTGAAACATTTCGAAGTAGAACTAATTTTCTGTTTAGATCAAAGATAGATGTCAAAATTTAGGAGCATCCAAAACGGTGTCCAATCTTCTGTAAAGTCAAGGGAGATAATTTCTCAAAGGTATCAATGGAATTTCTAATGGTTTCTATATTACTGGAAATATAGTTAAAGTGGAACCACTCTGGCTGGGAGCACCTGATGCATTGGGAATTGACGCGAACAAGCAGGTAAAGTGGGGTGAATTCTGATTGGTTGGAAATTGGAATGCACAAGCATATAACTATTTAAAAAAACACTTATACAAAGTAAATCTACGCAATTAGTCTGATGATTTCCTTTGAGAATTAAACAACGGTTCGGTTTAGCTTACTTGTTGTACGTATTGTTATACTATTAAACTCTACTCTTGCATTGAGAACTATTTAAATAAATACTGAAAATATATTTACATAATATGTTATTTTCAGCGTAAATGAAAAGCTTTTGTTTTCTGTAAACAAATGGAGCCTTCTTCGGTGATTCGGTAATCCACAGTATTTATATAAACACCAACATTTCGCTTACTTACGACAGGTGACTGACGGTCGAATGGTTAGAAGCGCCAATTGTCTACAAAATAGTTGCGTTTCGATCTTGGATTAAGGTTTAAATATGGAAGTTGACTCTTTAAGGTACAAAATAAATTTTAAAAAAAAACTAAAATCGTGCGTGCGCATATGGATCCGCGCAGACATCCGGTTGAATCAATGCAGATGCTTATTTGGAGTCAACCAGAATCGCAATTTATTATCTAGGATCCACTTCAGAAACTCTTGGACTTTATAAAGACGAAAATTTAATTGATCCTAACTTGAGTAGGAAGATTTTACTCACGTTTGTCCTGTGAATATATTTCGTAGTACGTAATTGCCGACTAAATTCTATTAACTAAAGCAATGACTTGATTTTGTTTTGAAAAAAAATACTTATTCCAAGGACGAGTACTTTTAAATAACACTCAATATGAGAACAGTAGTCAGAATAATACAAATTATCAATACTTATCTAAAAAAATAATTATGAAATAGAGTATCCTTTCGTTATTAACCGTTGTAAACCACCTGTTCATATATATATATATATATATATATATATATATATATATATATATCAAATACTTTATTGTGAATACGTGTATTTCCTACTACCTGTCCCTGTGTATTTTCCGTATAACATTTCTCGCCTTCTTCCACACATACATCCTCAATAAAAGCACCTGTCTGTCTAGCCACACTGAAGCGTAACCGTCCGAAATATGTAAATAATGTAAATAACTATAAACCATACTAAGATCATATTTTATACAATCTGTGTGTACTGGACGTTGTCAAACAGCAATAGATTTTTTATAATTTGTTGTCACTACTGTGGGTCGCTATCTTTATAATATTGTGATTTTGTGGTCACGTGTGTTTTGATCGGGTAAATGCACCTTGGATTGTTGTTTAATTTCGTTGCGTATCACACTGTAACCGAATAAATAAGTGAATCAATTAATGAATAAAAATATAACCTAGAAATTATTTGGCTGAGTGTATGGTTGGACTAATGTGGTCTGTGGAATCAGCTATAGTGAGTTGAAATCTTATAGTTGGAAACGCGCAATTAATGTTGGAAAATAATATATATATATATATATATATATATATATATATATATATATATATATATATATAAATTATAAATAAAAAAAAAACTTTCGTGTTTGGAGGCATTTGAGTCAGTTTTCCTAAAATCTAACTCCACCAAACCACAAAAAGTTGGTATGTCGTAATGCTGACAAACGAAACCAAAGAAGCCATATAAAAGAGATTCGATTTTTTGGTAGGGTTACTTTCAACCGATACGAATTTGAGACTCTTATTGAATAAAGCATTGAAAAAAAAAGAAAACACTTTCCAAAAGTTTCATTAAAAATAGATGACGATAAACAGGGAAAAACGATTTTGCCGTGAGGCCAAGAGAAGCAAAATTCTCTCCGAATTCGACGAAATACAAAAATAGTTACGACGTCTAACGATCGTTTTATTTTTGTTTGCCAATTGTTTTTCTGCTTCGATAATAAAAAAAAAGAGAAAAGAAGAAAAACAAAAAAAAAGTGCAGAGGAAGACGGGAGGCAAAATTGAAAATCAGGTATAAAAAAAATGGCTTTGGCCACATTAGAAAGTTGCTGGGTTAAGTCGATATTATTATGCACCAAAAGTGCAATAGACAATGTTGCGTATTACTTTGCATTCAGGACTGAGAAGATGTATCGAGATATTCCGTAGCTGGAAATCTTATGAATTAGACATTTATACCAAACCCTATCAAATACTTTGGTATGTCAAAAGTTATTGCCCTAGAAACGAAGCAATCGTCAATAGATTTACTGATTCTGTATGATATTACCATCAGCACATCAGCTGTTGATCGCTCAGAACGGAATCCGTATTGCATGTTACTAAATAGGTTGTTTTTGCTTAGGTGATTGGCAACTTCTCTATTTATCACAAACTCAAGCAACTTACTTATAGCGCACAGGCATCTGATTGGCCTGTACTGAGATGCAAAAGACTAGTCTTCCGCATTTCTAAATACTGGGCAGACTGTCGAGTTTTTTCAAGGTGCTGGGAAGCATCTTTTATTAAGTCAACGTTTGAACAGCTTTGTTAGTATACGAGCTAGTTCCATTTGCATATTTCTGAGCATAATGATTGGAATGTTGTCCGGGCCAGTTGCTTTGTTGGAATCAACATTCTTGATAAGTCTGGAAACCTCTCAGACAAATATATGAATAAACTGGAAGGAAATTCAGGGGGTAGGCAGCCTATATCACACAGAATGGAGTTTGATGCGAAGTTCTTAGAGAACAGTTTGGCTTTGTTGGATGCTGATGTAATCGCCTCAGGTGTGTTGATGATGATTGTGATGGACATTACGCATCTTTTCAGAATCCTATTTCTTATATGCCTAAACTAGTGAGAATTTAGCCTCTCATCAGCTACTTTAGACTTGACAGTTGTGGCAAAAGTCTCCTCGTGTTTTCTATAACCTTGGCTAAAGCACGGTTGACTATTTGGTTTTAGTTGAAATTTAGAGTGTATATAGCTGTCTGTTAATAATTATCCAATATGTTAGGTCGAATATTTTTTTTCTTTTTTAAACATGCGGCGTAGGGGTAGCGATACATAGTGCGATGGAGAGAGACATCTAAAGACACTAGTCTTTGTTTAATTATGTTGTGGTGGCACACATCCATTTGCATATGTAGATAGTAATTACATATAAATAGGAAGACTCAGTTAGTCTGAGTGTGTGTTCACCAGAAGCCACCGAAAGCCGCTGAGAGCGGATATGTTTCTCCAGCAAAGACTCTCTTATTTGACACCACTATGTAAATATCCTGTAAATATACCTTTTCCTAATACACTTTGTTTGTTGAGTTGTCATTTGTATTGCTTTCTACGTTACTTGTTTCAACCTGCAAACTTAACAGTGACGACGAGGATGAACGTCAAATATAAAAGTTTGACGAAGAAATGGAAAGAACTCACTAAAAAAAAGTACAACGCAACGGTTGACCTTTCTAAGGAATACAAGTTTTGACGAACGAAATAGTCGTAAAAACGGATTTTACGCTAAAGAGAAGTTCGACTCAAGCGGAAAAAATGAATAATTCAGCGAACATTGGAAAACTATAAAATATTTTCCTCGCGAAGTACAACACTAAAAGAAAGAAACGGTTGTTTCCCAAATTCCAAGAACAAAAACTACATTCAGGTTAAAAAAAAAAAGTAACCTCGATTAATAGTATTTTATTTACTAAAATTCTAGTCGGAAAAAAGAGACAAACCAAAACCTTTAATTGCAGTCTCAAAGAAAAAAAACTTGAACGTGGCAAAAAAAGCCACGATTTACGCCGTTTCCCGTGGAATCCATCTTAAAAAAAAATAACAAACTGTAAAAGTGAATTTTTGTAAAACGACAAACAGACTCGTATTACTAAATTACGAAGAACAGATTCGTATTACTAAATTACAAGGAAGTAACATAAGAAGAAGAAAAAGTTCACCAGTGGATTTCCTAAATTGCTGTAAATACCAACTAAAGACTTTTTGGTAAACCAAATTTTTCTCTTCGGTATTTAAAAAAAAATACAAAATAAAAAAAAAATACCACAGTTAAACTAAAATCAAGGAAAGATTTTTTTTAAACTAAAGTTGTCACTGGATAACGGATATAAGACAGTAAAACGTCACGTAAAAAAAAAAATTTTAATGTAGTCCATACATTTTATTTTTTTCAATTGTGACTCGAGTTGAAAAACTTTTTTTTTTCTATGGAAAGAGTTGTACTTAAGTTCGGCTGTTATTTATTAGGAAATGCCTAAAACGGAAACGTAAATCGTATTTTGTGATTTCAGCAAAAGCCTCAGTTCTTATGTTGTGGTTGGATGAGCTTGACTCGCTAGCGAAGTGAGAAAATATTATTCGAGCAGCAATATTACTATTGAAAACAGGAACTATGAACAATTTTTTTGTAACACAAGCCATTTTATATGGTACGGATATTGTGTTACATGTGAAATTGTACAATTTTTCTTCGTAACTGCATTACTGCTACTGAAGGATACAAAAAAAAATGGAAGATTTATCTAGAATGTTAATGCAATTTTTGCAGACGCAACAAAAGGCGCAATCCGAGCTAGATGCACGTAGAGAGGATAAATTATTGAAATGGCAAATGGAACAAGAAGAAAGGCAGAAGAAATTACAATTTGAACAAGAATAAAGGCAGAAGAAATTACAATTTGAGTATGAAGAGAGGCAAAATAAACGTTTTGCTAAAACACTGGAACTATTAAAGACTAATCGAGAAAATGTCGACAGTACTAATTTCTCGCATACAACTATATTTAATAGCATGGACACATTTAATTATGTGCCGGAGGAAGAAAAGACTTTTGAAATATACTATACAAGATACGAGGATGTCTTTCAACTGGACTGCAAAAGTTGGCCAAATAGCCAGAAAGTGAGCCTTTTACTCAGGAAGTTGGGTGTAAGAGAACACAGCAAGTTCGTTGATTATATACTACCTAAAAAAAACTACGGAATTAGATTTCATGGAAGCTGTAAAATTACTAAAAGAATTATTTAATCCGAATATATCTCTTTTTCATAAGAGATGGTTGTGTATGAATCTAAGGAAGATGGACAACCAAGATTATTTGACATACGCATCAGTTGTCAATAAAAACTGTGATAATTTTAAGCTATCGGAACTAACAGTAGAGGATTTGAAATGCCTAATCTTCGCACAAGGGTTAGTCTCCACGAAAAATGCAGAAATACGCAGACGAGTGTTGTCTAAGCTAGAATCTGAGCAATATTTAACACTTCAGAAATTAGCAGAGGATTGTGAAAGGGCCATTACACTAAAAATGGATTCAAAAAAGATAGAAGAATCCGGAGTGGCATATGTAAGAAAGGTTGGAAAACCATACACACCAACCAAGAACTATACAAATAAAAGCAGTCCAAACGGAACGAGATATTCCAAATATAATAATTATAATTATAGTAAAGAATATAACAAGTCTCTTCCTAAATATAACTGTAAGAGATGCGCAGAAAGACATTGGGAATCGGATTGCCCTTTTAAGAAGAAAAAAATGCTACATTTGCAAGAAAGTCGGACACAAAAGCGATTGTTGCAGATATAATGATTTCACCAGAAAGAGAGTACAGCAAACAAAATCAAATGAAAAATTAGACAAAAATCGGCGAAAATACATAAAAGCGGAAATATTTAAAACGCCAATAAAATTATAACTGGATTCAGGATCCGATATTTCTATAATAAACTTGAATACATGGAAAAAGTTGGGTAAACCAACCATGATGAAAACAAGTAAATCAGCTCGGACGGTAACTGGTGGTGAGATAAAATTTGAAGGAGAAGTTATCCTTCCGATAAAATTGAAAGGGATTACGAAGAAATTAAAAATGTTCGTATTGAAAAATAGCGAAAACCTGTTTGGAATAGATTTAATTGAGAAATTTGGACTCTGGGATAAGCCAATTAATACATTCTGTAAAAAAATAGAATGTACTACTCCAACAACAGAAAATATAAAAGAGGACTTAAAAAAATTATTCCCTGATGTATTTATGACTAAATTAGGTCGTTGCAATAAATTTAAGGCCTCGTTTGAACTTAAAGAAAACACCAGCCCAATTTTTAGAAAAAAAGCGAAACGTTCCGTTCGCTGCGTTGGAAAAGATTAATAACGAATTAGACAGATTGGAACAGACAGGAATACTATCAAAAATAGAACATAGCGACTGGGCAGCCCCCACCGTATACGTAAAGAAAAAGAAGGTGAAATCAGCGTTTGATAAACTATTGCCAAGACAGGCAATTGTCCGAAACACTACACACATGATAAGAAAGAAAGATAACTCGGGAGATCGAGTATATTTCAAGTGCTACAGGAATAACACTTCTTACTGGGAATGTGGAGTAGTGGATAAACGCATTGGTGATTGTACATACATGATTAAAGGTCCACAAAATATACATAAAAGGCACCTGAACCAAGTAAAAAAACGCCATATTCAAGATGGTGATTATACAACAGCAGTCGAAGAGGAGGAAACCATGGACATCATATACGAATCCTTTAATTTGGAACCGCCTTAATATACACCTGAACCCCGAATATCAGGTAGAAAAAGAAAGTTAATAAACCATTAATGTAAAATCCCAAGAGAAAAAGATATTGAAATCTGTGCGACTTCAAATCTTGGGAGGAGGGTGTTGTGGTGGCACACATTCATTTGCATATGTGGATAGTAATTACACATAAAAAGGAAGACTCAGTTAGTCTGAGTATGTGTTCACCAGAAGCCACCGAAGGCCGCCGAGAGCAGATATGTTTCTCCAGCAAAGACTCTCTTATTTGACACCATTATGTAAATATCCTGTAAATATACCTTTTCCTAATACACTTCTTATTTGATCTACCTTTGTTTGTTGAGTCGTCATTTGTATTGCTTTCTACGTTACTTGTTTCAATCTGCAAACTTAACAAATCAACAAATGTTAAAAGTACTCACTGTGGTTGGTAGTATCGGGATAGTTGTTGCGCTACGCGAGTTTTCAATTGCTTTACTTCGATTTTGTTTTAATAGCTTACAATCTTTATCTGTGCCTAAACCTAAACGTAGATTTCATGAACAAAGCTTCTTTATTAGAAGTGCACGGTTGTGAAACTGTCTTCCGTTTTCCTGCTTTCCAGCAGACTACAATCTGATTGTCTTCACGTCCAACGTAAACAAGTTCTTGATGAGCCGTTCCACTTAAGTTAACAAATTTACCGAATTTCCATTACTAACGATTACTATATTATCCAATTGACTACTGTACACTCTTAACCCTTATCCTCGAGTGGTCTCTGAGCCTTCATAAGGGGTGATTCCTATGTAAAAAAATATATTGTTGCATTTTCAGTGTTGAAAGAATGACAACAAACACTGACATATTAAGAATTTTATGGTAGCTTTATTGTTGGTGATGATGAACGAGTGGGTGCAAGAGGGAAGAGGGCGCACAAGAATTGGCAGAAGTGGTTTTCTTAAACTAGATAGCCAGTTAACTCTCGATCTCAATTTTAAAATAGTTTATATAATGATTTAGAACACCCACGTATCCACCTGTAAACGTTTATTCTAGCATTTCGTTTTCGTCATCAATTTAGTCACGTTCTAGGGCGTTTAATTAGTAACAGAGTATTTCCCGTTTGCAATCTTTTACAGATAACATTTGCAAGTGATTTTTAATCAATCAATAGATATCTTATTACTTAACGGTTGTGGTTCCGGGTAAATCAACTGCATTTTGTTTCTTCTATCCAGGCGCGTATCTTTATCAAGTATGTTTTATTCTTGTCAGGTGACATTTCCAATACACCCGATATTTATTAAGATGAACGTGCAACGTAGTGTAATTCGGTAACACGTGATTTGTGATTTAATGACGCCATTGAAGCGATCCAATCATTTGTTGACTGAAAGGTGATGGTGCCGTTAGTCACAATATACTGATCGCAGATGGTTCAAGAGATTTCATTCGACTTGTGAGAATCTTGAACTGCAGTCAAGCTCAATTAGGCTTAAAACCGTGGATTCCAAAATCGTACCCTAAGCCATAAAGATAAGTTGAGCATGAAGCACTCGTGGAATACCAAGTGGACTTGGCATTTTACAGTTAAGTGTGATTCATTATATTCAAAACTGTGGACTTGTAGATAACACCCACTATTGTACGTCTTGTTCTGGTTTCACTACTTAATAAAGTAGTTATGTACTTTTTTTTCTCTCTCGTCGTTCTTTTTTGTGCGATATATCAGATTGGTTACAAGGATTCTAATTTATTACAGAATAACAACAGTCTTCCGACAGAAACATCCGAATTTATTACGAACCAAAAAGAAAAGATTTGAGAAAATGCTAGGAAAGTTAATCAAAAAAGAAAATGATTCAGAAAACTCGAATACTTTTTCACAAGAGTTAATAAAAAATTCAGTCGGAAGTCATGTCCGAAGCATACTATCGTAGGTGCTAAAATATCTTTGAAATACTTATAAAAACTGAATCGACAAGAAGAAAATAAAATCCATATTAAGAAAGTTCTGGCCAGTAGAGCATGAAAAATATACGAAATTTACCTTGCCAATGGCGCCCCTGTAAAGTGACGTTCCAAGAAACAATAAACATAGTAAGCCCATGTATGGAGTACTGTTGTCACATTTGGGCTGGTGCATCTGCTACTTGTCTCTCACTCCTGGACAGGGTTCAAAAGAGAGTAGCCAATCTGATAGGTCCTGAACTGTCATCTAAGCTCCAGCCTCTGTCCCATCGATAAAATGTTGTATCCTTCTGCTTGTTCTACGAGTACTTTAACGGTGAATGCTCTGACGAACTACAAGCACTTGTACTCCCTCGACGTAAATACCCCTAACAAACCCAACAAACAGCTAAATCCCACCCCTTCACAGTAGAGATCCCTAGGTGTAAGAAAGCATTCTACTCCAATAATTTCTTCCCCAGAACAACTAGATTTTAGAACTCCCTTCCAGGATTCTGCTTTCCCAACTGTACTGACATGCAGATGTTCAAGTGTAATGTGAACAGACATCTTTCTACTCATCTCCCTTCATTATACCCCAGCAAATTATGTCCCCGATTGTAGCCCCCTACTTCAAAGTGGCACTATGCCTTGTTTGGGGTGAAAATTGAATAAAAAAAAAATATAACCAAATATATTTGAGGGAAAAGTTAGCTATTTAACACTCATTGGTAAGACCTAAACCTGACAAAAAAAAGATTCGGAGGATCAAACAACGTATGCCAGTTCAGTAAATAGATACTGTGAAAAGTTCCGGTTAAATAAGATAGCGTCAGACATGTTTAACTGTCTAATCATTAGGGCTATGAAAAGAGAATATTCTTTTTATTGTTTTGACCCTCGATTATATATCTGAGACAGTTAGACACAGTTAATCAATCGAGAACCACATCACTCTATGTAAAGACGTATAAGATATTAACGGATATATAGTCGAGAGTCAAAATAATGAAAAGAACATTCTCTTGTAATAGTTCTACTAATCATAGACGGCTTAACCGCCGCATCGGAAAAAGACATGAGGACCTAGTTTACAAAGATGGAGCAGAATCAAAAACTTACTTTTCAAAATTTAACAGAAGAATGCCAAAGATTTCTAACCTTGAGAGTGGACAACGCAAAAATCAAAGAACGCGGTATAGCAAACATTTATGCAATAAAGAACACGGCATAAGGCAACAACAAATATTTTAAAATTAATCCGTGTTACGGCTGTATGGAATTACATTTAGATCAAGACTGTCCATTTAAAAACAAAACAAAAAATGTTATGCTTGTCAGAAGAGATTTTTCTATTGTTTTGACTCATTACAACCTTAATAAAAATATACTTTTAAAATGGCGCAAGTAATTTTGGTTTGGGAGCAGTTTTGTTACACAAGGAAGATGAGTGTAAACTAAAAACCGATCCAACCTGTTTCAAGGATTCTGTTTCCTGTGAAAAAGAACTATGCGCAAATAGAGAAGAGAAGATTAGCCATAATATTTGCGATAAAAAAAATTCATAAAGACTTGCACGGTAGATAATTTATATTATAAACGGACCATTCACTATTGTTAGCATGTTCAGTTAAAAAAGGAAGTACCAACACACACTATGCATCTTTTATAGAAATGGGCAATGATATTGCTAAACTATTTTTTTTTTTTTCAAAATAGAATTTTAATAAAATAAAATCAGAAGCTCACAGTATTAATGCCGGTGTCCCTCAGGGGTCCATCCTGGGCCCAACTCTTTTCCTGATCTACATTAATGATCTTCCAAATCACATCCTTACATCATTTGTAGACATTTATGCTGACGACACTACCATTTATGGTAGCACATCTAAGACAGTAAACGACCAAGTTCTCTCCAATTCTCTCTCCTCTGATCTTGAGCACGTAGTACAATGGGGAAAGGAGTAGCTGGTTACTTTTAATGCATCTAAAACCAAGCTTCTCTCTTTACATCATCAACATTCTAATCCACATTTGGCATCAATTTAAATGAATGGCTCTCGTCTTCAGGAGGCCTCAAGTTTTGACAAGCTTCTGGGCTTGACCATTACTCCTGATCTTAAATGGAACACGTACATCAAATCTGTTGCCAAGGCCGCTGGAAAAATGGTGGGATCTTTCTATCGATCCGGTAAATATCTCACTGCTGATGCTATTCTCTATCTATATAAGAGCCAGGTACGTCCAAGGATGGAATACTGTTGCCACATCTGGGCATGAGCTGCTAGAAAGGACTTGTCCTGCCTTGATAGAGTTCAAAATAGACTTCGTAGCCTCGTAGGAGATGTCCTTTTCTCCTCCTTGCAACCTCTATCTCACAGAAGAGATGTTGCGAGTTTGTCTCTGATGTATCGTTATTTTCATGGAAAGTGTTCGACTGAGCTTCAATCTATGGTCCCCCCTCGCCAAACTTTCACAAGAAACACTCGTCTAGCTGTAAACACTATCAATAATTCCCCCCACTCTTTATCTGTGCCTAAACCTAAACGTAGATTCCATGAACAAAGCTTCTTTCTTAGAACTGCACGCCTGTGGAATTGTCTTCCGTTTTCCTGCTTTCCGGCTGACTACAATATGGTTGTGTTCAAGTCTAAAGTAAATAAGTTCTTGATGAGCCGTTCCATATAAGTCATCAAATTTACCAAATTTTCATTACTAATGATTACTATATTGTCCAATTTCTACTGTACACTCTTAAACCCTTATCCTTGAGTGGCCTCTGGGCCTTGATAATGTGGTGATGCCTATGTAAAAAAAAAAATCGTCAAACCGGATCGCACATGCGGACGGTTACCCAAATAAATACTAAATTATAGTGAATTACCAGAGGAGACGGTCATTGCTTCCTAATGGTCCGAAATGGACATAAAATACGTTATATATAATACAGTAAAATAACTGCCAGTTACTCTTGAGGAGATAAAACTTAAAACAAAATTTGATAAGTTCAAAAATGAAACAAAAAAAACAGTAACGGTATCAGAAAAAAAAAGTAAAATGAACAGTAATACGTAATATTGAATTTATATACGGAGATATTTTTATATTATCATATATATATATACATATATATATATATATATATATTAGTGTTAGGACGATAAATTAACGGTAATTGAAGTAATGGAAAATAACATGTGTAACTTTAAAGTGATTAAATAATTTATAGCAACGTGTGGTGGCACGTGTGATTTTAAACGGAGTAAATGATGTATAACAACGTGTGGCGATTGAACTGCCGTAGTGAATTAAGTCTGCGGTGTTCGTTTTTTGTATGTTTGTGTATAATCCAGAATAATAGAATGTCATCGTTCCAGCCAATGACAAATAGGCGGACTGTTATGGGGGAGAAATCAGTGTTTTTAAATAGCGAAGTGTACTGGTAAGTGTAAGTGTATGAGTGTGCAACCCAGTTAATAACGGTGTCAGGTCAATATAGCTATAATGGTTATAGAAGTAGCCGGTCCTGTTTAGGAGAGTGGGAGGACTTTTCAGTTAGAGGGGGAAATATGAGTTACTTTGTCTTTAGGTCTTGGCAATCGTGATGATGTTGCTCCTATGAAATAAGATAATTTTTTATTATATCTAATAAATGTGTTTGTAACGGCGTTCATAAATTACATAAGATGGTGGGTATAAGGTTAAACGAAATAAATTTGGATGTGGCATCTGTCATTGCAAACATATCGTAATTTGATCCAGAGGGGAATTTCTGCAATCAACTTATTATATAATAATAAAAGATAAAAGAAGACATATATATATATATATATATATATATATATATATATATATATATATATATATATATATATATATAAAGAGAGAGAGGAAGAGAGAGGGCACTACTAAGCTCTATTAACATATTGAGCACTTTAGAAGTAAATACTTAAAAATATATGCTTAATATATTATTTTATATTATAAGTGTATTTTTTTCAAACATTATTAGTGCGTAGCTAACCATAGGATTTCAACTCAGTATAGTTGATTCCACGGACCACATCAATAGCTCAATCAATCAATTAGCTCAATCATGCATCCAACTAATTTTGTAGGATTTTTTTTTCTTTTCGTTCATTCATTACGATACGATAGGCAACGAAATTAAATAGCAGGCCGATGTGCACTCATCCGATTGCGATGCCTCTGTTCAGTCTCAGCAGACAATTGGAACCCCCTGTAAAGGTAACTGCGCGTGTAATTGTGAGGCAACGGTTGCGCATTCCTCAACCATACCTCTCTTGGGTTAGCACTGTTCAGTGGCAAGAAGAAGTGCTGGACGACTAAATGAGATAAGCGGAGAGCGCATACACACCTGGAATTCCCAAATGGTCACCCATTTTAGTAGTGACCAGGCTCAACGTTGCTTAACTTCGGTGATTTAATAGGAACTGGTGTGTCAACGTGAATTATGCTGTATTAAAACACACAAAATAGTTTTATAAATTGAAGAAATAACCCATTGCTCATAAAAAGGTATCGGCTTCGACAACGCTCAACGCATGTGCAAAAAATAAGTTTTGTTTTCTGATTTTTACATTATTTATACAGGGTGTCCGTAAAGTTACTATACAGTCTTATTGTTTTATTGTATTATATTTGTATTAATAGTTAATATTTATTTTTTTTTTACAGGTTTATTTAAACAAGCATGCCACGCAAGCTAACTTTGGAAGAGTGCAAATTTATTTTGAAGCGATATTGGAAAACAGAAAACGCACAGAATGTAATTCGTGATTGTAAGACTGCATAGTAACTTTACGGACATCCTGTATATTTCGAACTGTTATCCTCATCGTGGATGTTGAGAAACGACTCGACCGCTGTATTCTCCGGCCTTCTTGTCGTGGTCGGAAACCTTCTAGTAATTTTGTTTAAATTCACTGCGGGTGATTGATTTCGTGCCGCGCTCTATACCTTTTAGATATCTTGTTGTCAGGAATTAAACATGACATCTACGTAGAACCTTAATCCACGTTTTTATTCACTAGTTTTTATCCACTACGCTTAGTTTCCTTCGAAATATCTTGTAAAAATTCACTCGAGAAAATATCTTTACTAAGTTCTTTATGCATTAGGCTATATATTCCATGGCTGATATTTCGAGATCTATGATTATTTACATTCACTCATATTACATGTTTTATACTTATATCTTATCTTTTTAACTGAAATCGGCCACTACATATCAGGGCAAAAAAAAACACCCGAGGATAAAGATTAATGAGATGTAATGATTTTCAGTTGAGAGATGAAGAATTTTATGAGAGGAAATGGATCAAGTTCGATTACTTCTGTGAACTGTTCGTGAAAGGAATCTGTTGACATTGAATTTGAAGGCGACCATGTTGTAATCTGTAAAGTAATGTTTCCATAGACGAGGAGCCTTTACAAAGAAACCCTGTTCATCGAAATTCCGCTTGATATAAACTACGCAGCAGAAGATAAGTAATTTTCCTTTCGTTGTTGCAAGAGGTTTAGTTTTTGAATATTTTAGAAGAAACTATAGATTGGAAGTCAGTCGAACATTTCCCATCAAAATAGAACGGAGATATCTCTTCTGTTTTCCACAGACGAGATCGTTCACCACTAGATTTCGGACCGATTTTGAATTCTGCCTAGCCAGCAGTACTCCATCTTTGCCTATTTAACTCTTATATAAGCCGAGAATTGCATCAGGAATTAAGTACTTTCTGGAACGATAGATTTATCCAACCATTTCTCCAGCGATCTCAATAACAAAGTTTTCTATTTTAGCTCTCGAGTGAAAGTAAATTTTAGGAGCTTATCAAAGTAAGGGACTTTTTCAAGGAATAGTCTATTTTGGCTGAGGAAAAATAAGGATCCACGAGTCTTATCTTATATATAAAATAGAATCAGTTTCTCTCTTTTTTTATTTTAATAGCTTTGTTAAGACCGATTCATATCATCCAAAAAATTCCAACATGGTTCTCCCCAGAATGTGCAGCTGCCATTACGCACAGAAATCACTTTTTCCATAGCTACCAACGTAATAGATGTACTGAGACTAAAGCTGCTTTCAGGACTGCCAGCAACCACTGTAAAAGAGTAATAAAAAATTTAAGAGAGTTATATGCTCAGTCCGTTAAATCCAAAATAGCTGAGCAACGGCTTGGTTCCCACCAGTTTTGGAAAATAGCAAACAGGATCCTGAACAGAAGCGTGCATTCTATCCCAACCATCATCAATGGACCTGAGGTCATCTCGTCAGCATCAGACAAGGCCAAACTATTTGATAAGAACTTTGCAGCTAACTCTACCCTCTACGATAAAGGCCATCAAATCTCCGTATTTCCTCCTATAACAGACAACACACTATGCAACATAAAAATATCTATGTGTGAGGTCGCCAAGCTAATCAAGAACCTTGATTCCAGTAAAGCAACTGGCCCAGACGGCATTCAAATCATAGTGTTGAAAAAGCTTCGACCAGAACTTGCCCCCATACTTGCAAAACTGTTTCAGCGTTGCCTTAAGGAGAAGTGCTTTCCAACACCCTGAAAAACCTCGTCAGTATGTCCTGTATTTAAGAATTCGGGTGATAAGTCATCTCCCTCTCAGTATAGACCAATAAGACTCCTGTTTGTCATGAGTAAGTTGCAGCAGAAATAACCTCCTTATTGACATGCAATATGGTTTCCGTTCTGCTAGATCTACAGCAGATATGCTAACGGTTATATCTCGTAGGATTAGTGAATCTCTCGACAAAGGCTTCCTTTATAGGGCAGTTGCTCTTGATATATCAAAGACCTTCGATAAGGTATGGCATAAGGGCTTACTTCACAAGATTTCCAGCTACGGTATAACTGGAAATGTTTTCTGAATTATTAAATCATTTTTCTCTGATAGGCTCATAGGAGCAGTGGAAATCAGAAATCAGAAGCCTACAGTATTAATGCTGGAGTCCCTCAGGGGTCCATCCTGGGTCCAACACTCTTCCTAATCTACATCAATGATCTCCCAAAACACATACTTAACTCATTCGTTGACATCTATGCTGATGACACGACCATCTACGGCAACACATCAAAGACCGTAAATGACAAAGTTCTCTCTGATTCTCTCTCCTCTGATCTTGAGCGCGTGATACAGTGCGGGAAGAGGTGGCTGTTTACTTTTAATGCATTTAAAACCAAGCTCCTATCATCATCAACGCTCTAATCCCCATCTGGCATCAATTGAAATGGGTGGCTCTCGTCTTGGGGAGGCTTCATGTTTTGATAAGCTTCTGGGTTTGACCTTTACTCCTGATCTGAAATGGAATACATACATCAAGTCAGTTGCCCAGGTCGCTGGAAAAATGGTAGGATCCTTCTACCGTTTCAGAAGATATCTCACTACTGATGCAATTCTCTATCTGTATAAAAGCCAAGTACGTCCAAGGATGGAGTACTGCTGCCAGATCTGAGCAGGAGCTGCTAAAAACAGTCTATCCTGCCTTGACAGAATACAAAATAGACTTTGTGGCTTAGTGGGGGATGCGCTTTCTCTTCCCTGCAACCTCTCTCCCACAGAAGAGACATTGCGAGCCTGTCTTTGTTTTGTCGTTATTTCCATGGCAAGTGCTCGTCCGAGCTTCAATCTCTGGTCCCCCTTCGCCAATCTTTCACGAAAAACACTCGTCTAGCTGAAACCACTGTCAGTAATTTTCCCCACTCTTTATCTGTGCCTAAATCAAAACGTAGATTCCATGAACAAAGCTTCTTTCTTAGAAGTGCACGCCTGTGGAATTCTCTTCCGTTTGCCTGTTTCCCACCTGACTACAACTTGGATGTCTTCAAGTGCAACATAAACAAATTCCTGATGAATCGCCCACTTAAGTAAGGCACTTCATCAAATCTCCATACGATACTATTCTATTGATTACTCTACACGCAATAACCCTTATCCCCGAGTGGCCTCCGGGCCTTGATAAGTGGTGACCTCCATGTAAAAAAAAAATCCAAGTTACTAAAACGCAGTTTCAAGTTAAAATTCCGTCTGTGAACAAAGTATTTATATATAAAAAAAATAGTGTTTATTTTATCATTGCATTTCGAAAATCTTAAAGTTGGTTAGATCACGTCTTGTTTGTACGATAGGTTTTGAACTGTTTCTCTCTCGTTACAACAAAAATAAACGAAAGAAGGGTTCAATATTTTATTGAATCCTTCTTTTTCTCTTTTTGAAAAAGCCAAAGAAAAGATCAACACAAGGAAAGAGATGAAAAGAATAAAAGTCATTCATGATAGTGTATCCAGTAAACTGGTCACAAATGGTTCAAGATATTTCACTTGCATTGTAGGAATTCTGAAAATCGGACATGACATTCATATATGTCACAAAGTATCAGAATCGTGTCGGGTTCAACGGTGAATGGGTGAGTACTGAGTACTGAGGCAGAGTTAAAATCCCGGCAGAATCGTGTCGGCTTCAACTGCGAATGGGTGAGTACTGAGGCAGAGTTAAAATCCTTATACTGTAATCCGATTTGGAAAGTCATGAACAACACTCACTCCAAACAGATAAATAGCAACATATACTCCATGAACTGCTTATAGTTGACATTGCGTTTTTATATTATGTAGAAAGATAAAAGGCATGTGCGTCAAATAGAGTTAGACTGGTAAATTCCCACGTTAGATCAGACTTAGTTAAATTTAATTTTCTACTTAGAAGTTGACTACCAGTCATGGACACAGGAAGCCGTTAACCTGACGTGGCAAATGTGTCAATATCTTTTTCTTTTTTTTTTCGACTGGAACTAGCAGGGAGAGAATTCAGTGTTTGGATAGCTGGTGAGTCAAGAGTTGGTGTTTCATGCGTGTACATATATGCTATAGAGAAATAACAAACCCCCGTAGATAATTTTAATTCGATTGCATTTTTCCATGTTTATTTATGACTAACGTTTCTGAAAGTTGTTAAGAAGAAGAAGAAGAAGAAGAAGAAGAAGAAGAAGAAGAAGAAGAAGAAGAAGAAGAAGAAGAAGAAGAAGAAGAAGACTTTGCCACTACAGGAAAAGGACAATCATGGGTATCAAGGACTCACTGTAGAAATTGAATCCCAGCTAAGCTACTGTACATAGTCCGTAAGGCAGAAAAACAAAACCAATGAAATACAGATTAATATGCTTGGTAAATTATAGAACCACAACTTCCTCCCAGCTTTGAGTATAAAAATTATAGTTTATTTTATACTCATATATGATCATTTTTGTGCAAACAGCGGCTCTCAGAAGCGAATAATATAAGAATTTATTTATACAATCAAAGTTTAACTTTAAGAGACGTTGCTTTTACTTTAATTATATAAAAAAAAATACCATTTACTCCTCTGATCTGAACAACATATAAAAATTCCAGATCTGGTTCGCACGTCCATCATGTGCGAGAACCAACGTGTCAACTGCCGAATTCTTCCTCGCGATGACAAAACGAAAAAGAATGAGTAAACGTCGACAAGAGAAAGAATGAAACAAGAATACACATGCTGGAAAAGGAGAATAAAAGACGGACTCATCGGTACATAGTTTTTATCAACAACCTGTTAATCGAGTTCATATTTAATTGATGACACGTTTTTCTAATCGCAGATGTAGCATGCACGCATTGAAAAACCTGATATCACTTTTTCCCCTTTAAAATGGCTTTAAAAACAAATAATATCTTTTATAACCAATATTATAATTTCAGAAATCTTTTCTTCGAGTCATCATTCCTTAAAAATAGAAAACTAATTTTAGTTTGACCTGTCACCGAAAAAAAAAATGTCGCTTAGGTGGGAATAAGCACGGGTGGACGATTGGATAATCTTCCAGTGTATCACAACCCTGCTAGCAAAAAAGTAAAAAGAAAAAACTCATACGTGTGATTAACGGAGGCAACAAAAAACGAAGAAAATAACAAACTTGTTCGTGCTAAACAAATATAAAAAATGGTATCTATTTCAAAGAAATAAACATATAACCTCTAAAAAAAAAAATAGTTCATGACGCAGTTAATTGACAGGACAGAATGGATTGTTACAATATGATGATGATGGTGATGATAATGATTCTAGTCGAAGTGTCCTCTGGTCTTTTCTCAGAATAGCGTGTTGTTCACAATCTTCAGTTGCTTATTACGCCCACACATATTTATATAATGGAGTTTTACACGTAAAAATAAAACTTCACTCGGATTTCCTAAAATAGCAATATTTTTGTTTTGTTTTGTTTTGTTTTTTGGGGGTTTTTTGGGGGGGGTTGTTTTTGGGGGGGGGGTGTTTTTGTTTTTTCACGGATACTAAATGTATAATTTTTGACGATTGACGGGCCGCTAATATGATTCAGAAAAAAAGGAGTAAATACATTTGCATGATAACGATCTGAAAACTGCACCTATGAAAGAAAACAAAATTATAATGCACTTATTTAAATTATTTTAGAGGAGTAGAAAGTGGATCTGCAAACTCATAACTCTCTCTCTCTCTCTCTCTTCCCTTATTTTGTCTTTTAATCCCTCACATTCCATGAGTGATGTTTCTGACATAATTGGAAGAATTGCTGTTTTTTTTGGGGGGGGGGTCGGAATCTATTCATCTAATATTTGTTGTTGGTTGGTTTTTACCTTGAGTTGGATTTTAGATCTTTACATAAAGTAGCTTTATACCTTGTCTGGAGACATCTATAAAATTTTGATATTTAATCAAGTATTACACATTTTAGTATGCTAGTTATTTCTGTTTTGTTTGTAATCAGTAGGACTGCGACAACAGCATATTCTTTTCATTGTTTTGACTCTTGGGTATATATACGTTAATATCTTATATGTTTTTATATAGATTGATGTGGTTCTCGGTTGATTGACTGTGTCTTACTGTGTCGGATATATACTCGAGAGTCAAAGAAATATTCGGTTGTTAAATCAGTTTGTTGATTTTGGGTTTTAATGATGCCACTCTGTGTGTGTGTGTGTGTGTGTGTGTGTGTGTGTGTGTGTGTGTGTGTGTGTGTGTGTGTGTGTGTGTGTGTGTGTGTGTGTGTGTGCACTGTTTTGGGGAAAGAATTCCATCAAAGTGCTTGATTACAAAGAAAACATTTCAATATAAGAGCTTAATATTCATTTATTTAAAACTGTACAGACGGTCAGAAAAACATTGATACCGTCGGTTTCAAGCCTAACATAAGGGGTACCAGTTATTTACCATTAACTGGTCCCCCCTGTGTTAGGCTTGAAACCGACGGCACCAATGTTTTTCTGACCTTCTGTACAGTTTTAAATAAATAAATAAATAAATCTATATATATACATATACATATATATATATATATGTATTAAATTTATTTATACAAACATTAATGGCTACATATGTGCATACATGTTTCTGTAATCACCCGCGTTGGGGGACTACGTCTTCAGGCCAAGAATTACCGTCGAAAACTGATATTTCAATCAAAAAACATTTTCCTATTTCGTTTGTAAAGCTAGAATGTAACCTGGGTGGAAGTCATAACGCGGTGAGAGGACAAGTGAGGTCTTTGAAGATAATAAACATCTTCTTTTTCATTTCCCTTTCTCTCTATCTATCCCATCTTTTGGTTTTTATGGCATAAGGTACTTGAGAATTTAGTATTTTTGTCTTACAGTCTGTAAATTAAAAACATTTCCTATGGTCACTGAGTACTGACCGGTGTCTTTCAATCAACACCAATCCACCTACATACACGCACACACACACAACACACACACCCACACACACACACATAAACACACACACGTTAATACAGATATTCAGAAGCGAATATATGCTGTTCGTTTTATTTTACTCACACACGCGCACTGAAACTAGGCAATAACTATAACTACGCAAGAATGAAATTAAAATTAAAATAAGGTAAATAAAACAAATAAATACAAAATAAATAAAAAAAATAAAAATAAAAGATAAAAAATAAAAACAAATAAACAAACAATATAAGAATAAACATAAAACCTCGAAAGTTATCTAAACTCCACATGTACATATATATATTAATATACTTATAAACGCCTACACCTTGCTACACTCGCGCATATATACACACACACATATAGACATATAATAGACATATAATAGTCATATACAGTTATGACATGTTTACATCCATACCTACATACGTAGTAATATCCATACGTGGAATCTCAAATCCAGACATCCATGTACACACTTGGGTACCATACATCATGACTGTTATTATATCAAAACTAATATTAATCCCAATAATAATCCTAGTAATAATAATTCTTGTAATATTGATAATACTAATGACACCACCAATATCAATAATAATAATAATAAGACTGTATAATTGGGAATTCTAAAACCCGTGGACCCCAACTGGATACACGTCCTCATAAATGAACCCATATATATATATATATATATATATATATATATATACATACATACACACACATATATACATAGATATACACATACATATACACATACACACACTCACATATACACACATATACATATATACATACACATACATACACACGTACGCACATTTATATGTATAAACACAAATACATATATACACATATACATATACACATACATATACACACACGCGCACCAGCATACACACAATACATACTATATACTTTTTTCGCGCCTTTAACATTTCCTGTCTGGGTCATTTTGATTTTTGTTTCCCTCTATTTTATATTTTATATTTAACTTTATCATTTTTTCTCTCTCTCTTCCCTGATCTTTCTTATTTATATTTATTCTCGGAAGTGGAGTGAAAAGCACATCTTATTTTTCTTTTATTAATATTATTGGAATCTTTTCTTTATTCCTTGTACACATTTTTGTGAATTATTCCATGGATTTCTGCCTTTGGATTATTATGGACCATCTTCTTCCAAATATGGGATTTCCTGGGATTTTATTTGTACAAATGGAAATTCTTTTAACTTTCTTGAAGATTTACATTTGGATTTTACCGTCACTGGATTTTTTATTTTCCACCAGACTATCCATTCATGTGTAATCATCCTTTTCTTCACTATATTCCCTCTGCTTCACTTTTTTTGTTGTTTTCAAGTAAGATCTTTGACTTACTTGTTGTTTCATCAAATATTTCTGCATGCAAAATCCGATCCCGCATTTTGCTAATTCCTACCCTCTGATGAGAAGGGAAGTATTTCTTCGAAACTCCGCAGATTAAGGACTATCCATTTATCTAGTGTTTCCTTTTCAGATTAAATATGTTTTTAACTCATTTCAAAGTGTTTTTTAACATATCTTATTAACTGTTTGCTCATATTATAAGCTATATTTCCTATTTGGTTTTATCGAGCTTTTACATCTGATGAGATAATTTTATAAATATTAATTCTTTAATATTTATAATATACTTTAATTTTACCATCTTGGATTATTTTGGTAAATTTAATTGTAATTTTTATTTTATTTTATACATATATATATATATATATATATATATATATATATATATATATATATATATATATATATAGTCATCCAGTTGATAATCTCATTGATTAGTATCCTCGAGTATGATTATCGGCTTTGATAATTGGTGACATATTAGTATTCAAAAAAATCAAATCTATTCTTTAGAATAAGTGCGATCGATTCACTGCGGATGGATTTTAGGCATGCAAACCGTGTGTTATGTGAGGAGTCGCTTTAATTTCATCATCATTATCCCGAGACTAATTTCTAACAGGCCTTTCACACCCACTTCGACAGATTTTGTAACTTGAAGACTTAAAGTAAAGGTGAGATCTGTTCCGAAATTAATCAACACTGTTGTCTGGTACTTACGGTTCATGGGGGTCGCCTTTGGACACCTGAGGCGTCATGGCAACGCCGGCCAGGGTTCAAGCCGAGACTAATGTTGCGAGCAGCAAATTAGTACCGCTATGAACAGGATGAAAATGTGACGCTGAGGAAAGGAAGTTCCAGTCGCCAATCAACTTCAAGACACCACGACCGTAACCTCCGTCACCCCGGTTGTTCGAAGTTCCGTGTCAAAATTAGTTATGAACAATGTCCAACGTCCATAGACAATGTTAACTTACGGTGTTTATCACCGAAAATGACGATCAACAGCAGCTACAAAAATGTGCTGATTTAAGTAGGGGCAAAAAAAACGTTTTAGCCCGCCCCAGACAATTCAGCAGTTTTCATACATAAAAAAAATCAATGGACGTTTGCTAACTGCAATACCTTTATTTTTTAATTAATCTTAATTTTACTAGCATTCAATGATGATGATGATGATGATGATGATGATGATGATATTGTAGAAGTCCTGAAGACTGTCCCGACAAACACGGAAAAGAACTCGAAAAATATTGGAATCAGAGATTGACAATGACAATATAACGCCGGGTGTTAAGGCGGATTGTGGAGTATAGAAACCAACCTATATAATCCAATAACATTAAATAATTTTAAAAAAATACTTATGGTAATAAAACGGAACACAACTCGAAGGAAAATTTAGACGAACACAAGAGATCTGTAACTACTGAGGTAACGTCTGACGATATGAAAGAAAAAGCAGTGTCACTAGTACTGACGAGCCTGGAAAAAGATGAAAAGTTCGAGGGTGGATAAAACCACCCATGAGACGATAGGAGCGTAATGAGAAGTGCCAGAATACTGAGATGACTAATTATTACTCAAATTCCGTGGAAATCCACCACTTGTTAAAGAGAAACGACCGAAAATAAGTGAATAGTAATAATAAATTTAGTCAAACAGATTTCTACTTCGGATTTAAATATAATCGCATATGAAAATTCGATATTTGGTTCTGCTTAACCTCCCTTTTCTTAATGACGTTGGTGCATGTTATTAAAAACAAAATTATTTCATAGCCCTTGAAGGGACATAGGCCATCTATAACTTTTGTAGATGTTTTTGTAGCGAGGCGTCCATTTTACAGGGTGAGGGCGCTGGCCCCACGCCCAACCTTCCCAGAAGGTACATACAGCGCCTCGCCTTCCCAAATAGTCACCCATCTGGTACTGGCCAGGCTCAACGTTGCTTAACTTCGGTGATTTGGCGAGAACCGGTGTGTCAACCTGATTGTGCCGTACTCAAATTATAATTCGATTTAATTTATTTGCAAATACATGCAAATATCTTGTTCGCTATATTTTTCGCAAGAAACAAATATTTCCTTTCAAATCTTTCTTTCCTTGTAAATTCAAAATAGCAGTACATTTCACTAATAATATTAATTAGTAATATTAATACGTTTTCTTCTTTATTGCTAATAAATGTTAATATTTTTTTATTCCAATGGGATCTTACTTACTAATATACGTAGGTAATATCTTGAAGCTTTTAAACTTAGACGTCTATCGAAATCAAGTGATTTACAGACAAATTACCTCACAATTTAAAGCACGCTGATTCCATCAGTAATATACGACTTTTCAATAGAAGCTTTCGTTTTTTAATATTGCTGAAAACATTCTCATTGAAATGGAATGGAAAAACACTTATTTTTTTTTCTTTTCTATGCTTATTTCCTATAACAAAAGTCGACTTACTTTTGCTTACGTAAGTTAATAAATAACTACACAGTATCGTCTTCTAAATTCCCTTAAGAAACTATGATATACTCCTTTGCGTGATAACAGTCGACCAAAGAGAAGGGAAATAACTCGTTTTGCTTATTCGGCCATGTTCAAATCAAAATTATGTTTAACAAAACTTTAACGCTTTTGGAAAAATATCGATTTTTAATAACAGCGCCAATATGTCTTCATCCACGCAACGTCTGCCTACATTTAAGACTTAAGAAACTTTAAATTTTTTTTAAGAAAACACAGATTTCCTCTCCGCCATATAAATCACATTTTATTTACGAAAAAAAGTAAAACAATATTGCATTTTCTTATTCAAAAATAATATCAACGATAACTATAATGCATTTTTATTAATTGATTTTTTTTTTTAATTTTATAAGTTTTTTTATAAATTGATATTAAAAAGAAAAAGTTTCTTATTTAAACTTAAACAACATTTTTTTCGTATCTCAATCTGCCTACAACTAATATGTCTCCAACAGATTTATGCGTTAATAAATCCTGAAAGTATTGAAGCGATTTATAAATTTTAAAAAAATAAAAGGAAAAAATATCAGTATGGCTTCGAAGAATAAGCCGGATTAATATTTCATTGTTAAAAAAGAATTTTTTAAGAATGAAATATTAATCCGGCGTCTTAATTACAATTATAAAATAATACCCACGTTAGTCTGACCGACTTTGAACAAAGTCGGGAAGACAACAAAGACGATGGTGATGATGTATCAAGAAGGATGAAAAACGAGAAGTGTGGCCACTAATCAGACTTTCACTGGAAGAGTGCAGAGAGTATCATTACTTTGAGGAGATTTATTGCTACCCAAATCCTAAGAAAAAAATCAATGACCAGCGAGAAATTGATGGTAAGCGGTTGTTGCAATAACAAGGCATCAGAATGAACTATATAACAGTTAAAATAGACAACAACCAGGAAAAAAGTAACTATAGATTCTGTTAACAAGGGACGAAATGGTAGATCATAGACTAAGTGAATGTGGCAAACTCGTTTAAGGGTATATGGAAACATGCATGACTGCATGGAAAAGCATTTCACTGGGAACTATGCAAATATCTGTACTTTGAACATGCAGACAAGTAGGACAGACACAAAGTAGAACCGGTAAAGAAAAATGAAAATCACTGAAGAAAAAATGTTCTCAATAAATTGCAGAAACGTATTTGTAATTCGATTGAACCTATACTTTCTTCTTTATTGCAACCTCTCTCTCGTGATGTTGCTAGTTTCAGTCTTTTCTACAAATACTATTGTAATAGCATGTGTTCTTCAGAATTACCTTATCTATTGCTTCCTTTGTTCCAGCTCGTTTGATTCGTTAATCTAGTGGTCTCCATCAATTCGTTGTTTTAATACCTCATTGTAAAACAGCTTCATATTCTAGTAGCTTCTTTCCTAGAACTGCAAGATCCCGCGACCCTCTTCCTGTTCGCTATTTTCCTTCTACCTACAGCCTTTGTATTTTCAAGATTAAAGTCAATAGGCATCTTCTGTCTTTGCAATAATGAACTTTCGTTCTTGTGAGCTCCTTACATCAAGTGGCTTCATACCTTGTCTTAAGAGATGTCCATAAAAAACTCTGTCATATGAAAGTACAAATGGACAAATTCATTTAAGCAAAGAGAATGGCGTTATAACTGTACAGACGGTCAGAAAAAACGTTGCAACAAGAAGAAAAATCTGTTAAATCGTAGATTTCGTCATCCCAGGGCAAACAAACGAAGTAAGTAACTGGAATTTGCCAATGAGATGAAAAGAATATGGAACATGAAGAAAATCATTTTAGTACTAATAATTATAGGAGTACTGGGAACAGTTCTGAAAAAAAGCTGTACAAGAACTACGAGGAGCGTGTAATAAGTAATGTCCCTGACCCACTTCCCATAACAGTAGAGCAACGAAACTTGGCGCAGTTATTAGTCTTTCTCTACATAGGAACCACCCAGATTTATGCATTTCTCCTGTCTTTTGGTGCAGCTCTGGAGACCGTTTTTGTAGAACACCCCAGCTTGGTCCTCCAACCACGACGTGACTTCAGAAATCAAGGCTGCATTATCTGTGAAACGCTTTCCTTTCAAAAACAACTTCATGGCCGGGAAGAGGTGAAAGTCAGAGGGTGCAAGGTCAGGAGAGTAGGAAGGATGGGGGAGGATTTCATAACCACACGCCTGTGCTTCTGATCTGGCAACATGCGAGTTGTGGACCGGAGCGTTGTCCTGCAGGAGGAGGGTACCTTTGCTGATCTTGCCCCGCCTCTTGATTTTGATAACTTCCCTTAATTTCCTCAAAAGTGAAGCATGATAGGCTCCTGTAATTGTGGTACCGTTTGCCAGGAAATCTGTCATCACTACTCCGTCCTGGTCCCAGAAGACTGTTAGCATGACCTTGCGAGCGGAGGGCTGCACCTTTGCCTTCTTTGGAGATGGTGAGTCCAAGTGCTTCCACTGCATTGACTGGGCTTTGATCTCTGGATCATAGTGATGGGCCCAGGTTTCATCCTGTGCAAAATCAGTCTTTTGAAAAATTTTGACTCATTTTCTTGGCACATCTTCAAATTCATTCTCGCTTCTGGAATAGTGTGAGCAACCTGGGAATCCATCTGGCAGACACCTTATGCATACGCAAATGGTCATGAATGATAGTTTCCACAGACCCTGTACTAATCTTGACATCTTGGGCTATTTGGCGAATAGTAATGCGCCGATCTTCCAAAATGGCAACCTCAACTTGACGGACAGATGCCAGAAGGGGGGGCGACCAGGTCTGGGAGCTGTTTCCACAGACTTCCGGCCATATTTGAATTCACGATACCAGCGTTTAAGTTTCTTTCATTTCATCAAAAGTCTCCTGTGGTGTGCGTCCTTTCAAATACAAAAACCGGATCATTGCTCGACATTCAACAGACTCCATTTCACACCTGACTCAGCTCAAACGCCTGTAAAACAGAAACCACAATTAGTTCAGAGGTGTAAAATGCCACATAACTCGCAGAGATATAAATTATTGCACATGCAAAATTTCAGCTAGATGAGACAACCGGAAGTGGGTCAGGGGCATTACTTATTGCACGCCCCTCATATGAGAAATCACGATTCAAAGGAGAAGTGAAACCATACAACGTGCAGTACTGAAAACAGCCAAAATATTAAGGAAATTCTTTGAATGCAGAAACCAACTGAAATAATAGGTTAAAGTTGAAATTAAAAGAGAACAAAAACAAAAAAACATTGCATGAATCAAATCAAACTGCCCAGAAAATCATATAATTTTACATTTTCCCTCATGAAAAAAAAATGATAGCATTAACGTCGGTTGGTTGCAGAGAAAATAATTGTGAAGGGTAACAAAGGATGGAGAGACGGAGAAGAAGAGTACTCCTATTAAACTTAAGCAGATTGTCTATGTAATGTACTAGGTACATCCGGTCTTGTTACATTACCTCCTCTCTCGGGGAAGCTGTAAATGTCTCACAAATCACAATGAAATAAAATATATATCAATGCAATCGCAAATCATAACTGCACAACAAATTCGCACCTCGTCTTGAACACCATCACCCCCCCCCCAAAAAAAACACACACACACACACACACACCGACCGGGGCAACTGAAATTAATGTTTCACAACAGCATCCAGAAACAAAGAATTCATCGAACTTGAAGAAAGGACACTTTATTGAAACGTTAGCATTCCCTTCTCTTCAGTTAGTGGTGGAAAGGGTTATTACAAGCTATATACATTTGGAGCCCCTTAGCCCCTTAATTTACCGTCAATATTAAATCATATTTATCCATGCAGTTCGCTTCGAGACTTCCAACCATTCCTCTTTTCACTCTCCCTCTCTTTTAGCTATGTGATGTCACGTCCGTTTTTGGTGCACTAAGTAAACCTCGACTGAACCCTATTTCCTGTTTTCCCCAACTTACAAAACAACATGCATTATGGACGCACGAACGTTTCCATGTCTGGCAGGCATTTATCGGTCGATTTCCCATAATGAATAAACGTTTGCATAAACGAACGTGTGTGTTTTGCGTCATTCATCGGATAGACAAGATGATTAGAAAACTACCTTAGTAATAGCTGACACCAACCCCGGTCAAGCAACAATAACTAATAATGTCCCGATTTTAAACATCAGGAACAGTGAAGGCATGAACATGTCAGATTATGCAAGTAATTAGTTTTGCATGATGAGTGATATGAAAATATTCCTGCCAATAAACTGAGTTGTTTAAATAAGTCGTTCTTTTAAGTTCGATAAGAGGAAGAAAGATTTATCATTTGGGATTATTATTTTGCTAGTCTTGATTGTGTTGAGGCAGAAATTGGAGTAAAATTGCTTTTACGGTTTCTGCTGTTTATGTCTGCTAATAGTTGAAACAGATTGGTTTTCCTTAATTTGTGATTTGTGATTTCTCTCCTGACATTCTCTCGATAGCGATGTTTAAAGTTTTAGGCGGTTTTTGTCTTTTGTGGGTTCTGTTTGCGTTGTTTTGTTTGTTTTGTTCTGTTTGCGTTCCCGTCGAAGGCAGGTTGCAACCGTTAATTTCCAACCTTAGAGTGAATTCTCTTTTCCTCAACAATAAGTACGCTCGTGTATTCATCCGTTCGTACGTTAGATTATTTATCTCCTCTCTCTCTCTCTCTCTCTCTCTCTCTCTCTCTCTCTCTCTCTCCCTCGTTCTCTCTTCTTTCTGTCTCTATTTCTGATTCGCTCTCTCTCTCCCTCACACACACACACACACACACACACACACATTTGGAATCTTCTGAAGCTTTGAAGAGACTTATTGTAATCAAAATCCCATAGCCAACCAATAGTCGTTGTCACCAAGTAATCAATGGTATGCAACTGTTGCGATAACGAAAATAATTTGTTATGGTAAAAGATGAAGAATACTGAAAATCTATAGAGATTTTTTGTTACTCAAACTCCAGGAAATATTTTCAGTTAGTAATCATCAATGATTTCTGGCGCAAAAATTACGAGTATATATATATATATATATATATATATATATATATATATATATATATATATATATATATATACTAGCAAAAGTACCCGTCGTTGCCTGGGTTCAAAAACAGCCTACAGAAAATGGACTCTGATTTATGAAAGTATGATAGGTTATGAAAAGGAAGGGTTGTAAAGAGATAGTTTCGAATTTGGGGGTATCAAAACCAAAGCAAAATATGATGAAAATAAAAATAAAATAGATAAACCCCATAATTTATTATACCATACCTGTTCACACTGAAACACTTATCACAATATTCTGTGGATCTATATTAAAAAAAACTTTGTGATATATTTCCATTCTATGGAGGTCAGGCGCGAATGAACACCCCATAATTTTATTATACCATATTTCTTCAAACTGAAACATAATTATCAAAGTATACTTATGCAGATAGATATGAAATGTTTTTATTAAAGTTTGTGCCTATTTCAATTCTGTGGGGGCCAGGCACGAACGAAGACCCCACAATTTTATTATACCATCCCTATTTAAGTTAAAATATACTTATCAAAGTATTCTTATGTACATCTGTATTAAAAAAAAAACACTTGTAAACGGGTTTTTTTTTAATTATTTTTATTTCCATACTTTGTGGACCAGACGCGAACGCAGACCCTACAATTTTAATGAATCATCATTATGCCGGATCAAACATACCTATTCCTGTGTCTCGATACATTTTCTATCATTGTATGTGATCAGTTTTCTATAATAGTCAACCATATAGGAGCCTATTCGTGACCAGACACACACGCAGACGTTCAGCTTTATATTATACTAGCAAAAGTACTCGTCGTTGATTGGGTTCAAAAACAGCCTACAGAAAATGGACTCTGATTTATGAAAGTATGATAGGTTATGAAAAGGAAGGGTTGTAAATTTGGGTTGAATTTGGGGGTATCAAAACCAAAGCAAAGTATAATGAAAGTAAAAATAAAATAGATAAACCCCATAATTTATTATACCATACCTGTTCACACTGAAACACTTATCACAATATTTTGTGCATCTATATTAAAAAACCTTGTTAAACTTTGTGACATATTTCCATTCTATGGAGGTCAGGTGCGAACAAACACCCCATAATTTTATTATACCATATTTCTTCAAACTGAAACATAATTATCAAAGTATACTTACGCAGATAGATATGAAAAGTCTTTATTAAAGTTTGTGCCTATTTCCATTCTATGGAGGCCAGGCGCGAACGCAGACCCCACAATTTTATTATACCATCCCTATTTAAGTTAAAACATACTTATCAAAATATTCTTATATACATCTATATCAAAAACACTTGTAAACGTTTTTTTTTTAATTTTTAAATTTTTTATTTCCGTACTTTGTGGACCAGGCACGAACGCAGACCCCACAATTTTAATTAACCACCGTTCTGCCAGATCAAACATACCCATTCCTATGTCTCGATACATCTTCTATCATTATATGACCATATAGGAGCCTATTCGTGACCAGACACACACACACACACACATTCAGCTTTATATTATATATATATATATATATATATATATATATATATATATATATATATATATATATATATATAATAAAATAAAGATTACAATTAAATTTACCAAAATGATCCAAGATGGTAAAATTAAAGTATATTATAAATATTAAAGAATTAATATTTATAAAGTTATCTCGGCCATATGTAAAAGCTCGATAAAACCAAATAGGAGATAGAGCTTATAATACGAGAAAACAGTTAATAAAACATGTTAAAAAAACACTTCGAAATGAGTTAAAAACATATTTAATCTGAAAAGGAAACACTAGATAAGTGGATAGTCCTTAATCCGCGAAGTTTCGAAGAAATACTTTCCTTCTCATCAGCAGGTAGGAATTAGCAAAATACGGGATCGGATTTTGCATGCAAAAGTATTTGATGAAACAACAAGTAAGTCAAAGATCTTACTTGATAACAAAAAAGTGAAGCAGAGGGAATATGGTGAAGAAAAAGGTGATTACACGTGAATGGGTAGTCTGGTGGAAGATAAATAATCCAGTGACGGTAAAATCCAAATATATAACTTCAAGAAAGTTAATTGAATTTCTTTTTTGTTATCAAGTAAGATCTTTGACTTACTTGTTGTTTCATCAAATACTTTTGCATGCAAAATCCGATCCCGCATTTTGCTAATTCCTACCCTCTGATGAGAAGGAAAGTATTTCTTCGAAACTCCGCGGATTAAGGACTATCCACTTATCTAGTGTTTCCTTTTCAGATTAAATATGTTTTTAACTCATTTCGAAGTGTTTTTTAACATGTTTTATTAACTGTTTGCTCGTATATATATATATATATATATATATATATATATATATATATATATATGTATATATATATATATATATGTATATATATATATATATATATATATATATTACAATAGAAAAATGTTTAACCATGAAAAGTAATATGGTTAAGCTTAAACATGGAAAAGTAAAGGACTAGTTGTTTAAACCGGAGAAGAAAAGGGGCAAGATATTCTAGCAAAAAATATAAATTTATAACTTAAAACATTGCAGTATTAAAAATATTTTAATTCAGTTTTATGACATTATATAATCAATTCTTGATGCTGCAATATTTTAAGTTATAAATTTATTATATTTTTTACTAGATTAGATTGTCCTTTTCTTTTCCAATTTTAACAACCAGTCCTTTACTTTTCCATGTTTAGCTTAACCATATTACTTTTCATGCTCGCATTTTTCTACTGTAATACATGATTTTTCCAGGCTTCCAATACATTCACTTGTTTTTTGTTTGATTTCAGTCTTATTTTTTTTGCTTCTATAAACACATATGTAAAAACATGTATATGTACGACACTCGTCTGCTTTCAATAAAATCCCCTAATTATCTGCCTTTCATGCTTTCATTCTCTCTGTTTCATTTCTTACTTCTCTTTCCGCGACAGAAGTGAATTAGTAGCAACAGTAGATGCTGAAGCGACGTGGTTGCTATGGAAACCAGTTATAAAAACCGTTGCTCACCTCCTTACATTTTTTTACGATTTTGAATACCAGTAAATTCATCAAAACTTTTGTTTTACTGAACGAAAATTGACATTCTTTTTTTTTTTTTTTTTTTCACAATATAGCTGAGAAGGTGATCTATAAACTGCAATAATTGTTTGAAAGTTGGTCAAAAAATGAGTGAGCGGTGAAGCTTTAAAGTAGTTCTAAATGACTAAAACTGCTACTTAACCATATATTCAACCTTGGTAGTGTTTGAATGATATAAATGTGTGTGTGTGCGCATGCGTGTGTGTGTGTGTGTGTGTGTGTGTGTGTGTGTGTGTGTGTGTGTGTGTGTGTGTGTGTGTTTGCGCTTGTGCTTTTGTGTGTAGAGCATGTAAACATGCGCTGCACAGCATATTCTGAAGGTGTATACAAATAGCAGACGTTGCAAGTGATAAATACTAAAAGGAAGAAAAGGCGATACAGAGAAATGAGAATATCTTTTGCTGGAGTCCAACGATCCAAGAAATCTTTTCCTTTTTCGAAATAATAAGTACCTCTTTAAATGGGAACATCATGCTGTTTGCGAAGAATTATGTCCAAGATAATCTGCAGTTAAGTCCTTATTAATGGAGACTGTCTGGGTGTCATCTTCGGTTGATATCTCAAGTGGTCAACTTCTGGGTGATCGAATGGTGATTACTAGCTATGCCCAGAATCACTAAAGGGTGAAAAGATTTCATGAGATGAGAAGAGGAGGCGATCAGAGCCATCCTTCTAGAGAAAATGGAGTGTGAGATGGACGTTTGCAACAAGAGTTAGCTTTCCTGAGAAGATCCGGGCAGTTGGGCGTGTGCTTCTTTGACAAGTTGAGTCATTGAGATTCTTAGTAAAGGAGTGTGTTAACGAGACTTATGTGTTTCGGTTTGGTCAGGGAAAACTCTCATCTTGTAGGTCTGCTATGCGATTTGGGAAAAATAAGTACAACTTGTGATCGCCAAAAGAAGATAAACATCTATTATTTGTTTATGAGCTAAACTTTTGATTTTTTTATTTGGAGGAATAAATCCTTTGTTGCAGAAATGGCTGGATCAGGCAATAACTTTCAGCCGGCACAACGAGTTGGACGATCACATCCTGTTTATTGAACGAACAAGGGCAAGTTCATTTTAAGTCGACTTACGCCTTCCAAGTGAAAAAGTCCCCACGTTTTCTTTCCTTTCGTAAAATCAGATCTTATCGAAAAATGGATAAAATTTGTTAATCGAAATAATTGGTTCATCTTCAGAGAATGTCAGAATACTAAAAACTGTATTTTTTATGGGTTATTCTTGAAACATTATTGCAGATAATAAGTTAACTTTATCTGCAGATATTTGAACTAATCTACGCGAAAGGATTTACATTTTAAAAGGGGCGATATTACAAAATGTTAACTTAAATTGCAAATAAGGGAAGCGAACTTTTTTCGACTTGACTAAAAAATATTACGACCTTCTAAAAGAAACTTTAAATAAGTAGTAAAAAAAAAAACCTACTCGACCCGTCTTTCTTTCTATCTTTCGTAATTGTTACCACACAAAGAACCTTTCTTTGTAGCTGAGAGCAAAATCTTAGCAGCAGACAGTTGTGAGCGTTTTTTTTTTTTTTGGCTCTACGTTTTTTTTTTTCGTTTTTTTTTTTAATAAAACTGTTCGTTTGTTGCTATCCACCAAGATTTTTCTCTTCTCATTTTTTTTTTTTGTTGTTGCTTTTCTTCGTCTTCGTGTTGGTAACGTTTTTATACGCCAAAGTGGCCTTCATTGGAAATGATACTAATAATTTCGACACTCAACAAAAAAAATCAGTTTTTTGCATCAAACATGTTTAGAATAAATATATTTTGAAAGGTAAAACATAACAAATTGAATTGGAATTTACAATAAATACTAACGATACATTCAGGACAAATAATAAAACTACCTCTTTTGCCGACTTAATCAGATTTTAGGAAACCTCCAAAGCAATGTCGGATTGAAAAAAATGAATTACAAGATTTTATTTCAACTGACACTAAAACGAATTTTACCCAACTGACTGCGAAATGGTTTTCCTCTGATTTTGAATTAAAAATCATGAACATTATATTCTAATTTATAGAAAAATCTTTGATATTGAAACACATTTTCTATCTATAAAAGAATGTATATGTATTGACCAAAAACTTCATGTTTAGATCCAATGCAATGGAAACCCTATATCATTCTCACAATGGCTTATACATATAAAAATAATATTAAACTTACAAATGTTTGCATATTAGAAAATTTTCCAACCTACATCAAAAACGTAGTGGAAGAAGAGCCAAACTTAATTTCGGATTAAAAAAAAAACATTACAAACCAAAAAGCCATCTCTATTTGCTGCAGACCTAATATATCATTCCTTACAACTGTGCTTTACATCAAGGCAAGCTTATAAATTACTTCTTGAAAAATTTCATTGCCACTTTTTTCTTCATGAGAAAAAATCCAAAGAGATAGTGTAGAATTAATTACAGCAGTAAAATCAATTTTGGAAAAGGTCATTTTTCTAAGGACTGTTTTATTAGTTGATGAAATTATCAACAAAATGCAACACAATTTTATGGTGGAGAGTATGTTGGTACAAATGAGAATAATGAGTTTATAAAGGAATAAAGGAATAATAGTATTCATGATTACTGGTCTAAAAAACAGTGCCGTCAGTTGTTGAAGCCTGCTCTAAAATAACAATTAATGGTGAGTGGCTTTCTCAGGAAATCCTAAAATGTATTTTTCAACTTGGAGACTTTTGATTTTTATCAGGACAGTTGTTGAAGCCTGCTCTAAAATAACAATTAATGGTGAGTGGCTTTCTCAGGAAATCCTAAAATGTATTTTTCAACTTGGAGACTTTTGATTTTTATCAGGACAGTTGTTGAAGCCTGCTCTAAAATAACAATTAATGGTGAGTGGCTTTCTCAGGAAATCCTAAAATGTATTTTTCAACTTGGAGACTTTTGATTTTTATCAGGACAGTTGTTGAAGCCTGCTCTAAAATAACAATTAATGGTGAGTGGCTTTCTCAGGAAATCCTAAAATGTATTTTTCAACTTGGAGACTTTTGATTTTTATCAGGACAGTTGTTGAAGCCTGCTCTAAAATAACAATTAATGGTGAGTGGCTTTCTCAGGAAATCCTAAAATGTATTTTTCAACTTGGAGACTTTTGATTTTTATCAGGACAGTTGTTGAAGCCTGCTCTAAAATAACAATTAATGGTGAGTGGCTTTCTCAGGAAATCCTAAAATGTATTTTTCAACTTGGAGACTTTTGATTTTTATCAGGACAGTTGTTGAAGCCTGCTCTAAAATAACAATTAATGGTGAGTGGCTTTCTCAGGAAATCCTAAAATGTATTTTTCAACTTGGAGACTTTTGATTTTTATCAGGACAGTTGTTGAAGCCTGCTCTAAAATAACAATTAATGGTGAGTGGCTTTCTCAGGAAATCCTAAAATGTATTTTTCAACTTGGAGACTTTTGATTTTTATCAGGACAGTTGTTGAAGCCTGCTCTAAAATAACAATTAATGGTGAGTGGCTTTCTCAGGAAATCCTAAAATGTATTTTTCAACTTGGAGACTTTTGATTTTTATCAGGACAGTTGTTGAAGCCTGCTCTAAAATAACAATTAATGGTGAGTGGCTTTCTCAGGAAATCCTAAAATGTATTTTTCAACTTGGAGACTTTTGATTTTTATCAGGACAGTTGTTGAAGCCTGCTCTAAAATAACAATTAATGGTGAGTGGCTTTCTCAGGAAATCCTAAAATGTATTTTTCAACTTGGAGACTTTTGATTTTTATCAGGACAGTTGTTGAAGCCTGCTCTAAAATAACAATTAATGGTGAGTGGCTTTCTCAGGAAATCCTAAAATGTATTTTTCAACTTGGAGACTTTTGATTTTTATCAGGACAGTTGTTGAAGCCTGCTCTAAAATAACAATTAATGGTGAGTGGCTTTCTCAGGAAATCCTAAAATGTATTTTTCAACTTGGAGACTTTTGATTTTTATCAGGACAGTTGTTGAAGCCTGCTCTAAAATAACAATTAATGGTGAGTGGCTTTCTCAGGAAATCCTAAAATGTATTTTTCAACTTGGAGACTTTTGATTTTTATCAGGACAGTTGTTGAAGCCTGCTCTAAAATAACAATTAATGGTGAGTGGCTTTCTCAGGAAATCCTAAAATGTATTTTTCAACTTGGAGACTTTTGATTTTTATCAGGACAGTTGTTGAAGCCTGCTCTAAAATAACAATTAATGGTGAGTGGCTTTCTCAGGAAATCCTAAAATGTATTTTTCAACTTGGAGACTTTTGATTTTTATCAGGACAGTTGTTGAAGCCTGCTCTAAAATAACAATTAATGGTGAGTGGCTTTCTCAGGAAATCCTAAAATGTATTTTTCAACTTGGAGACTTTTGATTTTTATCAGGACAGTTGTTGAAGCCTGCTCTAAAATAACAATTAATGGTGAGTGGCTTTCTCAGGAAATCCTAAAATGTATTTTTCAACTTGGAGACTTTTGATTTTTATCAGGACAGTTGTTGAAGCCTGCTCTAAAATAACAATTAATGGTGAGTGGCTTTCTCAGGAAATCCTAAAATGTATTTTTCAACTTGGAGACTTTTGATTTTTATCAGGACAGTTGTTGAAGCCTGCTCTACAATAACAATTAATGGTGAGTGGCTTTCTCAGGAAATCCTAAAATGTATTTTTCAACTTGGAGACTTTTGATTTTTATCAGGACAGTTGTTGAAGCCTGCTCTAAAATAACAATTAATGGTGAGTGGCTTTCTCAGGAAATCCTAAAATGTATTTTTCAACTTGGAGACTTTTGATTTTTATCAGGACAGTTGTTGAAGCCTGCTCTAAAATAACAATTAATGGTGAGTGGCTTTCTCAGGAAATCCTAAAATGTATTTTTCAACTTGGAGACTTTTGATTTTTATCAGGACAGTTGTTGAAGACAATTATTCAGCCAATGTGAATGCATTTAATATTTGACTTGATCATTTTGAGGACGACAAAACGCATTATATAATTTTGAGGACGACAAAACGCATTATATAATTTTGAGGACGACAAAACGCATTATATAATTTTGAGGACGACAAAACGCATTATATAATTCTCCCAAATCCCCTACAAAAAATGTTTCTGTTTTTTTTTTATTCTTTTAATTTGTTCAAAAATATTTGTAAAATTTTACTGAACAAAAACAAGTTTGTATTTTCTGCTTTTACATTTGAAATTTTAGATATTTCTGTTTTCTCTAAGAAGAAATTTGGTTCGATTTACACGAAGTATTTACAAGGATACTGCCCTAAATTCTACATTATACAAGGCTTCAAAGCTAACATTCAAAGCATTGCATTATCGTGACAATAATGAACAAAATTTTCATTTAGCTGTTGCCATTTTTATGAGACAACTATTGCAGCTTGTGAGAAGTATTTTGATGATGGGGCTAACATGTCAAACTTCTTTAAATTAATATGATGCTGGTGGACAATAGCAAATTCAAGAAAACTGCTCACTCTTGATTTTTTAAACAATGCAGTCATTTTAAATGGTAGGAAATTGATTTCTAGAAAAAAATATCTGATTGGATTGAGTCTTGGACACGAATTTCAAATTTTTGCCTGACAAACTAATCTTCAAAAGCTTTTGTTATTACTTTGAGAAGACATACCATGCTTATGCAAAAACTTTTAGATGTAGGTATGAGTTTATTTTCACGTGCAGATTTCAAAGTGACCCACTTGAAAATAGATTTTCTCAATATCGGCATAGTGATAGATTTTTGGTGAATCTTCGAGAAGTATTGAGTACTGAGAGAATATTGGCTTGTCAGTTTCTTTTTAAAAAAAAAAAAAGACATCAACTTTTGGGAAGAAGACTTCAAGCCAGTTCACAAGAATGACAAGATTCCAAACAATTTGGCCTTGCATGAATCAGATATAAAAAGCTCTTTTTGTCACTGGACAGCAAAGAAGTAGCATTTACAATTTCGGGATATATCAATGGGGGAAGAGGTGGCTGGTCACTTTTAATGCATCCAAAACCAAGTTTCTATCTTTACATCATCAACGCTCTGATCCCCATCTGGCACCAATTAAAATGGATGACTCTCGTCTTGGGGAGGCTTCATGTTTTGACAAGCTTCTTCAAAAGAGATTAATTAAACATGTTTAATATGAAATGTGTTTCCTGATCATGGTAGACAATGATAATGATGAGGTTACAGATGAAGAATACATCGATTTACTTTATTGAGGATGTTTTACTGTTCCATTTAGACGAATGGCAAAGTTTGTTTGTGTTTGTTTTGCTTCCTTGAATATTCAGATCAATTTACAGTAAAAAAAAAATCATGAATCTACAGCAAGAGTGTCTAAAAAACAAAAACTAGTTTTACATGTGAAAATCACGTTGAAAAATATTTAAATTTGCAATTAAAAAATTTAAATATACTTTAAAACAACAAACAAAAATTTCATCAGATGAAGTTCGAAAGAATATTGTGGAATGTTTTTTATAAAAAAGGCAGAGGTTCAAAGAAAATTAATTAAAAAATGAAAATATTAAGTTCTTTTTATTTATGTTTTTTATTGCTGCATAATATTTTATTAATATTTGTTTGTTTACTTAAAATATATTGTTATTTTATGATTCTGGAGAAAAATACTATGTACGTATTTTTACACAGTTTTAATAATTTTTCAGATAAAATAGACTTAGATAGACAATAAAGTAAATCTGCCTGCAAATGTCACACATGAGGTCATATTTATGAGTGGGCTGTGTTGAAACCAACTCAATTTTCGTCATTTTTCCGTAAATCATCAGCAAAATTTTGTCAATTTCAATTCCAGAGCACACACACAACGAATTGAAAGATCATAGTGTGATGCGAAGATTCCTATATTAAAAACTGATAGACGTATAGCCTCTCTCTCTCTCTCTCTCTCTCTCTCTCTCTCTCTCTCTCTCTCTCTCTCTCTCTCTCTCTCTCTCTCTCTCTCTCTCCTCTAATTGTGTTACAAGTTACAAAGGACATATAATAAGATAAATTTACATCAACGTGCTTTCTTTTTAAATTTTTCATAAGCAAAACGCCGCTTCCATAGCAAATGCTTGTTCCAGCAACAATTTGGCCTACAGTATTCCAACACACAGCGATGTGTAAACGTTTGAGCAAAATAGACAATTTAGCACAACTTAATTTTCGTTAATTGTCTTCTAAAAGCGTTTACATTAACACTGATACTCCACTTAATCTTTTCTATCTCCGGTTAATGAAATGGAAATCCTGCTAAACTGAGACAATTTTTATTTTTGTCCCCACAGTGCTCTATTGAGAAGACCTCCGTGTTAACTCTACCATTGTGGATAGGCAATAGTGACACGCAAACATCTGCGAGTATCCCATGATTTTAATACTGTTGATTAGGAAGGACATTATATTTATCATATCCCATGATTTTAATACTGTTGATTAGGAAGGGCATTATATTTATTCCAAAGATTAAACCGATTGGTCGCGAAGAAACGTGAAGAAAACATTTCTAAAAAAATATTTTGCGTCCTAATGTAGTGGCCATTTTCAAGGGAAGTAATTCTAAATATTTTAGGCTAAGTTATTTCCCATAACATAATCCTTGGTTCTCCGTTATTGCAGCGAAATTCGAAAAATGAAATGTTGAATTTCAAATGAAACCAATGGTATCAACTAAATTGTCATGGCCCAGTAATGAAAATATTCAAAAATTACGAAAAACGATGAGGTAGAAAAATAAGTGTTTGCTTATTAACTGAAAAATCTTTATAGTTGGCAAAACTTTCATAAACAAACGTTTATTCCATAAAATAATGTTTATCTTGTAAAATTAGAGTTGGCGCTTCTACACTATTAGGACGAAATTTTGTAGTCGATAAATGGTGTTTTCAGATAAAAAAAAAATCGTTTCTGCCGGTTTTTCTTATGTGTGTTAATTCTAATAAATTACAATGGTAGCTCCAAATTATGTAGTCGAAATTATCTAAATATTACTGAATTATTAAAAAAAATAAAGCAACTTTAATCGTGTTAGCAGATGAAAAATTTAGGCCATCTTGTTTAAATCGAAACAGAAAATAATCTCTCTTTTGAATTCTCCTGTGTCTTACGATCGCTTTCATCAAATTCCATATTTATTTTCTTTAATAAATAATTTTCTATCTTATCGATTTTCGTAATTTTTTATATAATCATTTTAAAAATCTGAAGAATACGTAGATACCATTTTTTTCGATGTGAAATTCAATATTATGATTTCCGAAATTTCGTCCTAATAGTGTAGAAGTGCCTTATAGTTATAAAAATGTGTTGTTATTTAATCATATTTTCCTGGATTTTTCATTTAGAAAACTCCATTCATGTGTTAAATTATAACTTAACATGCTCGTTTAATACCGTCATTTCCTTCCTTTACCATTTATGGTCACATTTTCTCATTTAATTATCGTTATAGTTCTTGCCAATCCCAAAGGATTTTGGCATGGTTTCAACATCGTTTTTTGCATTTAGTTTACTTATCATGCATTTTCTTACTGAGAGACCCTTTCTGTCACTACTGAGTTAGATATAAACTCCCTGCGCAGGCATGATGAAGGTAATTAAACAACAAACTATGGAGGTAGATATGTTAATATCGCTTAGAGTAAAGTTACTTTATCGAGAGCAATGTTGCTGTTTGTCTTCATTGGTTCATTATAATAGAGTCTTTCACCAATTATATTTTTTACCACTGGCGATTTGTTAAAAGGACCTAACAGGAAGAGAGAGAGAGAGAGAGAGAGAGAGAGAGAGAGAGAGAGAGAGAGAGAGAGTTTAGAGTATCTGATGTTATATGTTATTTTTACTCTAACATAAATATAAATTCACAATACATTTTATATATTTAAGAATTAACAATCATAGCACATGTGAGATACATTCGAAACTCACATGGATAGCATTAGAATGGCTGAATAAGTACAATACGCCATTTGTGATAAGTCTAGAAGACTCATCAGGTCTTTTGCAAAGGAATATCATATGTTTAAAAGGACAATCCGAAATGTTTTACACCAAAATATCAAATAAAAGTCTTATTTGATGAGTAAAGTTAATTTAACAGCTGAAAATTAAAGAAACATCACTTAATCAAAAAATAAAAATTTTAAACAAATTTTAAAAGATTTTATCATCACATGACTCCTAACATTTTCCCTTCAACCTACCCAGATCTTTTTTTTATTTTTAATAAGATGTCACCCTTTATTAAGGCAGAATACCACTCAAGGATACGGGTTTATTGGAAGGAATGATTGCTAGTTGAAAGATAAACAATCTCATGAGATAATTAATGGAATGAATTAATTTTAATTACTTGTGGAGATGGTTATGACTGGGATCTGTTGGCGTTCGATTTGAAGACGACAATATTGAAATCTGCAAGGAATCAGTCCCGCAGCATCGTTTCATAGGCGGGAAGCTCTTCTTACATTACGAAATGAACCGAGGTGCAAATATTAAGAAATTTTAATATTTTTTCTGAAAAATTGGTGCTTAAGCGATAGTAATACATTGAATTTTATTTTATACAATAAGTATTCCTTAATATGAGGAAGGCCTTTCTTCTTTGGAGAGATATTTTATTTTGTTTAGTTATGTTTGATTTTTATAAACCTCATGTGAGTATTTCAATTTATTTGAATTTTTGGTAAGGATGTAAAATTAAAGGGACTTAATTCGTAATTATTTTACCAGAATTACTTCCCTTGAACTTTGCTGCGGGGGGGGGGGAGATTAATGTACGCTTTAAATTGTTATGTTATGTCATAAGTAAAGCGGGTGTAATTTTGTGGCATTTATTTTTTAATAAAGAAATTCCGCTATTGTCTCACCTCCCGTCTCGTAAAAAATATAGATTCTACTTTTTTAGTTGATTACGTATGAATATTCTAAAAAAAAAAAAAAAAAAAAAAAAACTTGACAGAAAGAAGTTGTTTTTTTTTTATTGTTTTTTTTTTACACTTTCACCCCAAACAAGGCACATTGCCACTTTGGTGTAGGGGGCTACTATCAGGGGCAACAACTACTGGGGTACTATGTTGGGATTTGGGCAACAAGATGGTGGTTCACGTTACACTTGAACTTCTGCATGTCAGTACAGTTGGGGAAGCAGTGGCCTGGAATGGAATTCCAGAATTTAGCGGTTCTGGGGAAGAAACTACTGGAGTAGAAAGATCTTTTACATCTAGGGATCTCTACTGTGTGGGGGTGGGATTTAGCTGCCTGTCGGGTTTGTCGTGGGTGTCTACGTCGTGGGGGCACAAGTGTCTGCAGTTCGTCAGAGCATTCACCATTAAAATACTTGTAGAACAGGCAGAGGGATGTAACATTACGTCGATGGGACAGAGGCTGAAGCTTAGATGACAGTTCAGGACCTATCAGATTTGCGACTCTCTTTTGAACCTTGTCTAGGAGCGAGAGACTAGTGGCAGATGCACCCGCCCAAATGTGACAGCAATACTCCATACATGGGCGAATGGTGGCCTTATAGAGGTACAGGATACTTTCGGGTGTTAGTAGTTTTCTAGCACGGTAGACAGAGCCTACCTTCTTCGCAGCGGCCCTGGCAACGCTTTCAATGTAATTGTTCTAACTCATGTTTCCTGTGAACGTTAGGCCAAGGAGTTTAAAAGAAGTACTCTCAGATAAAGAGTCACTGACAATTGCTATTGGTGGCAGAGAAGGTTTCTTGTAATTATTGAAGGAAACCAGTTTTATCTTGGCAACATTGAATGTGACCATCCATTTTTGTCCCCATTCCACTACAGATCATCCTCTAGTGTTTTTGCCATTTCTTTAGATATGTGTTCATTTGTTTTCCTGTCGTGCCTGTTATAGAATGTGGTGTCATCAGCGTATATACCCATCTCAGAGGCAATTTTATCGGGGAGATCATTAATGAATACTAGGAACAATAAAGGTCCAAGGATAGACCCCTGAGGCACTCCCGCATTTATATCATATTGTTTAGATGTACGATCGTCGAGGACAACCTGGATTTTTCTCTTATTTAAGAAGGATTTAATTATGTTAAGTATTCTAACAGTGATACCATATGATCTAATTTTACTGAGGAGACCCTCATGCCACACCCTGTCAAAAGCCTTAGATATATCTAGAGCTACTGCTCTGCCCTACCCCGCTTTGTCCAGTGAATGGTATATGCGTTCAGAGATTACAGTGAGGATGTCTGCCGTGGAACGGGCTTGCCTAAATCCATATTGTTGGTCGGTCAGAAGTTTAGCATCTGTAAGGTGCTGGACTAGAGCATGGTTAATTAAGGTCTCAAATATTTTGGCAAAAAGTGGGAGAAGACTAATGGGGCGATAATTAGATGGGTCAGTTCTTTCACCAGAATTCTTGAATACTGGTACCACAGAAGCAGTTTTCCAACAGTCCGGAAAGCAAGATTCATTAAGGCATTTGTTGTAGAGTTTGGAGAGAACTGGAGCTACTTCGACTGAGCACTTTTTTAATAGCACAGCTGGGATGAGATCGGGTCCACATGCTTTTGAAGTGTCAAGGTTTTTTATGATAGCATGCACCTGAGCAGTGGTGATTTTTAGATCATCTAGCGTGGCGTCTGTTCGCAAAGGAAAGTCAAGCAGGGGGTGGTTGGAAGGGTTCAGTGTGGAGTTTGAGGCAAACCGACTGGCAAGCCTTGTCAGTTGCTGAGCAAAAAACCTCGTGATTGTTGGTTAGTGAGGGAATTGTTGATTGCCCATTATTTACTACACTGTTGTAGATTTTCCAGAAGTCACGCATTCCTAATTTTTGTGTTTCGATGCGTTTTTTAGTGGTTTCAGTAAATTCTCTCTTAGCTGTCGCTATTTCTTTCTTAACGTTACTTCTAGCTTCTATATACTTCTGTCTGTTTGAACTGGACTTATGTCAGTTAAATCTGTGGTATGCATGCTGCCTTTGAGCAATGGCAGTTGTGCAAGTAGAAGTAAACCATTGGGAAGAATGGAGCTTGCTATAAAATTTCTGCATGGGAACATGTGCTTCAATTGCTGTTTTGAACCATTCAGTGGTCTTATTTGCGCACTGTTCAGCAGGAAGAGAAAAAATATTTCCCCATGGGGCATCTCTGATAAGATCTCTGATGGCTTCCCAGTCAGCCTTTTTATAATATCTCGTTGTTTTGAACACTGGCTCTTCAGTTTTGGGTCTAGAGTTTAGGGCGATTTCGACCATTATCACTGCATGATCAGCATTCCCGAGTGGGCTGTTAGCATTTGTTATACAATCCTCGGGAACTGTGGTCAGAAATAGATCTAGAAGTGATGCGTGTTGTTCTTGCTGGTCAAGGAAACGGGTTGGAAATGTAACCATTTGTGATAGGGAGTGAGATATAGCGAAGCTATGTGTTGTGCTGCCCGCTGCATCTGTGTAAGTAGAGAATCCAAGCCAGTTTTTGTGGTGGACATTAAAGTCACCAAATACATGTACTTGTGCGCTAGTGTCGAGGGAGAGTGCTGTGTGTATGCTGTCGGAGACTTTGTTAATTATGGTGCAGTCCTGGGTTGAGTGAGAGCGGTAGAGAAAATAAAAGTTGCTAATGTTATGTTGTATGTTTAGTTTAAAGCACATAAAGGCTTGATCGTCCGATTCTAGGTTTGTTTCTCTAGTCAAGGGGAGGGTGTTACGAATGTAGACTCCAAGTCTGTGCACATGTCTGTCAGAGTCCTTACGGCAGAGTGGGAGATAGCCAGGCATGTTAAAGTAGTTAGAAGGGATGGAGGAGTGTAGGTTAATCTCACTTAGTGCTAAGATATCCGGGGTGTTTGTTACGAGAAATGCTTCGACATCATTTAAATTAGTTCTAAGCCTTCAGATGTTCGTAAATGCAAGCCTCAAGGGAGAAGGCAAGTTGGTTTTGTTTTAGTTTGGGCCTGGTTTTAGCGTAATTCTTTAGTGTACTGTCATTTTTTTTTTTTTACGAGTTTCAATTTAGGTAAGGGATGCTGAACAAGTGGTTATGCAGAATTCCAGACATGCAACACAAGCAGACCATCAGTTGTCCTGCCATCTACTAGGATTGTGGCCTCGGGATAGCCCACCGTGGATGAGTGCAGGGTCCCTTCCCATGCGCGACATGGCACTACAAACAACCCGATATTATACAACTGTTGATGGAGCAGCTGCTCCAAGTGCTACCAAAGAGTTAGGCTTCCTGTACTACCAGTCGGGAACAGCAGCCAGGAACTGTCTATCCGGTACCCTCAACCCATCAGACGATGGTCAACCCAATCTACTTGTACTGGCATTATGGCATTCAAGCACTCCCAAGTGCCCAGTTTAGGGGATGGGATGTGTCGGGAGTGGGGAAAACGGCGTTTATTGCCCTAGTCAGGAAACAAGATCGACCACTGAAGGTCTGTCGACTCCCTGTGATTCGACCTCTGTGCCTAGCTAATAGACAAAGAAGGAGTATGGAAGCCAGGCGATAGACAGCGCCTATCTACTCCTTAAGCAGTTTAGGTTTGCAGACCGGTAATTTGTTTGAGTCATCAGCTCTAGGAAGGTTGTCATCCAAAACTGGAGAGACCTTCCTCCCCTTAGGTTTAGCTTCAGAGTTTTCCTTCTCCTAGATGGATGTCCTGGGAAGATCTACGGGTCCATCAGCACCGAGAGGGTTTTCCCCGCGCCTGGGTCCTAATCCAGGTATTTCTGCGCCCCCGCATTGGTGGTTAATGTTAACAGGTTAGTTTAAAAGTGTTATATATCAACTGAAAAATTATACTCCTCAAAGTGATTACAGGGCATTGCTATTTCATTGTTACTGGAGGAGGGGCTGAGTAAGAGTTCATGCAGTAGAAGCAGCTATATTTGCAAACATGTCTGTTGGAAGGAGTTAACATGGTTCGTTTTTTTTCTTTAGGTTAAAAAAAAAATCCCTTTATTTTTGTTGGCTTAGGAGTAGGATAATGCGTTGCCGAATGGTATGGTATTATGAATTAACTAGAAAAAAAATTGTACAAGCTCTGGATATTTTAAATAGCAAGTTGTATATTCAATAGATACAAGTAACGTCATTTTTTATATGAAGTACATTACAGTACAGGTATAATTGGGAGTAAATTATATGTTATGTTGTATACAGTATGTATAGTACAATAGATAGATATATGGTCATATTTCCAGTAGATGCGAATATATGGAGATTGTAGGTATTAAGTAGGTTACCATTTCTAATGAAGATATCTTCAGCTTTCGTTTAAAAAAATCATGAAGTTGTATTTTGCATTTTAGAGTATCGGTTCAGTTTTTGTATTTAACATTGCTAAGCTAAGGAAGGGACAGCTATGTAGTATAGATAGTTGTATATCTAAGTACAAACTGTTGTTAGTGAGTATCGACCTGGATAAGAATAAACTAATGCATGTCTGAGGGGTAGAAATGTAACAGATGTTTAGTGATCATGACTTCCAATCGATCAGCATGCGAAGGTTAAGGGCTGAAAGCTAAGGACTCCCATCTGAGTTGGGTGTATTGTATTAGCGTTAGTGGCAGCTTGGGGAGTAGAGCAGATTGTTAGTTTTCAGGAGAGGATTAAACTTACAGAATACAGTTAGGATTAATTATAATGCCAAGTAACGTTTAGTTTGAGAAGAGAAGAAAGACAGATTTTTTTTTTTTTTTTTTTTTTTTTTTTTTTGAGCTTAGCATGCAGATCAGTCATAGGCAGTCGTCTTGGAGGCAAAGTACATATTGGATATACGTAGCAATCCAGCAAGGGTGCTTGTACCGTAATGAGAAAAAAAACAATTAGTATATAGCGCGTCGGGATTAATTAAATGCAGTCAGTTTGATCAAGCAAAAAGCATTGTGTATCTATTTAGTAATAGTCATAGCGACGTAGCTAATATCACTGTATTTTAGTTTCAAATGTAATTGAAAGACTAATGGACGGCCGATCCCAAAAATGCATAAACATTTTGACCCCTTTCTTCATTTAAAAATTCACCAAAATTCAGGAAATTAACAAATTATGATCAAATTTTCAGTAATTATTAATTAACAATCCCAGAATATAATTAACCTATTTTTATTGTTTGTTTTAGTGAAAATGTATTATTTTTTCTAAGCACAAAACACCTTTGCTAAAGTTAAATTTAAAAAAAAAAGACGCATGAATTTCTGCTCGCTTTTTTATATATAAAGAGTAAAACATTGTAGATGTTAATTAAATTATATATTTCAGGAACATTGTGAAAAAGCCCTAGAGTTCGTGTTAATAAAAATCGATATAACTTGAAGGAAAAATTAATTTCTCGAACTATCGATATTATCATTGAATTAAGCATTTTTTATTTAATATTTTCACACCAAAAAATAATATAATTGGAAAAAAATTTCATGTGAGTTTAATGATAAAACTTCTCACAAAAATTTCAAATGTAATATTATAATATTTTCTTGTACGCATAATGATGTAAAGAGTAGCGTAAGAAATTTTTATTATAATCCTGAAAATGAATAAAAAATGAAAAAAATTGAGATTCACTAAGGAAAAATAATTTTTAAAATGGTATAATTTTTAATAACGATTAATTTAGACAAATACGGACAGGCAAAATTGTAAAAAAAAAAAAAAAAAAAAAAAAAAAAAAGGAAACACACAGGATTTGCATCCTACCCGCCGTATTCTTTTTAGTTATCAATAAATTGTTTTTGCTTATTTTTTTAAGTGAATAAATTGTCAGTGTAATCAGTGATTTTAATTTACTTTTTTCACACTTAAAATACACTTTTACTTTATTTTAAAAAGGATTAATTTAATTTATCGTTATAAAATGTTTAAGAATAAATCGAGTCATCATGTAAAAAACTAAATAAATATTCTAATTAAATATGCACTTCATTTTTATTGCAATAAATAAGATTACGTAAATTAATGATTATTTTTTACTAACTGGATGTCCGGCATTGCCCGATCGTACAATACGCTTAAACATGATATTTTAATTTATGCAGGTTGTGTATGCATTATTATAGATAGAATCAATCCTCTATTGGATGTTATATATTACGAGGAATAATTTACCCGGTGGACTAATTCGCAAAAAAAATAAAGAATTAATAATGATAATGTCCATCAAATTCCATCTGTGTTTGTTTACAATATCACGTCATCATTAAAAATATTCTTTCCTTCTTCCTCTGTAAAATTCTATTTTATCTATAAAAGAAGAAAGACTATTTTTAAGATCGGAATTTTTCGATACTTTCGATACTTAACAGCTGAATTTATGTGCAAAACATATCTAAGAACATTGCCAGAAATATAAATTACTTTTGTGTGAAATTTGCAAAAAATAGGCTCAGCCGTTTCGGAATCTATGAGGAACTTACACACACACACACACACACACACACACAAAGTGACTTTTATATACTAGTAGAGATAGAGATAATGTTCAAAAATAAAGAAAGAAGAGTATAATAAAGTTTCAATTTCTCTATAAATTTTAAAATAAAATTGACTTTCTGACATTTTGGGCTTCCATAGAACTAATGCGCAATACCTTTTCGTTTGTTTTGATTTTGCAAAGCCAGACTTGTTACTAAACTTTCGCTTTTAAGGTCTAATTAAGCTATTTTTTGTACAAACAAGGTGATTTTTTTATTTAATTCAATATCTTAAGACTTTACTATACTAATTATCTTTGAAATAGTCCCAAAAGAAACTTTACAATGAATTTATTTAATTTCAGAATTTAGTTGAACTTGTCAGTTTCCGATGTCGCAGTGAAAACATTTTTCATTATGACTTTTTTTTTTCATATAAAAATATTTTTTTCCTTTTAGAGATTAACTTTAGGCTTGCATCTTTCAAATGCAATCAAAGTGTAATCCTTCAAAAAAATATGATAAGCCGGCTTTCAAAACCATGTCCCCCTATCAGTTTCCGCCATTAAATTGCACATACCTAGAAAGAAGAAAATAATATTTTACAATTTAAACTGACGGGTGGTAAATTTCGAGTAAAAGTCTGACGTAAATTGATCACCCATTTCCAAGCCATTCTGGCGTTTTTGGACAGTTAACAACATATTTTTTTTTTTTTTAGCTATGGTAGATAAAACTTCAGTGTTTGGCGGGGGGGGGGGGCGATTTTTTAAGCGATTACATGTGGTTTTACGATTTTCTCAGTCAGACATTTTTTATGGAAATCTCTGAAGAAAAGGTATGAAGCAACTGGATGTAAAGAGCTAACAAGAATGAAAGCTGATTATTGCAAAGACAGGGGATGACTATTGACTTTAGTCTCAAAAAGACAAAAGTTGTAGGTAGAAGGAAAATTTACAGTTAGTGATAAAAGAAATTGGTTGTTAACTGATTTATATAGTTAGACATAAGAGTATTGTTGTATTTCAGATCAACAAAAAGTAAGATCACATTTTTTTTTTCTGGCAGAGTAATTCAAGAGAGTAATCTACAAATTTACCAAAATTTCTTTTATTGAATTTTTAATTCTTTTTTTTTTTTTTAAATTCAATTTTCACTCCAAACAAGGCACAGTGCCACTTTGAAGTAGAGGGCTACTATCGGGGACATAAGTTGCAGGGATATTATGAAGGGAGATGAGCAACAAGATGTCTGTTCTCATTACACTTGAACTTCTGCATGTCAGTACAGTTGGGAAAGTAGAATTCCGGAAGGAACTTCCAAAGTCTAGCAGTTCTGGGGAAGAAACTATAGGAGGAGAAGGCTTTCTTACCCCTAGGAATTTCTACTCTGTAGGTGTGGGATTTAGCTGCTTCTCGGGTTTGTCAGGGGTATTTACATCGAGGGGGTACAAGTGCTTGTAATTCGTCAGAGCATTCACCATTAAAATACTTGTAGAACAAGCAGAGGGATGTCGATGGGACAGAGGCGGAATCTTAGATGACAGTTCAGGACCTATCAGGTTGATGACTCTGTTTTGAACCCTGTCCATGAGTGAGAGACTAGTAGCAGATGCACCAGCCCAAATGTGACAACAATACTCCATAAATGGACGAATGGTGGCCTTATAGAGGTACAGGATACTTTCAGGCATAAGTAGCTTTCTAGCACGGTAGACAGAGCCCATCTTCTTCGCAGCAGCCTTGGCAATGCTCTCAATGTATCTATTCCAGTTTATGTTCCCTGTAAGCGTTAGGCCGAGGAGTTTTAAAGAAGTATTTTGTTTTTGGCTATTGCTATTGGTGGTAGAGAAGGTTTCTTGTAATTATTGAAGAAAACAAGCTTAGTCTTGGCAGCATTGAATGTGACCATCCATTTTTGTCCCCATTCCACTACAGATCGGAGGTCATCCTCTAGTGTTTCTGCCATTTCCTTAGATATGTGTTCATTTGTTTTCCCTTCATGTCTGTTATAGTGTGGTGTCATCAGCAAATATACCCATCTCAAAGACAATCTTATCAGGGAGATCATCTATGAATATTAAGAATAATAAAGGTCCAAGGATAGACTCCTGAGGTACTCCCGCATTTATATCATATAGTTTAGATGTACAACCATTGAGGACAACCTGGATTCTTCTCTTACTTAAGAAGGATTTAATTACATTATGTATTCTTCCAGTGATACCATATGATCTAATTTTCCTGAGAAGACCATCATGCCATACCCTATCAAAAGCCTTAGATATATCTAGGGCTATCGCTCTACCCTTCCCTGCTTTGTCCAGTGGATGGTATATGCATTCAGAGATTACAGTTAGGATATCTGCTGTCGAATGGGCTTGCTTAAATTCATATTGATGGTCGGTCAGAAGTTTAACAGCTGTAAGATGATAGACTAGAACTTGATTAATTATGGACTCAACTATTTTGACGAAAAGCAGGAGGAGGCTAATGGGGCGATAATTTAATGAGTCAGTTCTTTCGCCAGAATTCTTGAAAACTGGTACCAAAGAAGTAGTTTTCCAGCAACCAAGAAAGCAAGATTCATCAAGGCAAATTGTAAAATTTGGAGCAACCTCAGCGGAGCATGTTTTTAATAGCACAGTTGGGATGAGATCGGGTCCATGTGCTTTCAAGGTGTCTAGGTTTTTATGATACCATGCACCTGAGAAGGGGTGATTTTCAGATCATCTAGTGTGGTGTCTGTCTGCAAAGGAAAATCAGGGAAGGAGTGGTTTGCTTGGTCCAATATGGAGTTTGAGGCAAACCAACTGGGAAGCAGGTTAGCCTTCTCGGTTGCTGTACAAACAACCTCATGATTGTTTGATAGTGATGGGAATTGTTGATTCCCCATTATTTACTACACTGTTGCAGATTTTCCAAAAAATCACGAGTTCTTAATTTCTGTGTTTCGGTGCATTTTCTCGGGGTTTCAGTATATTCTTTCTTACAATTACTTCTAGCATCTATAAACTTTTGTCTATTTGAACTGAACTTATGTTGATTAAATCTGTGGTATGCATGCTACCTTTGAACAATGGCAGCTGCACAAGTAGAAGTAAACCATTGGGGAGAGTGGGGCTTGCTATAGAATATCTGCATGGGAACATGCGCTTCAATTGCAGTTTTGAACCATTCAGTGGTCTCATTTGCGCACTGTTCAGCTGGAAGAGAAAGATATTTCCTCACGGGGCACCTCTGATGAGATTCCTGATAGCTTTCCAGTCAGCTTTTTTATAATACTTTGTTTTTTTTTTATTCTGTTTTAAGTAAAACTGACTCCTCTGTTAGCATGTTAAAAAGAAAGCGAACAAAATATTTAGCAACACCAAAAAGTTGCATTTCTAATGAGAATTCAGTGCTTATTCAGATGGAACTACTTCAAATTAAAGAATCATAGGACGAAGATAAAAAAATTCCAAAAATTACGTAATTTGATCAAAAAGTTTTGTTCTTTTTTTTTTAATCAAGAAATCAAATTTTACTCCGTTTCGATGAGGGTGAAAAAAATGAAATCAACAAATTAGTGAACAAGGGCAGACAACTCTGATGCTGAGAACCACTGATTACCTCCCTTACTATTTTCCCTAGAGAAACATGGCTATGTTATTTATCAGTAAGGCTAGAACAACAGTATATTCTTTTCATTGTTTTGACTCTCGAGTGTGTATCCGTTGATATCTTATATGCTTTTATATAGAGTGATGTGGTTCTCGGCTGATTAACTATGTCGGATATATACTCGAGAGTCAAAACAATGATAAGAATATTCTGTTGTCAGAGCCCTACTTATCAGTAAAAACAGTAAATTTGTTTTCTTAAATAAAAAACTACTTAATTAATTTTTATGATTTTTGGAATATATAATCTTTATTCTGTGACAAGTAGGTACAATATAAAAATTTTTGCTTATCGTTATAAGTGCCAATCTGAATAAGTGCCAAGAATTCTAACCATTTGAGAAAATTGCAACATTATCATTTACTCACTAGTTTTCACATGAATCAGTGACTGCTCACTGGCAATAAAAAGTGATGTTCCCTGGAGTCTGAGTGATAACAGATATCCACTCCACTCTTTTCAATAATCGTTGCAAATGATCTTGCATTAATACCATTTCAAAATTGATTTATCGCTGATAATAATTAACTTTCTCCAAAATTTAAGTGGAAATCTCTCCAAAATTCCAGTACTCTTCGTATCCTTCTAGACGTCTGTATGGTTCAGTTTTTCCTTCCTTCTTGACTCTTCAGTAACCATACCAGCAGACAGATGCAAACATTTCTTTACGAGAAGGAGGGGGTATGTCACATTATGTGGTTTCTGGCAGTTTTATTTCCCTTGGAGTCGTGTAATGTTCTTTCTATGATTTTTACTCCATTACAATTAAACTGTGGTTAGTCAGCAGCACCTGCTTATGTGTGTATTGGTTTCCACATTCAAGGATTTCATTAATATCTCAGCTAAATATCATCATTATAATCATGCCTATGATCTTATAGGATTGACATGTATACCAATCCTATACAATGTATAATATATAATAATTATACATAGATATATATTTCCCCAAAACCTCTGGCTTTGTTGGAGGGGAAACTAAAACTTGCTGCTATGGTTTCAAATGATCTGAAATAACAGCAAGGGGAGACTTCTTTCCAAATATTTCTTTGCTATATCTCCCTTTTTTTGGAAATAGGGTACAATTATGAATATCTCCAGTATCAAATAATCTTTATACACTGAAATTTATTTTATAACATATGAAAAATATTTGGAATCAAGTCTCCCTTTGTTGTGAATTTGATATTTCTTTGAAATGTCCTCATTTGGAAGAAGCCAGTTTAACTCATCTAGGGTGAGTGCAGATGGCTGGCTTTTAAGAGAAGACTACAGTATCAAATAGAGTGGTTCATTTCCTTCTGTCTCTTTCACTGAGACACAAACACACATATTTTCAGCTGAAATATCTGACAATGTTGGTCTTCTCGAATCTTTTTCTCCTGTACACCAGTTCAAATGAAAAATAAAATGCGATTTTACTTAAAATTGCAAATAATTTTTTAAAAATTATTATTCAAGTTATGATATAGCGGCTAGAAAATAACTGAAACACTACAGCAAAAAAACAAAAAAAAAACTATCTACTGTGGGATTTGAACCCTGAATGATGGAATAAAACTAAACTGAATGTGTACATTTCATCTACACAACCACCGAATAAAGAAAAATATTTTCTCTTTAACCTACTTATAGTGTTCAGGAGTTTAAAATGAGGATCTTTCTGCATAAATGTAAAATTGTTTACTTATTTTAGACAAACAAAAAAAATTCCAATAAAAAATTTATAATATGGATATCTAACATATACGATGGTCTTAAGTTAAAATTTTTAATTTGTAAATCTTTTTTATATGATTATTTTTCTTACTAATAGTGCAAAGGTTGTTCAATCAGTTGGAAAGGGAACACTAAAAACGGTGGAATGTTAGTTTCTAATGTTATTTTTACATAATTGTAATTTTTAATAATTAATTTCATAAAAAGTTCAAACTAAAATCGATAGGTATTGATTCATAATCTGCGGTTAGTTCGGCTCTTAGATCAACCGTTTACCTGTGATGCCATGACACGCAATTTTATAAAGAGATAAGGATAACTACAAAATCTTTTTTTATGAGTGAAAGGTTTTATTTATTCCATATGATGTTTTGTTCTTCAAATATGCAAATATAAAAAAAAATGTATTTACATCAGAGAAAACCGTACAAATATACAAGATACAATAAACTTTTTCAAACTTTGAATTTCATATTTATAAACATTTATTAGCAAAAAAAAAGATATTAGAATCAAAACAAAATTTTGAAAGTTTTGATCTTCACTTTTCCGTGTCGTCATATCTCAGCATCTGAATGATTAATTTCCTCTATATTTTCCTTCAATTCTTTATTTTCCAAACATCAAAACACAGATATACATAAATATTTATACAAATGAAATTTACATTTAATCAGAAAGCAAAGGAGAAAAAAAAACATTCAGAATGTTGTTCATAACGAATTATTTAACAATATTTCAAGATTCGTTTGAGACATTGGACGGACAATAGTTATTCATATGAACAAGCTCCGACAGATCACTTTGATGTTCCAGTGCATCTCCTTAGCTAGCATCTATTATGATGTCATCTCACTTCATCTAAATCTTGACGAAGAAACCAAAAAATACTTTTTCATGGTGACTTATTGAAATACACTGTTTATATTATTTTAAATTATTCAAACTTCCTTTCATTTTCCATTGCATAAACAGATTTTTGCAATTATTTTTAGTTTAAAGAAAAAAGAGAATCAACAAAAAATGGTCATGAATAATGCAAGCATTGGATGACAATGATAATATAAGAGCATCAATTATATTTATCTATATAAATAAAACAGTATATAGTATGTGTGTGTAAAAATATTTAACCGATAAACACTTAAACTATGAGTCACATAATACTAAAATTAACAGGAAATACTTATCATACATAAAGGGTGGTTTATAATTTATGAGTAAAATTTTTGTTTGGGTGGATGAATAACCCGTACGGAAATATGTCAACAAGTTGAAATGCAAAATTGTTCATTTCAACTTGTAAACATATTTCTATTAATTTTGCACATGCACAAATTCATTCATAACTTGAAGTGGTTTAATTTTAAATCTTTCTTATATATTTGTCAATAGTTCAAATATTAGAGAATGTGACTGGAGCGCTAAATGTTTTGGTTTTAATTCTAGCTGATTGCACCCAAGTCAGATTTGTCTTTAATCTTTTGAAATCACTACTATATATATAAGGTACACTATAATATTCAATAGAGAATCATTTCTGTAATAATAATTACGAAATATGTAGGAATTAAAATACATTTAAGCATATTTTACAACTGGGCAAGCCCTCCCCCACCCTGCTAGTTTTCAACAAATGCAACAAATATGAAAAGTAAAAATCAATAAATTATTAAAGTATAAAACCTTAATAATTAACTGAACAGCTAGATTATCTGCTCTGGACTTCCAGTTTCTGTTGTCCATTTGAATGGATAATTGAACATGGTCACGTAGACAAGAAAATTATTCTGATCATGAGGAAAGGGGAGAGGCTTTCACGTTATCTGAGAGGAAGATAATCGTTAAGCAGATGGAACTATATCTTGCATGTCACCGCCATCCCATATGAAATCAAAATCAAAAATAGGAAATCTTAACTATAACCATTTTTGTTTGTATGTTATCAGATTTCACACGCATTTGAAAAAATGAGACTTTTCAAATATGAAATGCAAAAATCTGAGTAGTTTGAAAAAAATTTGAATAAAAAAATTGAATAAACTTTCATAAACAGAATTTTATACTACCAACATATTCTGCTCATTTTTATTTTAATATATTGCATTGTAAATAAGTAAATTATTTATTTTAAATAATTCAAATTGTGACAACATACAAATTAAAAAGTCAAAGAATCATTACATCTATTTAAAAATGTATTTAGCTGACAAAACTGTAGGTAAGCCACCATGGAATTTCCATTGCATCCTGCTGTTATGTTTCAACCTTTTATCATACATCCAGAAAACCAACTTGCCGCAATCATTACAGAAATTATGTTTTATTATGTTTTTAGCTGCATGTTCTCTCTATACACAGTTTTGTGTCATCCCTACAAACTGGGGCTTGTCATGCTGAAATAAAAGTTCCTTATTTATACTTTTAAAGGAGCAAAATCAAGACAACTGATGGAAGATGGAGGAGGTTTATTCAACTTGATCTTCATTCCAAATCAGTGATCAATGAGGTGAAGATGGAGACAGAGAGAGAAAGAGATCAATAATCACTGATTAATCATATTTTGTCAGCCCATTTCATTTTTACATCCATTCATTGCATGCTCACAAATTGACAGTTGGCTTTTCACTCTCACTCTCTCTTTGAGTCATGTGATGCCATATATGTTTTTATTAATTCCCACAGTCTAGCAATTCCCATCTCAGGTTTATTAAGTTAACTCCAGTTGACTTTTCCTGTTATTTTCAACTAATCATTTAATATACTAGTGGATGTACTCACCCAATTTCTAATATTGCTAGTACAAATTAAGTAAGTGAAGTACAAAATAAATATGTAAGCAAACATGAGGTCAATCAGATAAAAACAAATTACGCTTTCAAACTTGTAGGGAACGGATTCTGGTTGTGCATTCGTTCTGAACATTGATGCTTCCCTTTGATTGGTCTCAAAAGAGACCATCAAGTATTAAGATTTTACCACCATTGGATCTTTCCCACAAAATGAAGAATTTGGGTGCCCCCACCCCCAGCTAACTCTTGCAGTCAATGTTTTTATCTTAAAGGCAGAGTAAGAACTTTCATTGTTTTTGTATAACGTACATTGCTTGTCTTTCATAATTGTCGACTGTAATAAATATGTTGACCGATACTTTTAGTCTTAGTTTTTTGTTCTAATGATGAATACATTTAGAATACGATTCTGAATTTTTGAGATGAGATGTGAATGTTTGTGTCATGTTGATTAATCGGAATATTATTCTCATATTGGGTGTTATTAGCACAACGTTTTGGTCGCTGCAACCTGCAACCTTCTTCGGTTGTTGAAAACATGCTTCTTTTTCTCTATTAAGGGAAAGAGGGTTGGCTCTGCATTACAAGAGTTCGAACTGTGGGTTTGAGAGTGTGTCCGTAGATCAAAAAGAATACTCAATCTTCAGGGGTCATTAAGATATTTTTTAAAGGCTTTCCTATGACTCAATTTTTCGGAAAATCTATACTAACTGTTAATATTGGTAAAAAAAAGTTTTACGAAACAGAGAATCGATACCCATGCATATTTATTTCAGTAATATTTACAATTAATATAGATATCCCGAAAAATTGAGTCATAGGAAAGCTTTTAAAAAATATCTTAGTGACCTCTGAAGATTGAACTTTCTTTATGATCTACAGACTCACCCTCAAACCCACAGTTCGAACTCTTGTAATGCAGAGCCAACCCTCTTTCCCTTAATAGAGAAAAAGAAGCATGTTTTCAACAACCGAAGAAGGTTGCAGGTTGCAGCGACCGAAACGTTGTGTTAATAACACCCAAGATGAGAATAATAGTCTGATTAACAACATAACACAAGTACATTTAGAATACGTTTAGTACATGAGCTGTGAAATAAAATAATGACAACCTTAAAAAATATTTTATGTTAAAAATTCAGGTATATTTGTATTTTTATTAATTTGTTGCTTGCTAAAGATTCTTGGAGACGCTATAAAAAATGTGTATTTTGATTTTTAATAATATCTTAATTATTAAAAAAATCATAGCTGAATCTTGATTATATACAATTCAAATATTATCAGTATTATGTCATAAAGTACTTGCAAAATAAAAATAGAAAATCAAACAAAACTCAGCACTTAAATGGCAATAGATCTATATATGAAAACTTTCAGTTAATTAAGGTTTGCTTTGTTTTTAAGAATTTAGGAATTATTTAACAAAATTCGACAATTGAAAATGTTTCCATGCAAAAAGAGATGAAACAAAAAATCATTAGAATAATTAAATGATTCAGTAAAAAAAACGATTTGATTGATATTGGCCGAACACTGGAAAGATGCTGAATAAAGTGTGAGGAAGAAAGTACATAAGATAAATGATATCGCATTATGATACAAAAATACTTTTTGCAAAACAAAGTGTGTTTGCAGCTTAATTTGAAGATTAACTTATTGTGAAAATAGGTTTATTTAATGTCTAAATGCATTCAAGTAAAGGCTGATTAAAAATATGAGCAGTCCCCTTAGCATCATGTCTGGACAAAGACAACAGTCAAAAGCAGGCAAAGGAAATTTCCTTCCAAAAATAATTATATCTTGCTAAAATTAAGTGCTTAACAAATTGGTGAAAGAGAATTGTCTTGTTCAATCCGATGAATCTATTTTTGAAATACAAAGGAGGTAATTCATAGACAAAGGGAGATAATCCAGCCGAGCAAACAAAGGAAAGTAACCTTTAGTGTATACTTACCAGCTTTTTCTCATAAAAAAATTGAGATGAATACTGATGAAATCTAAGGTTTGTCGGATTTGCTTTTGCTCATATTACCAAATGAACTTTTTCTCTTTTAGTAAATTGACTGAAATTTTAATATTTTTACTGTTTGCAGTTCATCATCGATGCTAATTTGGGACTTTACAATTTTCATATTAATTATTTAACTGATAGACAACAAAAAACAATAATAGCAATCCTCCACTTTATAATAAAGACCAAGGTGTACTTATTTGTATATGTGCACTTTCCTTCCATCATACAAGTAAAAATGTATTGATTGAAACTATTTTAAATTTTTAAAGGAATGGAGTAATAAATAGCAAGCTAGACAACTTCCCACTCTATTTTGTTTTCTTTCTTTTTTTTCGCCCATTATATACCAATTCATGTTAGGTTTGTTTTTGTTTTTTTTAATTTTCCAGTCTGAGAAATTTTTTACTTCTTTTTTTAACTTCACAAATTGTTTTTATATAAATATTAGTGTGAACACTGGCGAAGCCTTTCTTTTTATCATTTCCATGGAGGATGTACACTCATAGTTAAAATTGTTTGGCTTATTATTATTATGTTGCAATACTTGTAATATTATTTTCTGAACATTTGGTGATATTGCTATTGTTAATTATTGAATTTTGATAACTGTCTCCCACTTTTGTCTCCTTGTTCTGACTTGCTCTGACCATATTGTCCTTTGAACAAAATACAAAATTAAAACGATTACAATAAACATTTAATTTTTGTTAATCAGTTTCATATTTAAAGCAAACATTTTATTGAAATGTTCATTGATACACAAAATTTATCAAACATTATATTTTTTTTTTGTTTTTTTTTTAGATGAGGATTGATGATTTGGATTATGCAGACTACTGTTCTCATCTTGGATGTTCTTCTCAACGTTTTAGTTTCTATTTACAATGTCTCCCCAGGGTCGTTTTTTAACATGAAGAAAAGAAACAAAAATTTTTAATTGTCTGTCATGAAGAATTTCTCCTCCACTGAGAGAGAACAAGAAACTGAAGTGTAGCATCTGAAGAACAGATACTACACTTTGATCTTGGCGTTTTAGTTGATGCAATCTCTGATCATCTAAGAGTGCATCTTGTCATTCTCAGGAATTTATACTGAATTTCTAACTGAATCTTTTCTTTAATAAATGAGGATAGACTATATATGATACAATGGATAAAGTTGTTAAGTAATAATCAGTTCTAAGTGACAGTTTTCTAAAGGTTGATATTAAGAAAAAGAAAAATTACTTAAGAATTCTACAGTCTTGGCTAACAGAATTAGAAGAAACTACCCATGGATTAAAGGGTTCAGTTCAAAATTCTGTGTGGATTCCTGAGCTTGATAAAAAGATTCCCAAGTACAACATGATGCAGCTGAAAAATGGCATCCAAAACAGTAGTCTGGATAATCTAATAACATTTCGTTTCTTAGTTAAATCTTAAAACACATTTTTATAATTCAGTTCAAATAAGGATCAACTTCGTAATCTTTGGTTTAGTCTTTTAACCAGAAACTGGTTAATCATCAATATGGATACAAATTATAAACAATTTTTTTAAATTGTGAATTTTAATTTTCAAATAGTCTCAATTTATTTACATTTCATCATTCATGACCAAGAAGTATTAAATCATTTTTATTTTATTCTTAGTATCACCTATAGTGAAGATTGAACCATCAACATCCAGAAGACTGTCACTTGATTGTTACTCAATGCTGTTATCTATTAATAAGATTGAAGGTTCAATCTTAACTATAAGTACTAAGAATAAAATAAAAATTACTTAACACTTTCATTCGGTCACACTTCCATTCGGTCATGGTTGACAGAATGAGAATACTATCCCCATGGATTAAATAAATGGTTCAGTTTGAAATTCTATATAGATACAACAAGAATTGCTAAATTCGAAAAGATGCACATAAAGAAGGTTGGATGCTACACTGGCTGAAATAGTGTGTGTCCTTTACAAATACAAAAGGGTAATTTCGCTTTAGTTTCTTTCCAAAAATAATTATTACTGGTGAGAAGATTATTACAATGGAGACAATTTTAAATAAGGATTTAAAGAGCTAAAAATGTAAGGGAGATATTCAAGATAAGAATATGAGTTATCTTCCTTACATTTTCACCTTTCTTCATCTCTTTGTGATTTAATTAATATTATTTTTTTTTAATTTGAACCAAAGACATTAATAAATCCCAGACTATGCAGTGTAGATAGAGCTAGTTCATTTATATGAAAAGCTTTGAGGAGACAACTTTGATTAGAGGTTACTGTCCTCATTTTATGATATCTATTTACAAAAGAAAAGATACACAAATTAATGACAATTTTCATAAATAATTGTAATTGCAAAAATAAAACAAAAGATTGCCAGAAGCAATTAATATTCAACATTGGAATTATTTGTACAATTTTGCTCTGTAACCCTCCCCTACCTGAGAGGCAATGAGACAAGAAGAAAATGCAGATCACTGTTTGGAAGCTTCTAGTCTTTGCATCATGGGGTGTGGTGAACGTCTCTCTGGTAGCATCAGCAATTCTGGACAATTATTTTCATTCATCTGCTTTAAAACAAATAAAAATGCAAAGACAAATGAGATTTGGAAATATAAAGTTTGATTTGGTTGTTTTCTTTTACGGCATATAAACCCTTTTCAGATTATTTAATGCCAAATCCAGTTATTCTGTACAAGGTTTTTATTCTTCAAGCTCTTTGTATCTTCAATCACTAGTTTGTAGTGTTTGGTTGTTTTATAGTGGATTTTATCATTTTTGTTCCCTGCCTTGCAGAACATGAATGAGTTTTGCAATGGAAGAGGGAAGAGGGTTACAGTATTAATGTTTGGTACATTTTAAGTGAGGAAACCAGTCAGGAAGTGGGAGAGATAGAAAGAGAAAAGGGAACTGGGAAGAAGGAAAAGTGGAGAAAAGGTGGGTTAATTTTGTTTTTGGTTTTACAGAACATAATTAACTTTTACAAAAGGAAGTAGAAAAACAAAAAGCATCAATGTTCGGTGCATTTCAACTCAAGAAGCCAATATTTTCAGATAGCATGATCTGGTAGTACCAGTAAATCACTTAAGACAAAAAGAAATAAATACTCAATAATACAAATATCTATTTCAGCATAAATTTAAAAAAAATGAACCTCATTTAGAAACAGTTTTGTAGTTTTAAAAATTGGGGGAATGAGGAAAGTTGGATAAACAATCAATCAGTTTAGGGGTGTATGTTTTTTTTTTTTTTGTCAGCCAGCTTTGCAACTCCTTCCATCTGTTGTATTTCTGCTGTACTTAAAATACCAACAAACATTTATGTATAAAAATATAATATACATATATATATTTATTTATTTTATTTATATATATATTTATGTATAAAAATATAATATATATATATTTATTAGATGAGAAAGGACACACAGAAATTCACAGGGTGGTTTTCTCAAACTTAACTACTGACCAACTCTCAATATAAATTTCAGTTTGACTGATATAATAGTTTGTGACAATCATGTATCCACCTGTAAACACCTATTTTGTGATTTAACCTTTGCTGTCAATGTAGCCAAACCCTGAGGACATTTATTTAGTGATGGGATATTTCCGTTCGCAGATAACCTTTTAGAATAGTATAACATTTGCAGGCAGTTTTGAATTAAACAATTATTTTATTTCAGACAATCAAATGTCTTGTTTTTTCTGGCCAGGTGCATGTCTCTGTCAAGTATATTTTATTTTTTAAGTTTACCAGGTAACATTTTCAGTACACTAACCCAGATATTTCACATTTCCCTATTGGGTTCTTCAAAGGTTTACCTTTTAATTAGTCTGTCTGCAGTCCATGGTAGGTTTCAGGCTTATTTTGTCTGATAACTAACAGGCAATGAAAGTAAAGTATCTTTCGTAGAGAGTGAAATCATAATGTTTTTTTTTTCTGATCAACACTTTCTCAGGTGATAGTACAGGAGACCCAACTCAAAGGTAGCTTTTTCAGAGACTTCTCTATTAGAACTCGTTAAATGCCAGGGAATTCTCAAGTGCTTTGTTGCATATGAGCATCCCTTGAGGTAATTCCAGTGTGGACAATAGGATCTATTACTGCCGTGCTAATGTTTTAGCTTTAGATTAGATGGTTTTGCTTCTGAATTTATCACAATCACTTAAAAGACTACATTGTTTAGAAGTGATTCTACAATCTTTTGTTTTTTTGTCATTACACACCCATCTTTCATTCTTTTTTTTTTTTTGTCCTTACATGTAGTGGCTTCATAGCTTGTCTGGAGCAACTACCATAAAAAATATTTTTAATTTCAAATTTGTGTACACAGCAGTTATAAATAAGTGTGGCATAACTGAATCTTGAAGATTAGCAAATCAAGGATTACTTACTCTGATTGGATCTCTAGGTAGAAGAAAAAAAACTTTGTTATTATTTCTATAGAACTACTATTTTACCCATAACCAAATCATGTTTTTAAAATTTTTCTTTAATACATCTTAATTTTCTCTTGTGTCTTTTTTTTTTCTATATTTTCTTTCAAATTAAAAACAGCTTTAAATAACTTCAATAAATAATCTTAATTCAAATTTAAATATTTTCATAAAATTAGAAGATAATTTTAAATATTATATTTTGTATTTCTATTAATATAACTGGGGTGGGGGTATAGTTAAAAATATGATTTTACTCAGAAAATCTTATGGCATGAATAATTGTGAGTAGGGATTTAACCTTTGAATATTCTAAGCAATAATTGGAACAACTTTTAATATTTTTATTTACGCCTTAAAAATAAGCTAATTTTAAACATGTTATTAATTTCATTTTCATAGAAAAGTTGAACACAACCAAACAAATTAAATGCTTAAAATAAAAGAAAGTAAACAAAGTGGAAGTGGGTGGCGTGTAGTTAATAGTATTAATATCCACAAAAATATTGTGTATTAAAAATAGAATAAAAATTACAATAACCTCTCTTGAAAATTAATGAAAATCCAAGTTTTTAGAGGTTTATCCTTTTTTCATTAAATTTCTTTAATAAATATTGAAAATCATAATTATAATACCAATAAAACTATTGCATATATATAAGAAAATAGGGCAATAAGAATTATGAATGACACAGAATAACAATTTATTAGAAACTGTTTTAGAAATAAATATGCAAATCAATAATACACATATCTTTGTTTAGATGTAAGCAAATTACTATATATATATATACACACAGAATTTCAAAAGATTATGTTGTATGATTAAATTAATCTATTTGTATGTTAATATATTTCAGATAAGGAGACAAAACTTTCACATTTTATTCATTTAGATTTATACATCAGGTTTTGAATGTTTTGTATATTCATACTTCATTTTAATTTATACCCAAAGTTTTACTTAAGTAAAAGTATTTTTAAAAATCATTTGTTTTAGAAATTAGTTTAATCAGTAACGAAAGTAATGGATATTTATGAACAAATTATATCGAGACAACTTATCAAAAATAAATATTTCTTTTTATAAAGAAACTTGCAAAATTAAGAAATAAATAAAGTTCTATAAATATACATAATCTTATAGAATCATTCCGGTCTCCAATTGGATGGGTTTTTGTTATTGTTTTGTTTTTTGGGTAGAGGGAAACCACTTAGAAACACTTCTGTTTTTAGTAAATTACATGTGAACACTATGAAAGACTTGGAATAAAAAGAATAAAATAAACTCTCCCTTAATCCTAAATTCAGGGAACAATTTGGAGATAGGTTGGTTGGTTGTTTTTGTTTTATGACATATCAACCCTTTTCAGGTTATTTAATGTCGAATCCAGTGATTTTGAAGAAAAACTTTTTAATAGAATATATTTGTTTTTTTCAAGTCTGTTTCTATTTAACCCATAATTGGGACCCTAACAGGTACTACCACTCGAGGTCAGAGTGGACCTGAGAGCGATGGCAATTAAAGGGTGGCACCACACTACCTAAGCCCGCAAGTTAGGGCCTCACCATCGGATATAGTTTAAGGTCATATCCAGGACCTTGGAGATGGGAGTGATTCTATAAAAATGCCAAGATATACAGACATCAAGCAAATATAAACATCAATAGTAAATAAAAAGAGATACTAATCTTCTGGGCTATTGAACAAAAAATGTAATAAATCAAAAAAGGAAGTGAAAAAGAAAACTGGTCATATTAAGGTGAACAATATGAACTGATGAAGACTCAAGAGAAAGTGAAACAAAAAAAAAAAAAAAAAAAAAAATGAAAAAGCTATGGTGTTTCTATAGGAGCCTGAATGTTTAAAATTGCGATTTATGAAACAAATTAAAAGTGGCCGAAGCAGTTTACAATTTGAAAGTCATAAAAATATTGTAAAAGACAAACAACACTTGTTAGGGCTAAGTTTGGATGAGGTTTATAAGAAGATTTAGCCACTGAAAAAGTAAAGTTTATTTATTTAATGATTTAAATCAGGAAAAAAAAGAATTAAACATTTTTTTCATTTAATGTTGGCATTAAATGAATGTTCAGTAATCTGTTCTTTAAATCTCACTTGGGAACATTCAGGCTGATGTATGTCCCCCCCCTCCTCCTATGGAAGTAATAAAGCTACACAGTCCATAAATCCAAGAAATATATTTCTAAAATGAGGTGTTGTTATTATTTACATATTTCAGAATACTATGTTATTGGAGGAGGCATTTTCTTATGAAAAATCCTTGGGTCCTGGTGGAGAAGGTTTGATGATTTAAAACACAAAAACTGCAGTAAAACCAGTTTATCATGGATGACCAAATGCAGAGCATCTACAAGATGTATTTTATGAGCTTACCAATAACCAGATCATACTTTTAAGGGCTTTATGAATATTTTACTAACAGAAAACAAATTACTTTTTTTGAAAGAAAAAAAAAATCAATCAAAAACAATATTAATACAATTTGATGTAAAATATCATCAGCTTGGTTTCCAAAGGTTTCAAACACCTTTAAACTAAATGACCTCATCTTTTTTCTATCCTTATATTTTGTTAAATCACAATAACATCAACCAAATTTTTACTTAAATTCTAAAACAAAACTGCTTTTGTTTTATTCAATGTAAGCAAAGTGGTTGACATAGTTAAAAAAAGGTTCACATTCTATTGGTTACTACACAGAAAAATGTACAGGAGGATATCACTTCTTTCCCAAGATTACTCTGCTTACTCCTGACCATTATAATACTGAGTGTTTAAGCAAGGGGAGCATCAAGTACCATTTTTTGAGTTTTTGATACGACTACCCTATGGACCGGTTTTATTTTATGAAGTTTATCAAAAACGAAATTTAAATTATCTCCCATTATAGTTCATGATTACCTCCCTTGCTTCACTTATGATGCATTAATGTAAAAAAAAAAAAAATAAAATAAAAAAAAGATACGCCAACCTCACTATTAATCTGGCAATACTGACAATTGTTATAAAATTTTTAGCATTATCTATCCTTGATTTGATCTCAAAGTTTTGACATCTAAATAAACATAAGAGAGCTGCCCTTACTTACTTGCATAAAATTAGACAAAAGTTGTTTTTTTAACATGTGGAAAATCCAGTTCCCAAAAAGAAGGACTCTGGACTGGAGCAAAAATAAAGTGACTCGGTCTAGGAAGATATATTTGTCATTGATTGAGGACAAAGCATAATTTACATAATTATTATTCCCCCCCCCCCACTGGCTTACATGTATCTTACAAGAACAATGGAATAACATTTACTTAAACGTTCAAAGTGTAAAACTTATGTCTGATGAGTTATGTCAGTCAAAACTTTAATTTCTTTTTTTAAAGTTTCGTAGTTGGATTATTTTCATATTCATTTCACACAAGCTGCATTTTTTTTTTTATTTCAACAACATTAAACAAAATGGCATCACATGAACATTTGAAAAATTTTTCAATATTAATTTCATTATTGTTTTCTATTTTGATTTTACATGAGATCCTACAAACATGCCAGATCATTGCCGATTATGTATATAAAAAGATCTGGTGCTTCTTTATTATAAGTCACAATTGAAATTTGCATTTCAAGTAAAAACATTTTCACATAATTATGTTTTATGCTAAAATAAGTATTCTTGACAAAAATTATGAAAAAAATGATCAAACGGAAGATTAAGTAAAAATCAATTTTATTGTTGCAGTTTTATCATATAATGTTATTTATTTTTAGTTTTAGTTTTTAAAAGAATAAAATTTATATAATGTTGTTCATTTTTACTTTATTTCTAAAAGAATGGCTTATCTTCCCTCTCCTGCTTTACAGAGTCTTTCAATACTTCTCCTGTCATCAATACAATAAGGCCAATGTTTATTTTTAACAAGCAGGACACATGTATCGACATTATTCAGAGAAAGTATGACACAAAGCCAGAACTGATCTGGTAAAGGTTCCCCCCACCCTCCTGAAAACAAATTGAACTATGGTTAAAATAAAATATGCATCAAGTGTGCTTGAAAGCTAAATCACAACATCATCATCATCACAACATAATAATAATAATAATAATAATAATAATAATAATAATAATAATAATAATAAACAAATACTTTATTTGTTTGAAATTTATAATATAAATATATTTTGGAGCTTAACTCCATCCTCAGTATGTGGTTTTCTTTCTTTTTTGTTCTTTTCTTCTTTCTTGCCATGTTGTAAAGTTGGAAAAAGAAAAGTCTGTTTGCAAAAAGCTGCACATTGTATCTCAGCAGTTGTTTTTTGAAATGCTGGAAATGTGCGTAGGCAACGCGAGAATAATGTCAAGGGTGCGAGTTCCATATAGAAATGTTGAAAAAAAAAAAGAAAGAAAACAACATACTGAGGATGGAGATTTTTTTTTTTAATTCAATTTTCAGCCCAAACAAGGCACAGTGCCACTTTGAAGTAGGGGGCTACTATCGGGGACATAAGTTGCAGGGTTATTATGAAGGGAGATGAGTAGCAAGATGTTTGTTCACATTACACTTGAACTTCTGCATGTCAGTACAGTTGGGAAAGCAGAATCCGGAAGGGAGTTCCAAAGTCTAGCAGTTCTGGGGAAGAAACTATTGTAGTAGAAGGCTTTCTTACACCTAGGGATCTCTGTGAAGAGGTGGCATTTAGCTGCTTGTCGGGTTTGTTAGGGGTATTCACGTCGAGGGGGTACAAGTGCTTGTAGTTCGTCAGAGCATTCACCATTGTAGAACAGGCAGAGAAATGCAACATTTTGTTGATGGGACAGAGGCTGAAGCTTAGATGACAGTTCAGGACCTATCAGATTGGCGACTCTCTTTTGAACCCTGTCAAGAAGTGAGAGACAAGTAGCAGATGCTCCAGCCCAAATGTGACAACAATACTCCATACATGGGCGAATGATGGCCTTATAGAGGTACAGGATACTTTCAGGCATAAGTAGCTTTCTAGCACGGTAGACAGAGCCCACCTTCTTCGCAGCAGCCTTGGCAATGCTCTCAATGTATCTATTCCAGTTTATGTTCCCTGTAAGCGTTAGGCCAAGGAGTTTAAAGAAAGTACTTTCAGGTAATGTGTTCTTGGCCATTACTATTTGTGGTAGTGAAGGTTTCTTGTAATTATTGAAGGAAACAAGCTTAGTCTTGGCAGCATTAAATGTGACCATCCATTTTTGTCCCCATTCCACTACGGATTGGAGGTCATCCTCTAGTGTTTTTGCCATTTCCTTAGATATGTGTTCCTTTGTTTTTCCTTTGTGCCTGTTATAGAGAGTGGTGTCATCAGCAAATGTACCCATCTCAGAAACAATTTTATCAGGGAGATCATTTATGAATATCAAGAATAATAAAGGTCCGAGGGTAAACCCTATATATAGATATATCGAGGGCTACTGCTCTACCCTCCCCTGTTTTGTCCAGCGAACGGTATATATGTTCAGAGATTAGTTAGGATATCTGCTGTGGAACAGGCTTGCCTAAATCCATATTGATTGTTGGTCAGGAGTTTAGTAGCTGTAAGGTGATGGACGAGAGCTTGATTAATTAAGGACTCAAATATTTTGGCGAAAAGCGGGAGAAGGCTTATGGGGCGATAATTTAATGGGTCAGTTCTTTCGCCAGAAAAGTTAAGCTCTGAAATATATTTATGTTATAAATTTAAAACAAGTAAAATATTCGTTTATTTTCCTAATATTACATTGTGATTTGGCTTTCAAGCGCACTTAATGCATATTTTATTTTATTCAAATTAAATTTCTATATTGAACTCACACCCTTGACGTCAAACTATGGGGTTGTTTGTGGAGGCTACTGTCAATCCTGGAAAATACCGGATACTGATGACCACGGCCAAAATGAAATCATCAGGTATTGTCTGGCACTGGTGGTTACTGGCGATTAGTCCTGGTTTGGGGTGATTACTTGCAGGTACTCGCATTTATTGGTGGGTACTGGCTCTTTCCAACTAGCAATCACTGGCAGCCATGGTGGTTAGTGCTGTTTTGAGGTGGTTACTTGCATTTACCCGTAGACATCGGTTGCCTTTACAACTGTCACTGTTGATTGCCAGCATTCACTGTCAGCTATGACCAGTATCAGCTTCCATTGTACTGCTCTGAAATGAAATTGTTTGTCGACAATGGCAAGCACTGATGATCACTGTCATTTTGAAGCAATTACTTGTGTTTACTGACAGGCAGTAGTTTCCTTTGCAATTATCAGTCTTTGTCAGTCATTATCTATCATGACCAGTGTCAGGCCCAATTGGACTGTTCTTAATTGAAATTGCCTGTTTTCAATTGTCAGGTAGTGTCATCTAGTAGTGAGCACTGTTGAGCACTGGCAGTTATAATTGATTGGCAGTAACTGGTGATCAGTGCACCTTCCAGGTTGTTACTGTCACTTCCGGACAAGAGTGGGCACTGGCAGGAAAATCGCCTGTCTTCAACTGTCATCTATGGTGGTCATTGCTTTTTTAAGATGATGACCGTCACTTCATGGCGTTTTGTGCCAGTTTTATGCAGAATACTGATCATTCTATTTTTTATGATGTTAAATTTAAATTTATGGTACTGTTTGTGTATTAAAATGTTAGTTGACAGGACAGAATAGTTCCAAAAAATTCTCACCTCCCATGTTAAGAACAGGTTTCTAAATAAATATGGTCCTTATTCTGTATAAGTACTAATTTGTTAACTAATAAGTGCATGAATGTAGCACACATGCAAAGAAAAATATGTAATGTGTAGCATGCATGAAATAAGTTTAGTGACCAAAATAGGATATTTATTTTTGTAAACTTTTGTAAATGTTCTTTCTAGTAAGAAGAATGTAAGTGCTTGACTACCACTCCCTCCATAACATAATAAAGTTAATTGTTGCTGTGTTTACGTTTTTATATTTTAATAAGTTTGCATAAAATTCCAGACCACCACTGACAACGATTAAAAAAAAAAAGAAAAAAAAAGATGAAAAAGAATTTTCTTTTTTTATTTTGGAAATGTTATTTCTGACATCCGATTCCTTTATCGAAGCAGAATCAAGCATATGAAGGTATGTGTTAGTGTGCAGCATTTGTTAGAGTCAAAGTTATTATTTTTATTAATGCCATATTGTTTAGTTCTCAATAACCTTTTGTAACTATTCAAAATTTCCTTAATTTGATAAACACATGTGAACAGCCAATCATATTGACCAGAACTTAATAGTGAACTGTGAAGGGAGGGGTTTGTATTTTACATAGGGTAGTCAAAAGAACAAATGTTAAATGTATGGAAAAAGAAAGTAAACACGGACAATGCGGGTGTGTAAAAAAATGTGGCAAATGTATTAAAGTTCCCAGTCTTGTCAAGGAAAGGGAGAAGAGAAAATAATAAGTCAGTAAATATCGTGCTACAACCTGTAAATATAACTTGTTTGGGAAAGTGACTTTGCTAGGAATTATTATAGCAGTTTATGATAATGAATAAAATCGACTGATAATATCTGCAAAACCTACATTAGGTATCGGTTAGTAGTTTGACCATATTGAATTTATATGTGACGTCTGTGTTTTCATTGCTATAATGTTAGGAGGAAAAAATTGCATCTATTTTATAAATATAGAGAAGATAGATAGAAAGAAGAAGAAGATAGACATAAAAGTTCTAAAAAATCTTCTACACGATCACTTTTTTCTAATTTTTGGTGAGGATACTTCAGTATGACATGCAAGTACATCAAAGTGTTTTTACTTAAAATGCAATTTTTAATTCTAACTAATAGTAAAAAAACATCAAAGATCTTTTTAAATATAATTTTTTTGTTATCAGAAGTCATATGACTCAAACAAGTTGGATTTTATTATAAATTAGCAGAGACACCCGGGCTTTGCCCAATCATAAAATGTAATATTTTAATTTATGCAGATTTCACATATATTATTATAGTATCAATTCTCTATCGATTATTGTATATTATATTGTACCCAATATATAGTAGTCATTAAAAAAAATAAATAAATAAATAAAAAAAATTAAAAAAATAAAGAGCCATCGGCTAGAATCAAAACAGAAACCAAAACTTATGAATTTTTGGTAAAATTAAGCTTGTCTAACTAAATAATCAATTATGATAATGAAAAATTCTGAATAAATAAGATAAGATTCAAGCAAGCAATCAAGAACATCTGGACGGTCCACAGAGTTTTATAATTATTAGGATTTTCACTTTTTAAAGTCCTGTAATTGGATTAGGTTCAACTTCATTTCACATTAAATTTATTTATGTCACAAATTTTAATTCTAAAAAAAGAGCGCCAAAATTGCAGGAATTATTAATATTTGTTTTGATACCAATTTATTGCATGTTATAGACTGGAACGTAAGTACAAAGGTATGTATGTACATTGGTAATGAAAATAGTAATAATATATAGATTAGAATAATAATCATGACAACGACAAGATAACAGCTAACAAAAATATATGAAAATAAAGAAAGACACACACACAAAACCAAAAAAAAAAAGAAGAACTAAAGAAACCACAATATTTGAAACATCAAATAAAGCAACTGAACCTACGATGCTTATGATTCCTTTAAAGGAACATCTTGGGGTCAGGGACAGACCCTGGAGGAGTGCACACCAAAGCAGCATTTCCTGAACAAAGGGAAATAAATGATAAACAATAAAAAAAAAAAAATTATTATTGAGATGAGAGGGAGTTGGGGGGAGACAGACAGTATGTTGATTTCATTTGTTTGAGGGCAATTATGCAATATAGTTAACAACCAAGAAATCAAACAAAAAATATATATGCAGCTTGTCCAAAAATATCTGTATGACGTACATACCCATGAAAGAAAGAAAATATTGTATTCCAAAAATTATGTAAATTGCTGAAATAGATTAGTTTTAAACTAAACTATGAGCGACGATTTTGTGACGCCATCTTCAAAACAGTCTGAATGAACAATGGAGATAACTCCAAATACTTCAAACGTGTAAGATTTTAGAAAACTATTCTTCACATTCAAAGGGGGTGCATTGAAAAAAAAAAAATCAAATTAAAAATTATTTTTGTTGTGAAAATAAAACTACTTAAATAATTTACATGATTTTTGATATATGATATTTATTTTCTGTCATGATAGATCATACAGATTTTTCTTTATTTTTGTATTTTCATAGGAGGAATTCTGAACAAGTGCTATATATAACAAATAACTAGCCCTTCTCCACTATTGGGACGAAATTTCGGAAATCATAATACTGAATTTCACATGAAAACAATGGTATTCCTTATATTTTTAAGATGATTATATCCAAAAATTACGAAAATCGATGAGGCAGAAATTTATTTATTAAAGAAAATAAAAATAGAATTTGATGAAAATGATCGTAAGACACAGGAGAGTTCAAAAGGGAGGTAATTTTCCGTTTCAATTTAAACAAGATGGTCATAATTTTTCACCTGCTAACACGATTAAAGTTGTTTTTTTAATAATTCAGTAATATTCAGGTAATTTTGATTGCATAATTTGGAAGCTACCATTGAATTTATTAGAATTGACAAAAAAAAAATCAGTTGAAACCATTGTTTTTTATCTGAAAACTCCTTTTATCGACTACAAAATCTCGTCCCAATTCTGTAGAAGCACCAAGTAACTTAACATATACAAGAAAATTAAAATTTTCTATTAATCTGTATAGTTTTGAAGTCCTGCAACTTTTTATAATTATTTATTTATTTAAGAATTTGCTTTTAATCCTCATCTGGCATTAAAAAAATGTCTGGACACATGAACCTACAAGTTTCGAGATTCTGTAATTAATTTTTAAATAAAGAAAAAACTAAAACAATTTCAGTAAGTTAAACTATACAGATTGGTAGAAAATCACATTTCAATGTATTAGGTGACAGTTATTAGTGGTAATTCTTTTAGTTTCGATTTCTAATTTGTTTACTATAAGAGTGAGAGACTGAAAGCACATCAGTCACATTGGACTCCGAGTTAAAAAGGCAGCTATCAACAAAATCTTATATTAAAATAAAACTTGCAGTTTAAAAAGTTTTTTAATGACACCAGGCGGTAGAAAATTAAATTTTTTCGTGATTGGGTGTTATTTATTGTATATTTTGTTGGGGTTTTTTTTTTGGTTGTTAACTATATTGTAGGATTGCTTGTTTGGATTCATTTATTTTAGTGTATCAATATGTTTGGTTATATTTGATGACTTTTTGGAGATAAAATGCCGTTATATACATTATTTACTGTTATCCTTATTGCGGTTGTTATATACACAATTCATTATATTCTAGAATCCAATTCATTTTGTTTGAGAATTCTGAGAATTTGAAACTATAATATTATTAATTTGTATTGTATTATATATATATATATATATATATATATATATATATATATATATATATATATAGTGTATGTGCTATTTAGGCAGTATTTTTCATTTAAGCAAACATTGTTAACAATAACAGGTTTCTTTGCTTAATTATATCTTTTTAATGTTTATTAATGATTTTTCTGTCAAAATTTTAAAAACATTAATGTATGTTCCATATGTATGACAAATGCTTTCAACTTTTTGTTGAATCATTGTCAGGTGAAAAAGCAAACGTATAAAAAAAAGCTGGAGAAAGGAATAGAATTTTAAAAGGTAACTGTAAAAAAGGTGCATAAAGTCAGACGTTAAGAGAATGTTTAAAAATATTAATTCTGGCATCAGGAAATTTAATTTGTTAACGTCTTTCCTGGAACAGTGTGAAAACGTTCTCTTGATATCTAAGTAACTTCACATACCCATTTCTCAGTTCCCTTTTGAAATTCTTTTTTCTTCCCAGCTTTTTTATTCATTTGCTTTTTCAGCTGAAAATGTTTGTGGTACATATAGAAAATTATATATATATGTATATATAAGTTGGCATGAAAGTTCTTGTGGATTTTTTCATTTTGATTTCAAATGATGCATTTTCTCATAAGTTTTCATTATAATATCTTTACATTATATATCATTTTAAAGAGCGTTTTTTGTTCTATCTAATTGTTTAAATTACAATCGTTTTAAAACAATTATGTCTTCTTTTCAGAACATTGAATACAAGATGGAAAAAAAAAGCAAATTTGCACAATTTTCTATTCAAGCTCGCAATATCAACAAAGCGTTTGGCCCAGGAATCATTACTGAACACACAATGGTGGTTAAGAAATTTTATGGCTGCAACGAAACTCTTGAAAATGATGAGCGTAGTGGTTGGCCATCTGATGTTGACAACGATCAATCAAGAGCCCAAGTCAAAGCCAATCTACGCACAACTATTTGAGAATTTGCTTCTGAATTAGACGTAACATATATGACGATTTCCAATCACTTGAGACAGATTGGAAAGATAAAAAACTTGAGTGCCTCACAAATTGAACGACAACCAAAAGAAACGCTGTTATGAAGGGTCATCTTTCCTGCTTTTATGCAACAAGAAGGACCCGTTTCTTGACCAGGTTATGATTTGCAATGAAAAGTGTGTTCTTTATGACAACTGGCAATGCTCAGCTCAGTGGTTGGATGCCAATGAAGCTCCACGAAACTTCCCGAAACCAGAGTTGCATCAAAAGATCAAGTTGACTGTTTGGTCTGCGACTGGTCTCATCCATTACAGTTTTTTTTAATGCAGGCGAAACCATTATGGCGGTGAAGTACTGTTAACAAAGGGATGAAATGCATCAGAAATTTGCTAACAACACCCAGCATTAGTCAATAGAAAAGGCCCAATTCTCCTGCATGACAATGCCCGACTGCATGTTGCTAAATCAATCCTGCAGAAGTTGAACGAATTGGGCTACGAAAATCTGCCTCATCCACCATACTCTCCAGACCTCTCACCTACCGACTACCATTTTTTCAAGCATCTCCATACCTTTCTGTATGAGAAATGCTTAAAAAAAACTAGCGATATAAAAATCGCCTTCAGCGACTTTACCGCCAGAACACAAAATTTTTTAGTTACTGGCATAAATAAACTTGCTTTGCATTGGCAAAAGTATGTTGATTCTAATGGTGCTATTTCAATTAATAAATCTTTGTGTAAAATGAGATATGTTCATCTGAATTTAAAAGTTAAAAACCTCAAGAACTTTTTTATTAACCTGAGATATAGATACATATATCACTTAAACACGGTAATGTTTGAATATATGGTTAAGTGGCAGTTTTAGTCATTTGCTTAAAAGCTTCACCACTCACTAATTTTTTGACCAAATTTCAAACAATTATTACAGTTTATTGCTCACTTTCTTAGCTATATTGTGAAAAAAATGTTTTCAATTTTCGATCAGTAAAACAAAAGTTATGATGAATTTACTGGTGTTCAAACTCATAAAAATTCGTAAGGAGGTGAGTGACATTTTTATGACTGGTTTCCATAGCAAGCACGTCACTTCAGCAACTACTGTTGCTACTAATTCACCACTCTACGAAAAGAGAAGTAACAAGTGAAACAGAGAGAATGAAAGCAGACAAGTGCCATACATTGTTTTACATATGTGTATGTTATGTTTATGCGGGTAAAAAAATAAGACTGAAATTAAACAAAGAACAAGTGAACTTACTGGAAGCCTGGAAAAATAATGGATTACAATAGAAAAATGCAAACATGAAAAGTAATATGGTTAAGCTTAAACATGGAAAAGAAAAAGACAAGATATTCTAATAAAAAATATAATTTATAACTTGAAATATTGCAGCATTAAGAATTTTTTTTTAATTCAACATTATATAATCAGTTCTTAATGCTGCAAATTTTTAAGTTATAAATTTATTTTATTTTATACTAGAATATCTTATCCTTTTCTTTTCCATGTTTAAGCTTAACCATATTACTTTTCATGTTCGCATTTTTCTATTGTAATATATATATATATACATGTATGTGCGTGTGTGCATACCCTCAATATTGTGAAGGGTGGTGAGTAAATCGGTGATAACAATCCTATGGAGATGAACAGCATAAAATGATTTATTTAACAATTTTACAACTAAAGAAATTACTGATGGGGATGGATTATCGAACACACCCTCCAATTTGATTTTCCCCTCTCTGTTATGATCCTATTTATCCATCTAACATCCTAATGAATCACCACTTATCAAAGCCAAAAGCCAATCAACAAAAATGGTTGATGAAAAAAAAAAAAAAAAAAAACATTGAGATGCTGAATGAAATAAATAAAATTTGATTACTTATGGGGGATGGTTTATGGCAAGTATCTGTTAACATTGGATTTAAAAATGCCGATGTTGTTGTCTGTAGGGAAAAAGCCATCTCATGCACAAATCGGAAGATTAGTTACACCATTTCTTTTACAGTTTTATCACTTAAAGATTTTATAGCAAAAAAAAAAAAAAATTAATGCAAGCCAATATGTTAACATTTTTTTTTATTAAAGTAAACATGTTAAACATTAAACTTAGCAGTGATAAATGTATATAATTTGTATAATCTATATAAAAATAAAAAAATTAAAAAAAGTAAAATATTAACTTTTAATTTGATCTTATGATGCCCATCACATGTAAATCTCCAAAGTTTACAAAATAAAATGTAAATAAAACTGCGTTTGTTTTTTTTAATTAAAAATGTGTATAACAAAACATGCTTGTAAAAAACTATGCATTTCTTAGGTTATTAGTAAACTTGTTTTTATATATAAACTCTGCAAAAGTTAAATTACAAATATGTCATAATTCAACTAGAAATATATTTTTAAAAAATTAAATTGCCGTTATGGCAAAATTTGTCCTTTTGGTTATTGCCCATTCAAAAATTTATTTAAAACACTAAACAAAATGCTATTTTACCCATAGATGGAGGGAACTTGAGTTCATGTCTTTCTCTGATGACATTAGTACATCAGTGAACATAAGGAGCAACTTTAAAGTTTGGATGTCTGTATATTTGCTAAATAGAAAAATTAATTACAGAAATAGATAAAGCAAAAATATATCAAATGCTGCCAAAATATGTTTAAAAAATAATGGTTATAAAAAAAAAATCATAGAAATTAAGTCTAATCACAATAAAAGAAAAAAATAATTGGCAAAAATATTCTTAAGTAAAAAAAATTATTACCTTCAATTGGATTTTATGATTCATCAAATGATGTTTATATTATTGACTTCTTAAAAACGATATCACAATAAAAGGTTTAATGTTAAAAACAAAAGTGAAATTTTATCATTTTGGATGAATAACTACAAATTTCTAATTGGAATATAATTGTGAGTAAAAGAGAATTCTCAACATAATTAGGAATTGCTTTTAATTTGGTAATAAGATACAACACTTTTTTTTAATATATATATGCTGAAGTTCGCAGGAACTACATACTTGGACATATTATTACTTACTGGAAGTCATTAACATACGATATAATCAGGTTAACATACAGATTTTCATTGGATCACCAAAATTAAGCAATGTTAAGCCTAGCCAGATGGGTAACCACTTGGAAATAATAGGCACTGTATGTGGAAGAATGGAAAAAACTCCTTGCCAAAAAAAAAAAAAAAAACCTCTGAAGATCGCTTTAATAAGCACTTCTGTATAACCTGTTAAACCATATAATGTGCGCTGACACACAAGCACACTGTTTTCCCTTCACAAATGTAATGCCCTCAGATGATGTGTCCATGGATAATGAAATTAAAAAAAAAATGTCTGCAAACATCACATTTACGTGAGAAGATTACAAAAGAAATTTGCAGTTAATGTTTCAATGTTTTTATTTCCATTTTACTCCATTTTATCCCATTTCTTTCAACTTTTACAGGAATTCATTTTGATATTACACAGACTCACCACCAGAGAGTGTTATCAGATGTAAGTTACCTGCTCTTTGTAAATATACTCCCATCAGTGACTATAAAAGGAGCTGCACAGGCAAATTCACCTCTTTTTATCTGGCTAGCTTCGACAGCAGACACATCTCATATACCATCTCAATCTGTCAGCTGCTTTGACTAACACATCACACACAATGTGTGCTCATACACAAACAGATAAAATTTCTCTTCTCTCTAATTATGCACACATCATTCTACTCTAACTTTGTTGAACACATTCTCATAGACTCCCTTTCTCGATACACAATGTGTGCTGACACACACGCACAAATGATTCTACTCACAGTCTTTCTTATAAACACCATTTCATCACGAAGCCAGTCAGGTTCACAGCCAATAAATGTCTTGCTGTATACTTCTTTGTTTTTGAATCGTTACTTTGTTTCCATGCTTGTATATTGAACACATAAAGATATATGGAGTAGTAGCATTGCCCAAACATTGGCCAAAAGACTCTCTCAATATACTCCCCAACTCCCGAATGATTCTACTGCTCTCATCCAACAATTTCATCTGTCATAATTATTAAACGCACTTAAGATAAATTTGAGTAACAAACATACTTTTCCGATATGCATATTCCAGAGCACTTGATATGGTCCTCATGTCAGCCTCAATATTCCTAGCCCAATTCTCGACATCACCAATTTCCTGAAATAAAGTAATACGAAACAATATATTTCTTGGAAATCTATGAACATTCTTTACCATAATCAGAAGAAATGTGTAGTTTGATTTAAATGCAGACCTGCTAACTTTGCATAATTTTACCGTAATTTCATAATCTTTATTTCCAACTCCAGATCTCATGAGGCAATTTCCATTTCTCATGGTTTTTCTTTAGATTTTTTATTTGGATTTTGAATGTAAACCATTCTTTCTGGTTTTTATTTGAATTTTGAATGTGAACCATTCTTTCTGGTTTTTATTTGAATTTTGAATGTGAACCATTCTTTCTGGTTTTTATTTGAATTTTGAATGTGAACCATTCTTTCTAGTTGGATCAGGGCATTCTATACTACTTCATTACTTCAAAATGTCTCTAGAGATTTTTCTTCTTACTTCTAGAATTACTTCTAGAAAGTTTCTAGAGATTTTTTAAGAAATTAAGTCAACTATATTTGAAAATACATAAAATAACATTCTGAGAATAAAAGATGTGATAAAAGATACAGAAATACAGATACATATATGGATCATATTTTTTTACCTATTTTGTTTGATAATTATCAGTTTCCATAACAAAAATATTTATCTTTCAATGAGAGAATATTATTTTCAAATATAGTTGACTTGATTTCCATAAAAGAAATCAAAGATTTTCAATAGACCTGTGGAACTCTTTTCCAGCTGTAGTAGCAACAATCACAAAAGTATAAAACAATCTCTGTAAAATATTTTATTTTTATTGGTTTGAATACTCAATACTAATAAGTCAACATTATCAAAATACTCAATCTTGATTGATTACCAATATCAAACTTCAACCAATCAAAAAGAGTCACCCAGGGAACTGAGTACCTCTTAGTATTAGCACCATAAGTGAGGGACCAAGAGAGAGAGACTCAACTTGCTACACAAACCTATGACAGTCATAACATGGTGTTATCAATTGCTATATAGACTACTTGCGAACAAACTAAATCTAGCCTTGGCTGCTTGGCTACAGGTATCTTATAAAACAACAAAAGACAATCATCGACTACTACACATAACAACTTAACAGTTTTAGCAACTCTCTCACACACACACACACACACACACACAAAAGAACACTTTCTTTGTCTTGTGTTTTGAATTCTTATTAACTTTTTACTTTTGATTGTTCTAACAAGCCATCAATAAAAATCAATATATTTGTGTGGATAGACTTTCCCATTACTTTTGATATTGGCTTATTTTCTACAGGCCTCCAGTTGAGCTTCTCAGATATGCCATGAAGTGGTCTGTAATACAGAACACCATGGCTTGTATTCATTGTAGCATTTCATCATCATATTTGGTTTAACGTCTGCTCACAACATTGCATGGCTTTAAGACATTTACTTCTAAACTAACCTATCTCTGGCCAGGATTTTATTTATCCCTCAAGTTCATTTGTATCACTTTTCCCTCCATGTTGCTCTTGGCCTTCATCTGTTAATTAAATCTACTAGATCAACTGTTCTACACCTACTAACCCAAAAACCTCTCATCCATTCTCTCAACGTGCCCATACCATCAAATACTCCTGTTCTGCATACATCTCCCTATATTGTCCAGATTTAATCTTACTTTGTCTTTAAGACTTGCATTACATTCTTAGAAATTGACTTCCAAACTAACTATTTTAGCTGAGATCCTTATTTGTCCCTCTTCCTGTGAGCTCTTTATCCTTGGTGAACAATCACCTAACAATGGTATCTTAAAAACGCATGCTTTATTTTTCCTCTCCTTTTTCCGCTCTGACACCACCTCACGCTTGGTCACTTGCATACATGAGATGCCCCTACTGCTACATACATGTCAGCATCTTCGTTACAACGTTGATAGACTATTTTACGACACAAGACGGTTGTTACAAAGCTTTCCTGCTACACTTGGTCGTAGAACACTTCAAACTAAGATAAGTTTCATGGGTACTCTTGCATAATTTGACCTGAATTCTCATGAATTCCCATCAAGCATGGATCAGCGAGACTGGCAATCATCAGTGTCAGCCGAGCGTTGTTCAAATGTTGAAACGCTAACTTGACTTTTTATTTTATTTATTTAATTTTTTTTTCTGTTATGTTTTTAGTAATTTTTAAGGTGATATTAAGAGGGCAGGGCTGACTTTATTTTCTGATTAGTTATTTATTATTCATTTATTATTATTCTTTTTTAATTAAATTTTTGGGAGTTTGATTAGCCAATGAAAAAGCGCTATCTAAATGGAAGCAGACGACATTCGAACTGGAAGAAAGCAACTAAACCAACAAAAAAAAAAAAAGAAAAGAAAAGCTGGCAAACAAATATATTTTCAAACTCGCCAAACAGAAAAATGACAGGCAAGAAAATAAATCTATACATGTTAGAAAAAGAAATGGATGCACTGATGCAGACAATCTCATATTGCCAGGAGAAGAAATTGCTGTCCCCAAAAAATGAGGTGCAACAATTGTAAACACAAATGTTTACTTAAAAAAAGATTGTGTGTAAAGGATGGTTTCTCTTGGAGATGTACAAATGGACAGTGCCACCAAAAGAACTTGACTGAACATTGTCTTGAAAATAAAAAAAAAAAAAACAAGAAAAAAAAATATGGTTACAAAAAAGAAAACAAAACAAAAACTTGTACTTACACCTAACAATTATACAGTTAAAAAATCTTTTCTGGGAGAAAAAAAAAAAAAACAACTTTCTGTTGATAAATATTTTGCAAAAAAAAATTAAAAAATTAAATACTAAAATGAAATAAACATATTTTCATTTTTCAAGGTAGGTTTTTTGTTATTTTTGATTATTTGCATTTTCATTTTTTCTGGTTTGTTTTGTTTTTTTCAGTAGTTACAACGCTCGGCTGACACCGATAATTGCCGGTCTTGCCCGATCCATGCTTGATAGGAACTCACGGGAATTCGGGTCAAATTATGCAAGAGTACAGTTTCATGGATGCACAAGTTCACAAACTCTCGGTATATTTAACTTCTACTATTCTGCGTATCCTTCTATATTACTTGCCTACATAAAATTGTTCAGTTAATAGAAACGATTATTACTTCTTTTCTTCAACAGTTGTCATTCCAATTCAATTCTCATGTAAAAAATTTTTTTAAACATTTAGTCAAATTTTTTAACGTGAAAATCGATAATTTACATTACTTGGATTATTCACACTATTATTCTCATCTTAGAAGTTATATTCACAATGTTCACATGAACTCGTGGCACAATAGAGTAATAATCAGTTCTAAACGACAGTCTTCTGGAGGTTAAAGGAACAATCCTCAGTCCAGACGATACTAAGAATATAATTAAGAATTAATTAAGGCTTCTACTTGGTCATAGTTGTTAGAATATGAACAATCTACTCTTGTGGATTAAATAAAGGGTTCGGTTCAAATTCCATATTCCTGAGTTTGACAAGACATGCCCAAAAAGAGGTTACATCAGCCAAAATGATAACATCCAAGATGACAACACTAGTCAGAAAAATCTAAATCTTGAAGTACATATTTTTCTCTCCGGAATAAAAAGTCCTCACACTCTTTCTATAAAGATAATTTATCATCTGCTTTTACCTTAAGTGCTGTATTGAAGTCTTCAACGAGTTTCAACCATTGCATTGTCATCTTGGCAAAATGTGTTGCATTTGCTTGAAGGATCTTCGTTTCGGTGTCAAGTTTTTTCTGGTTGACATATGATTGAGCAACACTGCAAAAACACACACACAAAAAAAATGAAAACTCATATTGAAAATATAATTTTTAATTTTTTTTTCAGGACAAAAATTTTAAGCATGACAATATTATTTCTGACCAATAATATATCCACATATGCTAGTTATTTAATCAAATGACTTTCACATGCATATTTAAAACTTCCAAAATTGTAAGGTTTATTGTTGATGCCGTTTTTCATTTGCATTTTTCCAGTCTTTGATTCATTTTATAGATGTATTTTTAATAATTAACTTCAAAATTTTAGTATTTATTTTTGCACATTCTTCACACAACAATGGATCAAAATTTTCTTTAGACATGTTTATTTTAAATTTTTAGACCTTTTTATTTTTCAGAACACCTCAACACAAACAGAATTTTTCATTTCAATTTGGCAGTTTAATGGCTTAAATCGGCAGAATCTTTCTACATATTTGCACCATAAGATAAAACCTTGAACATAGTGTATCCAAAGAGCAAGTCCAAGATGGACTAAGAATCTAAATTGAAACAATGTTTATGCTTCACAAAATTAAATCTAGTCCATGTTCTGGTGTTGAAGTTTGATGTCTCTGTGCAGTGTATAATTTCTTTAAAATTCCTAGTAGCTGAAAATCATGTGTGTCATCATTGTTTTGATTAAATCACAGTACAGAGTTTTCTTTTTGGATGGAGGCTTTTATTCGCATGGGGAAGACATTTAGACATTGTTTACAGAAACCAGAGAGAGGGAGAGAGATCTGTATAATTAAAACTCTTGGTTAAAAAAGAGAGAGAGGGATAGAGATAGAATTAAAACCAGGTTCAAGTCATGACTCATTCTGACTCACCCACATATAGGCTGGGATGAGTAATTGCTTTATGACTTCACTCAATTTAAACATTGATATACAGAAGGGAAATGACATTAAATCTTAAACTTCTGTTTATTCACTGCAGTCCTCTTTTGACTTCAGTCATCATTCATTTATTTTTTGGACCAAACTACCATTCTCTGGTCTTCATTATCTAACACTGGGAGGTGGTAATAGGGTTAGGAAGGGAAAGTGCTGCTTATCCTAAGATATGATCTTTAATATATTTTGAATTTTTTTTTTTTTTAATCCTATACCCGGCAATGTCTCTACTCAAGTAATGTATGGTAAACACAGCAAGTGATAGATAAAAAAAATAATAAAAACATTATTTTATATGTATACAAAAAGATACAAATAGATATGTTAAAAAAAAAAAAAAAAAAAAAAACAGGTACAAATATGTTTTTTACAAATATGTTTACAAAGAGGCATAACATCTGTGGTAAATGCACATACTAGAAGTTTCTAAATACGATTTTATTTCATTAAAATAATTTTATGCCATAATCCTTTTTTGATAAAGAAGCTCTAATTAAAACAAAAAAATAAAAATAAAGAAAAATTTTTTTACCCAGAATTCAGATGGTCAACGAGAGCATGGGTCAATGCGGTTGCAGCAGCCATTGCTTCAGTTTTACGTTTTTCTACGAAAGAAAAGGAAAAATATAATTGGATCAATAAATCTGCGCATTAAATATTGAAAATCCTATTTCAAATTTAAACGTGACAAACTGACCAAGGGACTGATATTCAGTACAATATATTTGCACAAGATTAGCATAGAGCTACAGCCATATCAGAGCTGCATTGTCCAATATGTTATTTGTCTTCTCATTTCCCTATCATTCTTAATCAATTGAAAGTGTTTTTGCCGGAGGGGGGGGGGTGAAAAGGCATGATTTTACTAGTGTTGGGACGAGTAATCCAAATTAAAATCGAGAATCATAAAAATCAGAACTTTTCAAGGTATTGGAATAAGAAAACTCGATGCCTATTTTCTGATACCAAAAACGATTCTTAATTGTGAGGGGGGGGGGGTAATGTTCCATTACTGGTACTAATGATAAAATGATAAATATTTCTTGATTTGAACGTAAACAAGCTCTTGATGAGCTGTCTCCTTAAGTAATCAAATTTACGAAGTTTCCACTACTAAAAATTACTATAATATTGTCCCATTGACTACTGTACACTCATTAACTCTTATCTTCGAGTGGCCTCCAGGCCTTGATAAGTGGTGACTCCTTTGTAAAATAAAAAAAGATCTATATGTAATGGGTTCCCATTGGATAAACAGTCAACAAAGAATTCTATGTTGAGGTTTTAAAGGAGTTCAGGAAGAGATTCCGTCAGAAGAGCACTCTTTAAATCAGATCAGTGGCATTTCCACCAGGACAATGCACCAGTTCACAACTATCTTTATTACAGACTATTTGATTAAGATGGGTATCAAAACAGTTCTTCACTTTCCCTATAGTCCAGACATTGCTCCTTGTGACTTTTGGTTAATCCCTAAGCTCAAGGAAAACCTTAGAGGCTGTTGTTATGAAACAATTAAGGAGATGAAAGAGGCTGTGACGAGGGTCATTGACACACTTACACAAGAGGACTTCCATGGGGCTTTCCAGAAGTTGTTGAAATGGTACAAGTGCACTGCAGCCAGAGAAGATTACTTTGAAGGGCAGTAGAGTTTCATGTGTGTACTATCAATAAAAATGCCCATACAAAAAAAAGTCTGGAATCTTATTTAAGATACCTCGTATACTTTTTGTAGGTGCTCCTTCGCCACATTTCATTTTACAAAAACTAAACAAAATAAATTTAGGTTGAGCAAAATTCAGACATCTTATGAAGCTGAAGAAGTTAAATAATTGAAAAACATTTCTTTTATATATAAACACGCAATTCTTATTTCACTTATCTTGAAATTGTAAAAAATAGACATAACATCAATATTATGTTTAAAAAAAAAAAAATTTTTCATTAAAATAATTAGTTGAATTACTAAAAACTAAATAGAATTCTAAAAGATAATTAAATTTTTAAAAGATTTAAATCCCAGTATTCCACAACGTAAAGTTTTAAACATTGAATTTGGAGTAACGGTATCCAATTTTTAAAAAAATATTTTAACATAATATAAAAATGACTATTAGCAATTTTCAAATAGCAAATTCAAACACAATCTAAAATTATTTACATTGTTGAAAGATTTTTAGGTACAACTTGATTTTAGCACCTATTTTCCAAATAATGTACAGAAGCCTCTAATTAATAAAATTTTTAGCGCCTTTGACCATCTGTCAAATTTACTCACAAAATGATGACATCGCCAATCTGCATAAAATTTGGTGATTTTACACAAGAAATTGGAGATGCTTAAACAGATTTCATCAATATTTTCAGACTATTAATGAATTTGAGAATTTTTAATCAATAATACTAAATATTGGCTATTGTTTAAAATACCCCTGAACACGAGTTAAATTTAAATGTCATTCTTTATAGATAAAAATAAACTCTTAATTAAAATGAAAAATATTTTAAGAACTTTCTTTTTATTAAAACAAAATAGAAGTACTTAATTAATATTTATATTCAAAAGTTCATAAATTGAGGTACAATGTTTCCATTTCTCTTTAAATTTAAAAATAAAACTGATTCTTTGACATTTGGAGCCTCCATAGAAATTCTGCACATCACTTTGTCATTTGTTTCTGTTACTGAACTCTTGCTTTATAAAGATAATTAAGCAATTTTTTAGTAAAAATAAGGTGTTTTTTATTCAGAATCTTAAGACTTTACTAATTATTTTTGAAATAGTCTCAGAAAAATAATATATATCTTTCAAGGGACTTTTACAATGAATTATTTAATTTTCAAATTTAGAATTTTCGAATTTTCAAAGTGGTTGTGAAAATATTTTTTTATTATAATTTTTATTTTACACGTAAAAATGCATTTTCCTCTTATAGATTAACTTTAGGCATTAATCTTTCAAACACAAACCAAAAGTAATTAGAAACTTATAAAAAAAAAATATGATAAGCCGGCTTTCATTAGTAATACCCACCGACCATAAAAACACTTTGAATATTTCAAGGTAGTTCTATTAAAATAGTCATATTTTAAAAACAAAAACACTAAGTTCTCAAAATACCACCATTTTAATCAAAAATGAATATTCTTTCACATTTCTTAATAATAATCTATATGATATATTTGAAGAGGTTTTAGGAAAGTAATGATAAAAATGATAACACTAAGAAACGGACATTTTGCGTTAGATTTATTTTGACTCCCACAGTGATTAGAAGCTCATTATCAACTCCATATAAGAAATTGTGTCATAAAATTTGGAAAATAATCAGAAAAAAAACAAATCTCACTTATTGTTCTGGGTAAGAAATAAACTGGTCCATTTGCATTTTTTTTATCTTAAAAATAAAACTTCAACATGAAGTGTTTCAAATATTTTTTCTAAATACTTTCTGTACTCTAAGTAATGAGTAAATTAATGTTTTTATTATTTTTATGCATTAAAATGATAATTCTAAGTTGATTTTTTTTTTGGCACCATACATTTTTAAATTCCCCCTCCCCAATAATTATAACCAGTTTTCAGCAAAAGTAAACAATTTGATTAGTAGCACTCATAATTATAAGCTAGTCAGCAGTAGCAGCCGCTGTTGCTCTCAACTGTTCGTTTAAAATGAGCTTTATAAACTACATTTATTTTGAAAAAACAAAAAAACAAACATTTTTGTTTAAAATTAATGCAGTTAGTGATTCTTTTATAAAATTTCCTTCAAGAAATATTGGTTTTCAAATATACTTAACTTTCAAACTTTAATTATAGTAATAAATGACTCCCTATTTCCTGGCCATTTTTGCCTTTTAATAACAAGTGCCTCCCTTGAATTTGTCATACCATTAACCTTAAATCTGAGTGACAAGTCCCACCCCCAAAAAAATCTCTTAACACTACCAGTAACTCTGAGTCCAAATGGCAAGCTCCCCCATCGTCTTGAAACCATACATGATCATCTAAAATCAAAAAGATGATACTTATGCACTTATGTTACCATGCTGAAATAATAACATTTAGACAGCCATTCTTAACATGGGGAGGTTGTTTTGTAATTATTCTGTACTTTCAACTAACAATTTAATAAAAAAGATATTGCAAAACTTGAACTTAAAAATACTATTTAAAAAAAATAGCACAGTAACATAAGTGCATTAGCACCAAAAAGACCCGCACACCCCCTAAAAAAACGCACACCATTTTTCTATCATAGAAAAATAAACTGACTGCCCTAAAACCCTAGTATGTCCTGGAAATGGTGTATTATTTTATATTCAATTTTTTTTTTTCCCTACCAAGTTTTCAGGGTGTTCACATGTAATTACCTCTGGCTTTACCATTAACCCAAAGTCCGAGTGGCAAGTCTCTTCCTTGAACAAAGACCCTCTTAAAAACACACATACTTGTCAAAAAATTAAGAAATAAAAAAAAAAAACACAACTCACAGAATTTATTTACCATAGAAAAAATGGTTAATTGCTCCAAAACGTTAGTATGGCCCTACAATCTAAGATTGTTTTGCATTAAATTTTTATATTAAATTCATATTTTTATTGTTTTTTATTTTTGCTGAGGTTTTAGTGTGTTCATACATAATTGCCTAAAAACAAAAAAAGAACGAATCACATATTTTGGGGAGGCAGGTGAGGACGATTTAACAGGAGGTGTTAATCCACAATAATACCAAAGAATTTTGCAATTGTAAAAACAGTTTTAGTATTAGATTTAAGTTTCTTGTATAGGGTGGCCAATAAATCACTCTACAGTTTGAAAATTAAACAACTTTTTCTTAAATAACTGTAATAAATTCTTTTTTATTACACAGTTTAGAGTGTGGAAATTTGTTCTGACTTAATTATAAAAGATAATGTCTCTTAAGTAGCCTCCATTCTTGGCTTCTCAAAAGTCGAGCTCTTTCTAAGCTATTCTCCATGACAGTTCTTAACATAGGATCTTGTAGGAAAAGAATTTCCTGTTGCATGCTTGCCATGGTTGGATGGATGGTTCGAGGCTTATTTGCATACACTTTGTTTTTAAGATATCCCCCAAATCAAAAGTCTGGTGCTGTCAAATCAGGTGAACGTGGAGGCCATTCAAAATCGGAATTTAGAGAGATTTTTTGATCCTGAAACATCACAGTTAATAACTGCATTGTGGCTTTAGCTGTATGTGCAGTTGCTCCATCTTCTTGTCACCAATACCCTGGCATGTTTGCTAACTGAGGTTGAACAAAATTCACTAGCATATCTGTATATCTCTCCACAGTTAGTCACGGCATTTTCATTTGCATCTTCAAAGAAAAAAAGCCCAATAACCCTTTCTGAGATTACTACACACCATACTGTGATTAACCGAGTGCACCGGACTCACATGAACTTGACGTGAAGTTTCGGTGTCCCAGAATCTGGTATTTTGCTAATTAACATACCTATTGACTTATCTATTCAAATGAAAATAAGCTTCATCTTCCATGTTCATCTTGTGAATAAACTCATTGTCACTTCTTACAGTTTCCTGAAATCTAACAGCGTAATTTAGTCGTTTCTGAAAATCTGGTGTTTGTAAAGATTGCACTAACTAAATCTTGTAAGGATACATGTGCAAGTCTATTTGAATGTGCTGTAAAAAACTCCGTGAGATGGCAAGTTCTTGAGAACGCTTTTGAGTGGATGTGGTTGGGCTCTCTTCAATGCTACGCTGCACATCTTCAGTATTTTCAAGTGTACGTACTGAGCAACCTCGTCCACATCTATACCTATCATTCACAGAACCCTGCTCTTGAGAACACGTCACTAAGTTCATTATTGCAGGCCTACTAGGAGGATGTCAAACACTGAAATGACGTATATAAGATCTTTGTGTTGCAACAACTGATTTCAATTTTCAAAATAAAATTTAATTATCTTCACTCGTTGTTCTGTTGTAAACTTATCCATATCAAAAAGTTCCAAAGATTCTATTTTATAATTCTGAAAAGAGAAATTAAAATATCTTAATAGAAAATTGTTATTTAATTTTAAAAATGTAAAGTGACTCAAGTTTTTGCAAGGATAAAGGCCTGTACATAAAATGCATTACAATTCAACTTTGAATTCTTTAATTTCTTTTTCTTTTTAAAAATACATGGAATTTTTATGATATTGCAGCATTTTTATTGAATTTACTTGGAAACCATTAATTTCTGGTGATTTTCAGTGCCATATTCAGATTCTTTAAATAATAGTACATTTATACAGGAAATTCTCTTGTTGTATCATCTTGTGTTTTAACAAAGATATAGCATTTTACTTAAAAAAAAAAAAAAAAAAAGTGAATGTAGCCTGGTTGTTCAACCAAAGACTTACCTGTAAAGAGTTATTACTCCCAACCTCCCCATGTAAAGAACAGCTTTCAGAATAAACACTCCCAACCTCCCCATGTTAAGAATGGCAGTGCAACTTAAAGAAGTAGGTCTCGCAGATGAGCCTCGTTCTGAAATTCGGAAAATTTAGGTAAAAAGAAAACAGTGAAGCTACTGAAAAGTAATCCTTTTGAATGAAGATGGATATAAACAAAATTTTTTTAAATTAATTTTTTAATTTTACTTCAAAACAAAATGAAAACATATATAAACAATATATTGTAGAAAATGATTTCTTAATCTATATAATTAAGAAACTCAAATGACTTTGTAACAGGTGTTGTAACCCAACATCCGGTTTACAACTTCCGGTTGCGCATGCGTAAACAAACCCATAACAGCGTAAACAAATAAACAGATATCACTGGACTGGTTTCATTTGAACAAACGGACGTCCTTAGAATAGCGAATATCTTAAATTTATTGAATAAAAAAACTTTAAGATATGGGAAGCAAACGCGTGATTACAAATAATACGTATAATCGACCCATTTCATATATACCATATATATTATACTAAATAATCAACGCAATAATAAAATGTATTGTTTTACTGTGTATGTTTTCAGCATCCCAATTTTTTTTCACGTTTAAATTATCTAAATAAACAATTGTTAATACTTTTTGCTTTTTTTTTTTTTTACATCATTCATTTCCATATTATGTTTAAGTTATATTACGTTTAATATTTCCATATTAAGTTTAAGTTATATTACGTTTAAGTTAAATTTTCTTACAAATAAATCTACTTTAACCCGTTGACAACCATAAGAGCATTTTACAACGGCGATATACCAACCGCCTTCCTTTTTTTATTTTTTTATTTATTCTCCATTTTTAATACACCTTTCTTAAAAAAAACATTCATACATTTTCTTCTACACTACCAACATAATCAAATAACCCCGAAAATCTTTAATTTGTGTTACAAATTAATAATCAACACGACAATAAAACGTATTGTTTTACTGTGTACATTTTCAGCGTCCCAATTGTTTTTGTTTTTTTTGCGTTTAAATTAAAAGATATCAAAATTTGAATTTAACTTGAGTATTATGGTATCTGTTCAGTGCACATTTACTTATAAGTATGGCAAACCACTTATAATTCAATGGCTGTAAGTTGGGTTTTTTTTCCAAAATAAACAATTATAAACAGAATGACTCATAGAAATCTATCTATATTCTTTTTTCATTTTAATATACTTTCATAGAAATGTTTCTGTTATGTCAAAAAAAAACTATTTTCTTTACGTCACAAGTGTCATGCTGAGCATGACTCATGCTCATACATTAATTCCATAACTGATATAACATACTGACCCAATGGGCCACGGGTAGTCTAGTTTTAAATAAAAATTGATTATAAACAAAGAAATTTTTTATATATAATTATAGAAAAACATTGCAATGTGTTTACATCTCTGGTTCTTTGGGATAATTGGGGAAGCCACAGCCTCACCCCCCCCCCCCCTTCATAAAAGACAACTTAAAAAGCTTTAGTGTTTTTACTATTTTAAAGCGCTTTTTTTTAAGTTTGAAACACAAGTAGTGCCTGTGTTGACTTAGAATGACAAGGGTGCATGAGTGCATGACGGAAATTCTTCAGAGTTTAAATGCATTGTAATGTTTTTATTGGAGTCGAAAACCGTTTTTCGGTGCTAGTGCACTTACTGATCCGCACTATTTTTTAAATCGTATTTCCTAGTTTAATTAAAAGTTTTATGATAGGTCTTTTTATTCAATTGTAAGGTTAAAGTATAGAATAGGTATTAAAACACCCTCCCCTCCAGGTTAAGAATGGCTTTTTAAATAATAACGTTATTATTTCAGCACGGATCAATAAGTGCACTAGTACCCGTTTTTAAGCCGCCATATTTCTTCCTATTTACTTGCCTCCCCACGAGGGCAGAGTTAGACACAAGGTCGGTTATTAATGTGGAGAAATCCAGCTCCCAAAAACGGGAAATTCTGGATGAGAACAAAAATTAAAATTGCCTTAGTCTAGAAGGATTTCTCCTTCACTGACTGAGGAAAGAAACGGTAACTTTTTGCTACTGGCCAAGCTGAACATCATGAGCATTTATTACTAAAAAACGAAATGATGAAATATACAATATAAGAACAAGTTAAGCTAAAAAAAAAAAAAAAAAAAAAAAAAAGAATTAAAGAAAGAAAAAGTTCAAAGAAAGTTCGAACATTTATTACTATAAACATAACGAAAAATTCATTTCAAAGGGTCAATAATGGTAAACACCGGTGTCACATGTCAAGCGATCAAACTGTTCAGATTTTTCAGAACGAGATTCGTCTGCGAGACCTACTTCTTTAAGTTGCACCAGAGCAGCTTTCGGAATAAACACCCTTTGACAAAAATAAAAATACTGTAAAAAATGTGACATAACGAATATGGTCATAAAGTGGGAAAAATATCTAAACGTGCGATACACAAAAAAAATTTGATTTTTTTTTTTTTTTTTTTTTTAATTTAAAAGGATTCTTTGTTGGATCATCAAGTTCTTTCTACCATCTTAGAGATATTTTGAGCAATTTCAATATTTTAATGTGTATTATTGCTACTCGCGGGCGCGGGCCCTATTACTTTTCACCATTAAATTGCACGTACCTAAAAACAATCCAATGATGATGACGCACGAATTCGTAATAGAGGCGTGTGAGCCAGAAAATTCAATGTTGCCATTTCGTCTAAAATAAATTTCGATCCTGATTTTTTATTATTTAATTTAGAAACACATCTGGAATCAACTAGATTTTTAAACTGGCTGTGCAAAATTTTTAAATACTTTGAAGCTTCTAAACCACTAGTTTGAATGTAATTTCGGTATCTTTTTACGACCTGGCCCAGAAACACCCCCAACCACCTGATATTAAGAACGGCTTTCGGAACAAACACTCCCTCAACCTCCCTATGTTAAGAACAGTTTTCGAGGTTGGGGGAGGGAGGTTATTCCGAAAGCCGTTCTTAACATGGGGAGGTTGGGGTGTTTATAATACGCTGCTGAGTGCTGGTGGGGTACGTCGTAAAAATTTACCGTAATTTCTGTCTAAAATTAATGTCGACTGCCTAAACCAAACATAAAGAATATTTCTCTGCAGAAACACTGATGTAGAAAAGTATAATTATTATTTTACACAACATGCGATGATAAGAATGGGGATCAAGTTAAAATATTATTTCCAACAACCTGTTCTTATATATATATATATATATATATATATATATATAAAACCAAAACAATTAACCTTGTATATCTTTCCTGGCTTGCTGTCGGGCATGATGCTGTTTTACAAGGCTGGATAACATCACAATTCAATTGTTTAAAAATTAAATATATAGTAGGAAAACGGGATGTAAAACAGAAATTCTCGAGTTTTGTTCGATTGTTGTTGATAAACTACTTTTTGCGTTGAAAATTCTTTATTAGCCTTAGTTTCGGACCAAATGTTTATCGATACGAAATAAAAATTCAAGTAATTTCTATTTGTTCTGGTTTATTATTGCTTTTACAATTAACATTTTATTTATAATAGTTTTATTTGATTTAAAATCAATTAAATAATTTAAATTTTATTTTTACAAATTGAATTCATGTACTTGTTTAAAGTGTGAAAGTCGAATTTAACTTTCGTACGTTTAAAGTTATTTCCCTTTTTGAAAGTTCAGTGCGGTAAAAGTTATTTCCCTTTTTGAAAGTTTCCAGAAATAAAAGTTATTTCCCTTTAAGAGTCTGTGATTTATATAAGAAATAATTGTCCCGCCCTAGTTATTTACCATTTTATCGGTGACAGAATAAATACAAGCTGTTGTTTTTTTTTTTTTAATGTAAGGAAAAGCAGTCTGGAAAAATATCCTCCATATAGAAATTTTAGAATGGGAGATCACTTTCTTATTTAAATTGTATATATAAAAATTGGGGTTTGTATTACTGTACACATAGATTCGAAAAAGTTGTCAAAAAACAAATATATAACAAATAAATGTTATCAAAGGCAAGATAAGTTACTTTTCTGCCAAACTGGATATATTTTTTGTGTTTCTATTCAGTGTAACATATTTATTCAGCTTGAAAAACATATAGTGTTTACCGATGTATTCGAAAATTCAAAATGGCGTCTCACACCCTCTTTAACACCGTAAGTTTGGAAAAAGGTGTTATAAATAATAAAAAAAACTATACAAAATACTATTAAAAACCCGCCGAATATATGTCAACCTATGTCACGGTAACATATATTGAGCGAGTTTTTAACAGTATTTTATCCGGTTTTTTTATTTATAGCATCTTTTCCCAAACTTACCGTGTTAAAGAGAGAATCAGACGCCATTTTGAATTTTCCAATACATCGGTAAACACTGTATGGTTTTCAAGCTGAATAAACATGTTACATTGAATAAAAACACGAAAAATATATCCAGTTTGGTAGAAAAGTAACTTATCTTGCCTTTGATAACATTTATTTGTTATATATTTGTTTTTTGACAACTTTTTCGAATTTATGTGTACAGTAATACAAACCCAAAAATTGACACTCACTTAACTGTAAAAAAAAATGGACGGATTACTGGGGGAAAGCATAAAAGAAGTTTTGTGTGAGATGAAGTGTGTGTCGGGGGGGGGGGGGTGAAAACATAAGGGAGGAGCAGCGTTTATTGTTTATCTTGTTTGTTTGTCTGTTTTTTGTTTTAATTTGTGTTTGTTTTGTTTTTGTGTTTTTGTTTTTTTTGTTTTTTTTTGTTTTTTGTTTTTTGTTCTACAATAAAATAAAGTGTTGAAATCTTGTTGGGTTGGTACTAATTCCGGACAGGCCCTCTCTAGAAGTGTAAGTCATGTTTAGTTTCAGAACAGTTTCCGATGGTTCGTTGTTCTACAAGTCCTGAGAGGTGACTGGTTTGCAGTGGACAGTGCCACAGAGCAAAAGATTCGTACCGTGTCGAGACGGAAAAAACATGCGAAATTGCTACAGAAAAGGTTTAATATTTATGGAGCAATTCTGGTTTCTGATTGGTTGGTAGCAGAACATGAATTAATTCGATTCGTCAGTTCCTAGCAGCATCGTTTATAAATAGAATTGCCCAACTGTGTGGGATAACACCCCACCATTCATGCCGGGTAAAGTACTTCGCCTATGCCGACGACGTAAGTGTGCTTGTAACGAGCAGTGCTGAGATTAGTGTCGTCGGTGTAGAAATCAGATTGTATGAAACGGTAACAGGGGCCAAAATTAACTGCGACAAGTCTTCGGGTTTGCGCATTGGTGCCTGGAGGGGTATGCCCCTTCAGGGACCCTGTAGTTGGAGCGACGGGCCTTGCAAGATACTCGGCATCTGGTTTGGTCCTGACCTCCAGCTGGAGAAAAATTGGTCGGAGGTTCTGAAAGTGGTCCGATCCGCAGCTGCGCTGTGGATCAGTAGAAACCTTTCATTAAAGGGGAGAGCGGAGGTGTGTAATACCCACATCTATCCAATCTTCATTTATCGTCTATCAGTGCTTCCAATCCCGTCAGATACACTGCTTTATCTGCAGAGGGCTCTTTACAACTTTTTATGGCTTGGAAGGGCCCCTATGGTATGTCGCGATGTCTGTTACCTACATCCTTCTGAAGGCGGTCTAGGTATGCCAAACATGGAGATTCAGCTCCACACATTACGGCTCTACTACCTAGATCGAATGTGCACACAGGATAGGGAAGACGGTGCCCTCTGGATGGAGTACACCAAGAAAGCCATTCTGGCTTTGAGAGGGGTGCACCAGTCCCAGGGGGAGGCACACAGGTTGCCCCGAGGTGAATGCCCCTTCTACCGCGAGTACCGGCGCGCGCTGAAGTTCCTCTTAAGAATTAAGGAAAGCCTCTCCAACGCTCTGCTGTTGTCCCGAAAGGCATTATATCGGGTACTAGTGAGGGGATACGTAAGGGATGTTATTGGTGAGGGGCTCCCTTTGACGAAGGGGCAGCTCCGCTCAATCTGGCCTTGGGCGCCTGGGTCGGGATGCCTCACTAATGATGAGGCATCCTTGACCTGGCTGGTAATTCGGGATGCTCTCTGGGTCGGTAAGAGACTTCACTCAGCTGGCTTGGCGGTTTCGCCTATTTGTAAGCGGTGCGGCGATGAGGTCGAGACTTTATGTCACGCCTTCGTCTATTGTTGCATCGTGGTGCCGCTGATTGAGTTTGTTACAGGTCTCATGGTCCGCATACTGAACATATCGTCGTTAACTTTGGTTCCTATCAATGTATGTCGCAATTGGGCTCCGACAACGGATAGGCTTAGAAAAGAATTGTGTTTGACCTTGCTAGCAGTAATGAGAGGTGTTATCTGGAACACACGTATGAAAGTGGTCTACGGATCTGAGGACTTTGCTCCCCTCGACCTTATACGAATCTTCCGTTATCATTTGAAGAGTCGTATCAAGGCCAAGAGAGTTAGACTCTCTTCGTCAGACTTTGTTGAAAGGTGGGTGTCAGTTGTGCATGTGTGTTGGGTGAGAGAAGCAAGTCTTGACTGGTTCTTGGACGTCCCTTAGGTAAAGAATATTGAGTAACAGAAACGAACGTCAGCCCTGACTCGTTTAAAGTCCAGAGTAGGTCACGATTTAGGCAAGATTAGGACCATTTTCTAGGCTCTTGTGTTCATAACCTAACTAGTGTGTGATAGATATCATTAGGCCCTTTTTAAGTTTGTCCCGTTTTTGTTTTTTTTGTTTTTTTTCCCCATTCCCTTCCCCAATTTAGGTGGCAGATCGCTTGATTCGCCAGAGATGCGGGTTCCCTTTTGAAGTTTTTGTAAGAGGTGTTAAAATAAAGCGTTCGGACCCACATCACCTTTTTGACTGGCGATTCAGCACACCTGCCACAGTTTAGCAACAGGGGGGTCTTTTGTTTCTTGTAAATATTTCATTTTATTCTTGTATTACAAAATTTTTATATCCCAAACCCCCATTTTTTCTTATGGGTTTCTTATTAGTTTCTCATGGTATGATGTTCTTATGGTGAATGGACGAAGGATGTATACGTTGATGGATGTATAGTATGAATGTGGTATTGTGGTGAATAGAGTGAATGTAGGAACTAGTTAGGTTAGATTAGTTAGGTTTAGACAGAGAAGACCGCCCTTCCCCCTCCCCCATGTTCTGCCTTGTGCCAAATTTTTCTTAAAATATTTTTTATTTTATTTTATGAAAATAAATATTTACCCCACCATTCATCTTGGATGTTGGTCGCTTCTCGGCCTCTTCTGGCTAAGATCATAGTGTTCTCAGTGCTCTCTGCGGTCTGCGTTGGAAAGTTCGAGTTGTTTTTGCTTTGCTCCTGCAAGGACCAGCCCCTTCTTTGGGGATTGGACCCGCAAGGACTTGTTTTTTCTTTTCTTGTTGTTTGCTTGCTTGTTTTTGTTATTGCCCTCGGGCAACTTATTAACTGTTTTTCTCCTTTTTTGCAGATAGTCCCAGGTGTAGTGACCGAGAAGGGTTCAGGGGGGTTCCATCCTGAAAAGCACCCCCAGTACGAGAAGGGTTCCGGGGGTCGCCACCCCCAGTGTGGTCGGTTCGGTATCAGGGGTTGCCACCCCAAAAGGCGACCCCAGTGCGAGTTCAGGTCCGGAGGCTGCCAACTCCATTTCGAGATCAGTCGCCACCCCCAGCACTTCGTATGTAGTGGTGGTCGACCTGGGTGCTGAGAGTGTTAAGCGACCATGGATATCGCCAGCAACCATGGTGGCTACGACCAAAGGGGAGGAACTAGCAGAGTGGAAAAAATTCGTCCAGGGAGCCCCAGGAGCTGAAGAAGCCTGGAAGGCCTCTCAAAAGAAAAAACTGAGGAAACCAATAAAAAAATGGTGGGTCCTGGATGAAGAGACAAAGACGCAACCGATGCAATCACAGTCAGAATCTAGCAGCCCCCGGAAGTCGGCAGCAGAAGGGTTACGAAAGTGTAGGTCATTGGATGTAATCGTGGTTGATGGGTGCTCCTCGGGGGCGGGGGGCTCAAAGGACTCGACAGACACCAGCCAGTGTGGTGGAGTGGCCAGCCCTCACACCAAGCGACACCTCCCTGATACCAGCAGGACAAAAAACAAGGCCAGAGACGCAGCAGCCAGCCGAGACCAGCATGCCAGGGGAACCCAAGACGACAGGAGAAGCCTGGGGCCGGAAGGAAGGCCTGAAAAAGACTCCGGATTATTATAAAGCACTTTTTGAGAGCAAATATCGAGAGTACGTCCAGGGTAACAGGATGATGGCATTGCCAGGAACCCTGGACGATATTAAAGACAGGATGTTGTCTTTCGTGACTCTGGAGGCCAATGGAAAGGGGGATTCCCTAGAACTAGCTCTAGTTAAGGAGGACCTGAGTCGCTCGGCTAGCAAGCGATATGCAGGTCAGATAGTTAGAGCTAGGTTAAACAGAATCTCCAATGAAGCCGTGAATGTTGACGCTGTTGAGCGTAAGGCCGCCCTAAGACGTGGCTTGGAGGGGTACATTCGGGAGGTGAAAAACCTGGAAGGGTGCTCTCTCGTGTCAACACGGGAGATCTGCAATGGGTTTCGGCGACATTTGGAGGAACGCTTCACCTAACTACCCAGACTCTGCGGCTAGGAGTTTGGAAGCTATTTAGCTGGCTCACCCCACCTTACTGTGGCCCAAGCGGCTAGCTGCGAGGGGATGGTTACGGCACGTGAGGTCATTACTGCGTTGAAGCAGGTTGGCCACAACAAATCTCCGGGGCTTGATCGTTTGCCCTACGAACTGTTCTTGAAGCTGTCGTGCCCCTTCTGACAGGCGTGTTTAACCACTGGTTTGCCCAAGACTCGATCCCGAGGCAGGTTACCAAAGGAGTGGTCACGCTTCTGAAGAAGGGGGATCAGCATGGAGGGGGGAATCTAGACGACTATAGACCCATAACTCTGCTTAATGCAGATTTCAAGATTTTGTCCCGCGTTCTTGCGAACCAACTGCAGGTTGTTATCGGTGACTTGGTCGAATCGGATCAGAACTACGCTGTGAAGGGTCGATCGATTCAGAACAATTTGCACTTTGTTCGCATAATCATAGAGGGTTTAGAAGCCGACACAGAAGCCGCGCTGATCAATTTAGATCAGTCCAAGGCGTTCGACAGGGTCGATCAAGGGTTCTTGAGATCTGTTGTGGAAACCACCAGCTTTGGTCCGGACTTCCGCAAGTGGATCTCTGCTCTGTATCATGATCCCGCGGTAGTGGTGCAAGTCAATGGTAGGTTGTCGGAGTCCTTTGGGGTATCCCGGTCGGTGCGGCAGGGTTGCCCGCTGTCGCCTCTGTTATATGTTCTGGCGTTGGAACCCTTCCTTCACAAATTAAGAGACGAGGCAGCGAGTCCAGTCCTGCATGGCATAGCTCTATCTGGCGGCAAATTTGCTAGGGTGTCTGCGTATGCTGATGATGTCACCATGTTCGCTGGAAGGCGGAGCCATGTTAAAGCGGTGATAGAGGTGATCGCTGAGTACGAAGTTGTCACAGGGGCCGTGATCAATCGCAGCAAGTCCGTGGGCCCGCGGTTGGGCACCTGGATCGGATTAAACTCGCTTCCAGGTGCATTCAGCTGGACTGATGGCCCGGTTAAGATCCTCGGAGTGTCGTTCAGGCCGGACCTCCAGCTGGACAAGAATTGGTCAGAAGTACAGACGAAGGTCGAGTCGTCAGTAGGGACTTGGACTTGTAGGAGATTGTTCTTGAAGGGTCACACGGAGGCATGTGCTACGTACATGTTTCCATTGATCCTTTATCGCTTGTCTGTTCTTCCCCTGCCTGCGGATCACTGTAAGGCTTTAGAGCACCTCCTTTTCAAACTTCTTTGGAAGGGAGGAAAGCCATATGTCCGCAGACAGGTCTGTACACAGAAGTTTAGCGAGGGAGGATTGGGAATGCTTGACTTGCAAAGTTATAAGCACGCAGAAAGATTGGCGTTCCTGAGTCGGACACTGATGGAGGAAACGCACTGGGTACCAGTCGTGGAACAAGCTTTTCCACGGCTCATATCCAACCCCGCCGCTAAAGGTCGCCGAAGACCGGCGGGGGAACGGCGTTTCCTGACCAAATGCCGAGCCGCCCTTAAGGGTCCAGTGACCTAGCATGGCCTAGAAGGAGGCTATATGAGGAGTTAGCGGTGGGTACCACAAAGGATCCGCTGGTGGAGCAGCTACATCTGTCAAGGGGGAAGTTCTCTCGCTGTGGAGTTGGGCGCCTGCCAGTAGCTACATTAATAATGTAGAGTATTCCATCACATGGATGCTAGTCCGGGACGTGCTGCCACTCTTCGGCAGACTAGCCAGGGATTGTAGGAATAGTGAATATTATTATCCCCCGTGCCCACGCTGCAACGATGAGGAGAAGGAGGAGACGAGGGAACACGCATTCTTTCATTGCAGCGGGGTGCGGAGTCTCTGGGAGTATGTCGGAGAGGTAACGGCTCGTATCGACCCCGAGCGGTTAGTGCCACTTGATTTAGCGTACGTTGTTGACTCGCTGTTTACCAGGGAGAAACAGGCGGTGTTTCTTGCGATCCTAGCTGTAGCTAGATTAGTGACATGGGTTTCACGTCTAGGCATTTTCTATGAGAGGTGATCTGTTTCAGATCAGGATCTGGTCATTTATTTTAAGCATCAACTTAAAATAAAGATCAGATGTGATTGGGAAAGATTGCACCGCATAGACTTTGATAGGAGATGGGTGCAGTAACCACCAAGAGTGGAAAGTACTAGGGTAAGTATGCGTGTCGATCCTGTTCCCATAGTCTTTTTATTTTTCGGTAGTCGGCACTAGGAGACAGTGGCAGCTCGTGCCTGAAATTAGTGGGGGTGCTGCTTCAAAAATTTTACGTATTTTTTTAATATCGTGTAAAGGAATTCGAATATATAAATAAATATTTAATCAAATAATAAACAAACATTCAAATAAATATTCAATTATATAACAAAGACAAATAATCAGAAATGGATAATACGCAAAAACTTTTTTATTAAAAAGATTTTTTTTAATTATTCACACTTTACAGAATAAAAATAATATATATATTTATTCCTTTTAAACTTTTCAGATTAAATAAAAGTTTGCGTTTTTTTTGTTTGTTTTTTTTTTTGTTTTTTGCAAACAAACGAAAAACATTTTAAAAAATAACTTATTTTTTATAAAAACAAAAAGAAAAACTTTGAAATTTACCTGCCTCCCTACGAGGGTTAATTTAGGAGTTTACTATTTGAAAATAGCGTTTTATTTAATAGTTTTATTTACAAAATTTATTTTTAAAGATGTATTTATAACAAAACGTATTTGTAAATAAAATGCAAAATAAAAAAGTTTACATTTTTATATAGTGAGCAAACAAACAAAAATATTTAAAGATACAAAATTTTATTTACAAATCTTTTAACAACTTGCTTTTTATATAAAAAGAACAAATTTGGCTATTTACTGACCTTCCCATGCCGGTAAAGATCGACATAAAGTGGAGATTTATTATAAGAAAATAAGATGTCATATATAAGCATTATAAAACATCGAATTTTAATGTAGCTTTCTCCCCCAAAAAACGAAAAAATTAAAATTGTCTCAGTCCAGAAGGATTTCTAATTACTTTTTTTAATGCGTATTATCTGGCCCATCTACTAACAAATTCAATGTAAAGTTTAAAAATGCATAATTATAAAAAAACTGTTGTTTTTTTTTTACTTACAAACACATTTTAATTAAAAAATCTTGTGTAAAAAATCCATTTTTCAAAGTGTAAAACTTCTAACATTGTCCTTGTCGGAGGCAAATAAATGCTAATTTTTTTTATATCTAAAACATACACGTTAAAAAGATTTCTAACTAAAATGTATTTTCAACATAAACTGTTTCTTCGCTTTTTTGCTTCTAGAAAAAAATGTAAACAGTTTTTTTTTTTTTGTAAAGTTTAGTTGTTGCAAAATAAATAGCATTTAAAGAAACAAACAAAAAGGCAGGTAGATGGAAAAGTAACTTTATTTTTATGGTAAGATTTATTTATTGTATATTTGGTTTTTACCCTTGGCCGCATGTTAACTTCACTGCTAAATTCCCGAATACTTTTAATAAATAAAAATAAACAGTTTCTGCATATTATATATTTCCGTCTGCTACCGACTTAAATCGCAATGCTAAAAGTGTGCGTATTTAAAAAAAAAATAGCACAATATTTTAATGTACAAGAACACGTTATGTGCAGATTTTAATAATAATTTTTAAAAATATAAGTAAACCTACTTTTTTTTTTCAATAACAATGTTATCATATCTATACAGGCGCACACTCTAAGCAAACAACGAATTTCACGACACGGAACTGCACCAATCGACAGTTCTTCAAGAGGCTTTCATCGGCTGCCTAAAGCATCTAATCCGCGCATGCGTACAAGAGAATTTCATTAAGAAAGTGTAACTGTGAATTTCACAGCTCCAAGCAAGTTTTATTTTTGTTATTATATGCATTTGGAGATACCGACATTAAAGTTAATGATTTTATAATGTACACATAGAAAAAATAAAATAATAATAATAATAATAATAATAATAATAATAATAATAATAATAATAATAAACAAACGTATTATTTTTAATTTTATCATTAATATTGTGTAGAAATAACTTGGGGGTGCTGCAGTCCCACAGCGCCATGCACGAGCCGCCACTGCTAGGAGAGCTTCCAAAGATGCCTAGTCCACTTGTTTGTTTTGTCCCCGGTCTGTTTTTGGCCTTTACACACTTTATCTTGGAAGACGCCATCCATCCCTGTTGACCCCAACCCCAAGTTATTTTCGCACGCAGAAGTGCTGTCCTTTAGGTCCTCCACTCCCCACTAGGGAATGACCTGCTTGCTTTCACCTCTCCCCTCGGGGAGGGGACCGAAAGACAGTGGGCGTTTCATTTGACAACTAGCTGATAGGCAGGGAGAGTCCTCTTACTAACCCGTCTCCATAGACATTTTGTTTATTTGCTTTCTTTTTCTTTCTTTTTGGGAGTTTTATAGTTTTCCCCCCTCCCCATTATATATAAAAAAAAAAATACTTTTTGTTTTTGTAAATATGTTTTGTTTTTGTTTCCTGTAAATATGTTATTTTTTCCTCTTTTTCTACAAACAGCGTGAATCCCGCCATCCCGTAAGCTGGGGAGCAGTCGTTTTTAAGTAGGTCCTGGTAAGAATGTAGGCAGTTGAGTACAGAATGATAGAAACTCTAGGTTTTTTAATAAATAAAGTACTTGCTTTCCAACGCAAGTCTAGCTTAGTCCATTAGCAAAGTCCTGTTTTCTTCTCCAATTCCCCTCTTACTGGCCCTGGTGCCTAAGCTCTTTCGGACCTCAAATGAGGCCTTGGCAGTAGATAATGCCAAGGCCGGGGCCGAAAGGACTAAATAACTCGTTCATCTTGGATGATGAGATGTGCCTCCCAGCGGCTTCGGCTGCAGGGAGACAGGGTAGAAGTACTTGTCAAGGATTCGTTACTTGACACTCAGCCCGACACCTAAGAGGTCCACCCTCCCAGGCCTTGCCACTGGGCTTTCCGGTGGAGTAAGTTTATCGCTTACTGCCGGGGAGTGCCGACGGGGTTACTCAGGCAATTTTTACAATTGCAAGGGTGCCTCTCCTTTAGGGGAGCCTGCTGGATCCCCACTTTCCGGCCTTGTACCCGATTTTGCTGAGGTGGGCAGCAAATAAATCTCTACCCCATTATTCATCTTGGATGATGAGATGTGTCTCCTAGCGGCCTTAGCTGCAGGGAGACGAGGTAGAAGTACTCCTCAAGGATTCGTTACTTGACACTCAGCCCGACAGGCGAGGGGCCGGGAACTGGCCCAGCACCTGTCAGACTGAGGTACACTGCCTGAGGTCCACCCTCCCAGGCCTTGCCACTGGGCTTTCCGGTGGAGTAAGTTGAGGCGCCCCGACCGGGGAATGCCGACGGAGTTACTCAGGCAATTTTTACAATTGCAGGAGTGCCCCTCCTTTAGGGGAGCCTGCTGGATCTCCACCTTCCGGCCTTGTGCCACATATTGCTGTGGTGGGCAGCAATTAAATCTCTACCCCATTATGAATCAAAAATATTGCAACACCCTCATAAATCAACTGTTGTGATGTAAGTTGTTTCGACTGTGAAAGGAGAAAGCCGAAGCAGTGCCAACTTTTACCAAATCTGAAGATAACCAATACAAATAAAAACGCCATGCTGCATTTTGGCATACGACAATTTTACTTATTCATTACTATTTTAAGATAAACCTTGCGCTTTTTACATGTAACTATTTTGCCTTCCGTAGAAGGTTGCATAAGTTTTTGCAAGGATAAAGGCTTTCTACGGAAAGGTACTGTAATGTTGTAACATGCCCCGCTTACGGGTATCAATAAGAAAATAGAACAGCACAGAGACATATAATTAACAACAGCACACTCCCAAAATAAACTGGCTCACACGCTTTAATGAAGACAACGAAAGGAAGTCTCATTTGGACATTTAATAAACAACTTTATTTGTCATCTTCGTTAGTAGCATGTACAAGAGAGAAAGGTGGAAGCGTTCTTATGTAAAGATAGATTTAATATATTGCTGGCTTATTGAGAAGAGAACGGCTCAGTCCACATGTGCCTGCAGCCAGCAGTCGTCAGGACGAAGGAGGCCATTAAAGGAGAAAGAAAGAGCAAAGTCTTCAGTGTATTTACGTGTTGTCGTGGGTGTGGGTGTGTCAGTGTATCGATGAGAGCAGTTCTGTAGCATGGTAAAGAAAGTTGTGTGGGTACTGCATTATCATTGCATATCATTATTACAGGTACCTCTTCCAGGTCCTGAATATGACCTTAAACTATATCCGATGGTGAGGCCCCAACTTGCAGGCTTTGGGGAGTGTGGAGCCACCCTTTAATTGCCATTACTCCCAGGTCCACTCTGACCCGGTGTGGTAGTACTTGTTAGGGTCCCAACTATGGGTTAAATAGAAACCGACATGAAAAAAAAATATATATATATATATATATTCTATTAAAGAAATTTTCGCCAAAATCATTGGATTCAGCATTAGATAAAGTGAAAAGGGTTGATATGCCATAAAACAAAAACAACCAAACCAAGCCTCCTCAAAAAAAAGAAAAGAAAAAGAGGAAACACAAGAAAAAAAAAATTTTTTATTATTATTTCTGAGCAGTTTCTTTCTGGCTATGCCTTGCTGTCATCTTTATGCACTGTCAGAAATGATGCCTAAATGAATCCAGCATGCAATTGTTTCTCATGAAAAAGCAACTCGTGAACACACGAAGTTCATTAACACTCGTAACTTTAATGTATTATTTGTACTATTTTCCCTCTCAAAAATTCTCTTCATTAACTTAAAAGAAAAAAACTCACTAAAACATTTTCATACAAAAAAACTTAGCCCTTTTCTATGCAAAGAAAAATAACGCATTTATATATCTAATAACTTAAAAACACAACGTTCCTTTTTATATGTACATAATCAAAACCAATTAAAAAAGAAACAAAATTGAACGATACACTTAAACACGATAAAAATATTGTTATATAAATTCTTCCACAATACAAAAAATGGTACTTGTACAGTTCAGTGAAGACATTAAAAAATGAAAATATCGAAAAAAGTTTAAATTGTATGTATCCGTTATGGAACAAAGTTCTCCGAAAAAAAAATTTCACTTAATTTCATCAAGTAATTTGTTTGTTTGTTTTTTTTTACAGCGAAAAAAAACAATTTGTTATGATACCGAGCAAAATGTTCGATTTTTATGAAGAAAAGCTAGTATTAAAGATGGGGGAGAGGTGTCGGCGCTTTAACTGGAGTTATCTCCCTTTGGCATTTCTAAAATTCAAACAATTTTTTTTTTTATCCAAGATGGCTGCATTCAACGCGCTCTTATAAAAACGTGTTTTTCCGCTGTAAAAAAAAAAAAAAAAAAAAATACTTGATGAAATTAAGTGAAATTTTTTTTTTTTTTTTTACATAGGCATCACCACATTATCAAGGCCAAGAGGCCACTCAAGGATAAGGGTTAAGGAGTGTACAGTAGAAATTGGACAATATAGTAATCATTAGTAATGAAAATTTGGTAAATTTGATAACTTATATGGAACGGCTCATCAAGAACTTATTTACGTTAGACTTGAAGACAACCATATTGTAGTCAGCCGGAAAGCAGGAAAACGGAAGACAATTCCACAGGCGTGCAGTTCTAAGAAAGAAGCTTTGTTCATGGAATCTACGTTTAGGTTTAGGCACAGATAAAGAGTGGGGGGAATTATTGATAGTGTTTACAGCTAGACGAGTGTTTCTTGTGAAAGTTTGGCGAGGGGGGACCATAGATTGAAGCTCAGTCGAACACCTTCCATGAAAATAACGATACATCAGAGACAAACTCGCAACATCTCTTCTGTGAGATAGAGGTTGCAAGGAAGAGAAAAAGACATCTCCTACGAGGCTACGAAGTCTATTTTGAACTCTATCAAGGCAGGCCAAGTCCTTTCTAGCAGCTCCTGCCCAGATGTGGCAACAGTATTCCATCCTGGGACGTACCTGGCTCTTATATAGATAGAGAATAGCATCAGCAGTGAGATATCTACCGGATCGATAGAAAGATCCCACCATTTTTCCAGCGGCCTTGGCAACAGATTTGATGTACGTGTTCCATTTAAGATCAGGAGTAATGGTCAAGCCAAGAAGCTTGTCAAAACTTGAGGCCTCCTGAAGACAAGAGCCATTCATTTCAATTGATGCCAGATGTGGATCAGAATGTTGATGATGTAAAGAGAGAAGCTTGGTTTTAGATGCATTAAAAGTAACCAGCCACTCCTTACCCCATTGTACTACGTGCTCAAGATCAGAGGAGAGAGAATTGGAGAGAACTTGGTCATTTACTGTCTTAGATGTGCTACCATAAATGGTAGTGTCGTCAGCATAGATGTCTACAAATGATGTAAGGATGTGATTTGGAAGATCATTAATGTAGATCAGGAAAAAAGTTGGGCCCAGGATGGACCCCTGAGGGACACCGGCATTAATACTGTGAGCTTCTGATTTTTGCCCCTCAACTACTACTCTTATGAACCTATCAGAAAGAAATGATTTAATAATTGAGAAGACATTTCCAGCAATACCATAGCTAGAGATCTTATGAAGTAAACCTTTATGCCATACCCTATCAAAGGCCTTAGATATGTCAAGAGCAATTGCCCTAGAAAGGTTGCCTCTGTCGAGAGATTTGCTAATCCTATGAGATATAACTGTAAGCACATCTGCTGTAGATCTAGCAGAACGGAAACCATATTGAGTGTCACTAAGAAGGTTATTTTTGTTGAGATTTTTTTTTTTTTCGGAGAACTTCTTTCCATAACGGATACATACAATTTAAACTTTTTTCGATATTTTCATTTTTTAATGTCTTGACTAAACTGTACAACAAGTACCCAAAAAATTTTGGGTTTGTATTACTGTACACATAGATTCGAAAAAGTTGTCAAAAAACAAATATATAACAAATAAATGTTATCAAAGGCAAAATAAGTTACTTTTCTACTAAACTGGATATAATTTTCGTGTTTTTATTCAATGTAACATGTTTATTCAGCTCGAAAAGCATAGTGTTTACCGATGTATTGGAAAATTCAAAATGGCGCCCGACTCTCTCTTTAACACGATAAGTTCGGGATAAGGTGTTATAAATAATAAACTAGACAAAATACTGTTAGAAATTTGCTCAATATATGTTACCGTGGCATATGTTGACATATATTCGGTGTTTTTTTAATGGTATGTTGTCTAGTTTATTATTTATAGCACCTTTTCCCAAACTTACCGTGTTAAAGAGAGAGTCTGGCGCCATTTTGAATTTTACAATACATCGGTAAACACTGCATGTTTTTCGAGCTAAATAAACATGTTACATTGAATAAAAACACAAAAAATATATTCAGTTTGGTAGAAAAGTAACTTATCTTGCCTTTGATAACATTTATTTGTTATATATTTGTTTTTTGACAACTTTTTCGAATCTATGTGTACAGTAATACAAACCCAAAATTTTCTCTCTAGAAAAAAAATTACCCCAATCAGATACACTCTTTTCGCCAAGATCAAAGTGTAGTATCTGTTCTTCAGATGCTGCATTGCTGCACTTCCATTTCTTGTTCTCTTTCGGTTGAGGAGCAGTTTTTCACGACTGAAACAATTTTTATTTTTGTACCTTTTCTCCACGTTAAAAAACGACCCTGGTGTCTAACCCTGTCCCGTGGGGAGGCATTGTAAATAAGTACACTCTTTTTGAACAGCGCCTACCTAATCCCCGCCCCCCCCCCAAAAAAAAAAATAACCGGCGTTTCTACACTATTAGAACGAAATTTTGTAGTTGATAAATGGAGTTTTCAGATAAAAATAAAATAATGGTTTCTACTGAATTTTTTAGTCAATTCTCATAAATTACAGTGTTAGCTTCCAAAGTATGCAATCGAAATTACCTGAATATTACTGAAGAAAAAAAAACTTTATTGTGTTAGCAGGCGAAAAATTGCAACCATCTTGTTTTTATAAAATAAATTGAAACGGAAAATTACCTCCCTTTCAAAGTCTCCTGTGTCTTGCTTAAGCAAATACCATCGTTTTCATCAAATTCTATTTTCTATTTCCTTTAATAAATAATTTTCTACCTCATCGATTTTCGTAACTTTTGGATATAATCATCTTAAAAATATGAGAAATACGTAGATACCATTGTTTTCATATGAAATTCAGTTTTACGATTTCCAAAATTTCATTCTGATAGAGTAGAAGTACCAAAAAATTATATATATATAGTGTCTCTGTGTGTGTCTGTGTATCTGTGTGTCTGTGTACATTTCCCTACGCAATAACTCTGTCACTTTTTAGTCTACAGACTCGAAATTTGATATAACGTTACTGAGATTTGGGAAAATCGATGTGATCGGTTTTTGGCCAGAAATTTGGCAATTAAGGGGTCAAAGTTCAACGATTTGACCTTTGAGAACTCTACCAAACTCCTCCGGCAATTTTAAAATTTTAGATATAGGTTCCTTGGACATGGATCTAACTTAATAACTTGATTTGAGCCCAAAACAATAAATTTTAAGGAGTAATAATAGGGGTCAAAGTTTTTTAAAAAATTGACCTCTGCGGTCTCTTCCAAATTACTCAGACAATTTCTGGTCTAAATATTTGAAATTTTACATAAAGGGTATTCAGAGATAGGGCAAGTTTTTTCATCAGTTTGGGTCGAAAATTTTTAGTTACCAATTTATAAATGTATGTATGTATGTTTGTTTGCATGTCTGCCTTAAACTTTCAATAGAGGCGACGGATTTTACCAAGATCAGTATCGTTTTAAAGTTTGATCTTTCATACGACAAATATCGAAAAATTGGCTAAAAACATTAATATCTTCCCCTTAAACTAGGCACTCTTCTACAGGGGGGTCACTTTTTTCGCCGATATTTTTGAAAGTTATTCTCTCCTTTAGATTGTCTAGCCTTAATTTTTAAAAATGCTGCTTCTGGTTTGGCGGTGGTCATAACAGCATAAACGTTAGGTTTTACCCCGTTCTTTTCCTCCTTTGCGGTACGGGTTCGAGCCTGCCTTCCTACTACTCCATTTACTCACATAAAATTAATATACGAAAGTATAAATTTATGTGTAAACTTTAAGTATTTACTTCAAAAGTGCTCAATACGTAGGTAAAGCTAGTTAGTAAGTTATAAAATATATATGGCGGTTAAGCTACACTGAATATTCCGCGTTTCATCCACTCTAGGACTCTTCAGGCTTATGCGCGAATTTTGTAGTTGTCTGTCGTTTTTATATACTTCTATTGAGATTTTAGTTAGCCAATCAGCTTTCTAGTATCCTACTACTACTAGCGAACCTACTGTTTCTTTTATAAAATTTATTTTATATAAACTTCTTTCCAGTTAATGAAAGAAAACATGAAGAAATTAACGTGTGGGTTTGAACCTACAGACCACGTCATGCAAAAAAAAAAAAAACACTATCAACTTATCCACAGTAGAATTTTCACAGCCCATTGTTCGTTCATTGTTGCTAAGCGACGACATGGAAACATGGCTTTAACGATGATAGATAAATTAAAATAACAGTTTCAACTATCAATTATCGGTAATTATTGAGACAAAATTTAATTAAGATCAATCCCAGATGTATACACTAAAGTTCTGTAAATTTTAAATTTCAGTCATTTCGAAGTCTATAAGAAACAAACTCACACACACACACACACACACACACACACACACACACACACACACACACACACACATACACAAATTTGCATTTATATAATTGTAGAGAAGATATATATGTTCTATGCGCCAGAATGTTCTAGGTGCCAATATTCCCTTTTTCAGACCAGAACCAAAAAGACGCAGAGTTGGTCAGACGTGGATTTCTCGCTCAAATCGAGGCAGCAAAATTACTTTGTTGCTTTGAGACGTTTTAATGCCTAAATGTGGCCACACCACACACACACACACACACACACACACAGCTTTATATATATATATATATATATATATATATATATATATATATATATATATATATATCATGTATATATATATCATGTATATATATATCATGTATATATATATATATCATGTATATAAATATCATGTATATATATATATATATCATGTATATATATATATATATATCATGTATATATATATATATATCATGTATATATATATATATCATGTATATATATATATAAATATATATATATATCATGTATATATATATATATATATCATATATATATATATATCTATATATATCATATATCTATAATATAAAGCTGAATGTGTGTGTGTGTGTGTGTGTGTGTGTGTGTGTGTGTGTGTGTGTGTGTGTGTGTGATCACGAATAAGCTCCTATATGGTTGACTATTTTAAAAAACTGATTACATATAATGATAGAAGATGTATAGAGACACAGGAATGGGTATGTTTGATCTGGCAGAACAGTGGTTCATTAAAATTGTGGGGTCTGCGTTCGCGCCTGGTCCATAAAGTATGAAAAATAATTATATCATATATATATATATATATATATATATATATATATATATATATATATATATATATATATATTTGTTGTAACAATACATCATATTCAGAATTGTGAACCAGAAATATCTGAACAGTTTAGGGTATTGGAATCATAAAAATTTTAACCTAATTGGCAATTCCAAAAACGATTCTTGTAATATTTTTTAAAACTTAATTTTTCATTGCTAGTTATAATGATGAATATTTTTACAACTATCAGTAAAATTAAAATCATAATAACATCAAAATGCGGTGAAAATTTATTTTACTTCCATAAAAACATTAAAAAAAGGGAAACTTTGCATAAATTCCCTATGTAACCCTTTCAAAGAATGCAATTGATTTTCAATGGTCCGAAAAATGTGCAAAAATTAAATAAAACATTTTTGTCAAGAAAAATACTGTCAAACTGATGCTTGACAGTATTTTTCTTGACAAAAATGTTTTATTTGAAAATTTCATTAAAATATAAAAAGTAATTTTAATCCTTTTAGTTTATTTATTTTATGCTGTTGAGCTTTTGTCTGATTTATTTTATGTCGTGGCAAATCTTACAAGAGATGGTTAAATGCAGTGCAAAAAGAAAGACTGAATTAGATATAAATGAATTCATGAATTTTAATGCCTTTGTGTCTGAAAAACGTATAGTGTCAGTGTTTGATCTTGATTTTCCATTTCCTTACCGAGATTTAGGAATTTTCTCCGTGACAGTAATAAAAGTAAGCCATCGTTTTCGTTCTGAAGCAAAATGCCCCCCCCCCGTTCTCCCCATGTCTGTATACTGGTTGTTAAACAATATTTTTTTTTGTCAACTTATAAAACGTTGGAATGAAGATAGAAGGTAATAAAATTAAAGACTAATAAAAAATGATTCTTTGATATTAATATTTTTGAAATCATTTTCTGATTTCTCTTCCACTGATGAAACACACGTGAAAGACGGTGAAAATTTGCCAACATTAAATTGTAAGCGTATTTTGAAAACTATTTTAAATACATTTGAAATGTGTTTTGGGGGGTTTTTTACATGGGGATCACCACTTATCAAGGCCCGGGAGCCACTCGGGGATAAGGGTTATTTTGTGTACAATAATCAATGGGATAATATCGTAGTAATAGTTGGTATTGAAGATTTGATAAAGTGTCTTACTTAAGGGGGCGATTCATCAGGAATTTGTTTATGTTGGACTTGAAGACGTCCAAGTTGTAACCAGGTGGGAAATAGGCAAATGGAAGAGAGTTTCACAGGCGTGCACTTCTCAGAAAAAAGCTATGTTTATGGAATCTATGTTTTGATTTAGGCACAGATAAAGAGTGGGGGAAATTACTGACAGTGGTTTTAGCTAGACGGGTGTTTATCATGAAGGATTGGCGAGAGAGGACCAGAGATTGGAGCTCGGACGAGCACTTGCCATGGAAATAACGATAAAACAAAGACAAGCTCGCAACGTCTCTTCTGTGGGAGAGTGGTTGCAGGGAAGAGAAGAGAGCATTCCTCACTAAGCCACGAAGTCTATTTTGTACTTTGTCAAGGCAGGATAGGCTGTTTTTTTAAGCTCCAGCCCAGATGTGGCAGCAGTACTCCATCTTTGGACGTACTTGGCTTTTATACAGATAGAGAATTGCATCAGTAGTGAGATATCTTCTGGAGCGGTAGAAGGATCCCACCATTTTCCCAGTGGAAATATACGTGTTCCATTTCAGATCAGGAGTAAAGGTCAAACCCAGGAGCTTGTTAAAACATGAAGCTTCCCCAAGACGAGATCCATCCATTTCAATTGATGCTAGACGAGGATCAGAGCGTTGATGATGTAAAGTTAGGAGCTTGGTTTTAGATGCATTAAAAGTGACCAGCCATCTCTTCCCCCACTGAACCATGTGCTCAAGATCAGAAGAGAGGGAAGCAGAGAGAGCTTTGTCATTTACGGCCTTTGATGTGTTGCCGTAGATGGTCATGTCATCAACATAGATGTCAACGAATGATTTAAGTATGTGTTTCGGGAGATCATTGATGTAGATCAGGAAAAGAGTTGGTCCCAGGATGGACCTCTGGAGGACTCCAGCATTAATACTGTGGGCCTCAGATTTCTGCCATCAACCACTACTCTTATGAACCTATCAGAGAGAAATGATTTAATTATTGAGAAAACATTTTCAGTTATACCGTAGCTGAAAATCTTGTGAAGTAGGCCCTTATGCCATACCTTATCGAAGGCCTTTGATATGTCAAGAGCAATTGCCCTAGAAAGGAAGCCTTTGTCAAGAGATTCACTAATCCTATGGAATATAACTGTTAGCACATCAGCTGTAGATCTAGCAGAACGGAAACCATATTGCATGTCACTAAGGAGGTTATTTCTGCTGAGGTGGTTGACTACTTCTTTATTTGATATGAATTCCAGTAACTTACTCATGACACACAAGAGACTTATTCGTCTGTACTGAGAGGGAGATGACTTATCACCTGAGTTCTTAAATACAGGGTTTATGAATTAAATGTAATTACTATTTCTTTTATTAACTTTTGTTTTATATTTGAACTTATATTTTCCATTTATCTTTGTAAAAATTAAATGCATTCTTTTACTTCTAAGTATTACAATTATTGTAGATTAATACCTTGTTAAATCACTCATCCAAATAAAAAAGTTCTACTCTTTTAGGAGATTATGCGTAACATTTTGAAAACTTGATGGGAAGAAAAACAATAAAAACGATCAATTATTTGAGAATTTAGGAATGGGAATATTAATTTAATGTAAAATGAGCTCCCATTTCCGAGACATTCTAGCATATGTTAGTTTTATCTGGGAGACAGAACTTTGTACATTTATATTTTTGTTTGTTGAGGGATTATACTTTTACTAGCTGGCCACCCAGCATTGCCCGGTTGTACAATATGCTAGACTCCATTATATTTTAATTTATGCAGATTGCGTATGTATTATTGTAGAATCAATTCTGTATTGATTATATATTATGAGGAATAATTTGTCCAGTGGACTAATTCACAAAAAAAATTTTTTAAATAATAATAATAATAATAATAATAATGTCGTTCATCAAATTCCGTCTGTGTTTGTTTACAGCTGATATTTGGGCTTGATGATGAATGCCCTGGAAAAGTCACCTGATTCATGTTTAGTTTTTAAAGATGCAATCGAATAAATTTGTGGCGATTTTAAATTGTATCTCTTTTTTATCATAAATTGAACTCATTGATAAGAAAAAATGAAAATAAAATGGTGAGATACGTTCAGGTTTGAACTGGGGATCATTCAATCTGTAGTCGAACACTCTACCATTGAGCTATATCTCCAGATGACAATAAATCTGTTTTTTTAAGAAGAAATTATTCGCTGAGATTTTATTATTTCCCTTGAACGGTGTAACATAAAATAGTCACCTGTAAAAAATTTTGTTTTTTATGTTTATATTTTTATGATCGGATTTTTTTGATTTTCGCTACTTATCAAATGAATGTGTACTAAACGTATCCAAGAACACTGCAAGACATATAAATTAGCTTTGTGTGAAATTTGCAAAAGATAGGTTCAGCCGTTTCGGAACCTATGAAGAAAGAATTCTCATGCACACACACACACACACACACACACACACACACACACACACACACGAAGGGACTTTTATATAACAGAAGATACTTAGTTTTATGATTTTGTAAGTCATGCATGAATTAGCATTAAAAAAATTAATGGACAAAACCGTTAGAAATGATTATCATCTTTTGTTAGCTTTGTATACAAAACTTATCTCCTACCCAAAATTCTAAAATACGTTGTTTTCTTTTCAATAAGTTTTTCAATATCTACTCACCTAAAAAACCTACAATCTAGCAGGATTCTTCCTTCTTGTTAACTATTATGACGTCTGGTCTTCTTGCTTGGATGGGTTTATCCATTTGTATATACATGTCCTGTAGGATTTTATGACTTTTATTTTCAAGTACTGCTGCCGATTTGTGCTTGTACCATTTGTCTGGGTGTTCAAGATGCATTTGTTTGCAGAATTCCCAGTGTACTACCTTGCCACTTGAACATATCTATTTTTATATTCCTTTTTGATTATTTTGCTGCATTCGCTTATTGATGTGGTTTATTGTTTCGTCTTGTCGTCCATAAAGTCTGCATTTACTGTTTTCTTCTGTCTTGTCGATCCTTATTTTGATGTAGTTAATCGCATTATCTTGTACAGCTATTATTAGGCAGCTATTATAAGGGATTCAGTTTCTCTGTTTAGGTTTCCTTTTTGTAGCCATGATCAAGTGCTTTCATTAGTCTTATCTTTTGTCACTCTTATGAATCATCCATGTAAATGTTTCTCTTTTCTTTTCTTGCTTTTTTCTGTATTGCTCGTTTTTTCAGTGTCTCTTATTGTGATAATTATTCTTTCGGTGTTCTGCATTATGTATTTTTCTAATTCTCTTTTTATATCGTTTGCACAATCTTCTCTACAAAGCAGTCCTCTTCCTCCGTCTTTCCTTTTCACATAGAGTCGGTCAGCATCATCCTTCGAGTGTAGTGTACTGTGCATAGCCATGAGTTTCCTGGTCGAGATGCCGCAGTTCTTCTTTTGTCCACCCTATAAACGGTCCAGAGTATCTTACTAGTGACACTGCCCATGTGTTTATACCTTTTATTAGGTTTCTTCTATATAGCTTAGGTTTAAGGAGTTTTCTTGTTCTTCTAAGGTATTCCTTTCCAATTTTCTTTTTCATTTCTGTTGCTTTGATGGTGTCTGCTTCCAGATTTTTTTATTGTTTTATTTAATAATAGATTTTCTTGTCCTTATGCTGTTTTTATATCTACCAAGTTGATCTTAAAGATAGCATAGACTCAACAATTATATTTTCCTTACAGCCCCCCTCCCTCTCCCATTTTTCTTTTATCTCGCAATTCCTTAAAACGTCACTAGCCGCAGTCCAGGAGAAGATCACGTGTTTTAACAGTTAATTAAAAAAAAAATCTTTGGAATGCTGCATTTTTTAAAGCTAAAATCCCTTCAACAGTTTGCATTTTAAAGATGGGAATTCTTTCAAGATAAGTCATTGTGATATTGATTTTAATTTTTATCTTTTTAGATTCAAATGTTAATAGCTACATTTTATTTCAGTATTTAATTTATATTTTTATTTTTTGATTGTTATATTTAATAACAAAAATGTTGTTTATTATATCTACCAAGTTGATTGCATAAATAGATTAGGCAATTGTATTCATTTTCAGTTAGTAAGAAGGGAATCTATCACCATACTTTCTCTTAAACACGCCAATTGGACTTTTATTAAGTACAATACTTAATAAAAAAAATTGTTTTAATGGAGAGTAGACAATACATTGTGGATGTGTTATCGGCAGCTCTTGTTACTCTCGCTTCTCTTTATTTGTCCCTCAGTCCTCATTTTTTAATGAGTGATTTTTCTGGCAAAGGAAGAAGAAAAAGCTGTATTCTAGGTTGGTAGTATTTTGCGCGAACAGTCGCCAAAGATGTTGGAAATTTTCTGTTTCTATGTCTATCTTTGTAGCCATGTCACCAGTAAGGGTGCTGGAGGTAAACGTTTTATCTGGGCTGATGTTATCCGCCTGATAGTCAGGGACATGAACCTTGGATTAACCACTAAGGAGGCTGTCCTATCAGCAGGTGCAAAGTACTGGGGCTGCTGTATTGCCATTTGGTGAATGGATTCTGGACTATGCAGTAGCTTCTGGTGGGCCTCTCGATGCCATATTAGTGGGTAATTGTTACGGCTTTACCTTATCATGTGCTACAAAAAAAAATTATTTGTTTCTATTTCTCTCTTACTTTCCCTCTCTGTCCTGCTCTAAGCAAGTCTGTCAACCTAGTCCACAAATCCCAAAACTCCATCATGAAAAGTCTCAAGAAAAATACACAATTAAACTCGGATCTCCAACTTCCAATGTAGACCCCACTACCATGTTTCCTTCTCCAACATCAGGGATCTACGTTCTAACCTTTCAGAAGTTGAAACCCAATTACAGGAGACAAAACCAAACCTATTACTCCAGGTTGCACTTGTTCACACTACTGCATTCATATTTACTCTCTATCGCCCCCACAACAGCGGAGTTACTATCTTTAAAAGCATATCTGAGAAAATTGATCACGTCCTATCTGCTTATCCTCCAGCTAACATTCACATATGTGGAGACTTCATTGTGGAATGGTTAACCCACTCAAACAAGACCGATGATGAGGGGAGGTTCTGTTACAATTTCTCCATTACTTATGACCTCACTCAGATTGTTCACGAATCCACCTGTCTGCCCAACACTGACAGCCAGTATACGAGTCTCCTACACCTTTTACTCACAACTTGCCCTAAACTATGTTCAGTTTCTGTTCTGTCTCCACTTGGATCTTCCAACTCTCTGTTGTATCAATTAAGATAAAAATGAGATGTAATAAGTCCTCAGACGTACCTCTCCATCGTACAGTATATGGATACTCTATGGCTGACTGGGATAGCTTGCGTACATTTATATCAGATCTACCTCTGCATTCCATGTTTAAAAAGGATGTGTCCTCTATAATATCAGACCTGATGGAATGGTTAATTGTAGGTATAGATCGTTTCATACCCTCAAAAAAGTTACAGCAAAAACCTAACAACTAGCCGTAGTTCTCTCTAGAATGTGCTGCTGCCATTGCGCACAGAAATCACTTTTTCCATTGCTTCCAACGTAATAGATGTACTGAGGCTAAAACCGCTTTCAGAACTGCCAAAAAGTAATAAAGAACGCAAGAGAGTTGTATGCTCAGTCTGTCAAGTTCGAAGTAGCTGAACAGCGGCTTGGTTCCCACCAGTTTTGGCAAATAGCAAACAGAATCCTGAACAGAAGCGCGTGCTCTATCCCAACTATCATCAATGAACTTGAAGTAATCTCGTCAGCATCAGACAAGGCCAAACTCTTTGCCAAGATCTTTGCAGCTAATTCTACCCTTAGTGACCAAGGCCGCCCACCCCTCATATTTTCTCCTGTATCAGAAAACATGCTATGTGATATACGTATATCTGTACGTGATGTTGCCAAGCTAATCAAAAACCTTGATTCCAGTAAAGCAACTGGCCCTGACGGTATTCCAATCATAGTACTCAAAAAACTTCAACCAGAACTTGTGCCCATACTTACAAAACTGTTTAAACATTGTCTTAAGGAGAATTGCTTCCTATCACCCTGGAAAATTTCATCAGTATGCCCTGTATTTAAGAATTCAGGTGATCGGTCATCTTCCTCTCAGTATGGGCCAATAAGTTGCTGGAATCTATCTTAAATAGAGAAGTAATCAACCATCTCAGCAGAAACAACCTTCTTAGCGACACACAATATGGTTTCTGTTCTGCTGGATCTACAGCAGATGTGCTTACAGTTATATCTCATAGTATTAGCAAATCTCTTGATGAAGGCAACTTTTCTAGGGCAATTGCTCTTGATATATCAAAGACCTTTGATAGGGTATGGCATAAAGGTTTACTTCATAAGATCTGGAAATATCTTCTCAATTATTAAATCATTTCTCTCTGATGGGTTCATAAGAGTAGTAGTTGATAGGCAGAAATCAGAAACTCACAGTATTAATGCTGGAGTCCCTCAGGGGTCCATCCTGAGCCCAACTCTCTTCCTGATCTACATTAATGATCTTCCAAACCACATTCTTACATCATTTGTAGACATTTATGCTGATGACACTACCATCTATGGTAGCACATCTAAGACCATAAACAATCAAGTTCTCTCCGATTCTCTCTCCTCTGATTTTGAGCACATTCTACAATGGGGAAAGAAGTGGCTGGTTACTTTTAATGCATCTAAAACCAAGCTTTTATCTTTACATCATCAACGCTCTGATCCCCATCTAGCATCAATTGAAATGAATGGCTCTCGTTTTGAGGAGGCCTCATGTTTTGACAAGCTTCTGGGCTTGACCTTTACTCCTGATCTGAAATGGAATCCATTGCCAAGGCCGCTGGAAAATGGTGGGATCCTTCTATCGATCCAGTAGATATCTCACTGCTGATGCAATTCTTTATCTATATAAGAGCTAGGTACATCCAAGGATGGAGTACTATTGCTACATCTGGACAGGAGCTGCTAGAAAGGACTTATCCTGCCTTGATAGAGTACAAAATAGACTTCATAGTCTCGTAGGAGATGTCCTTTTGTCTTCCCTGCAACCCTCTTTCTCACAGTTCATTGTTCACTTTAGTGGTGTTGATCCTAATGCCATTTCCTCAAAGTATTCAATGTATACATTGGCCAATACTGGGAACAATGGCAATCTCATCACCTGACGATATATATCAGATTCCATCATAAAATATGTTTCTACATAGAAAGTTGGCATCTCCATTATATTGCAAGTGCAGTCCCTCAGTGAAGTATCTGACGTTAGCTTATCCAGTACTACTGTCAGAGTCTTACCAGTGGGTATTTTCGTGAACAGACTCACTACATCCAAACTCACCATTTGGTTGGAATAAATCAATGTATTGTTGATTATTTCCATGAAGTGAGATGAATTCTTGATGTACAATAATGATTATATCTACCAGGAATTGGCTAAATATGTGGCATGTTGAACCTTGGGCGCTGATAATGGGCTTTAATGGAATACTGTCTTTATGAATCTTAGAAAGCCATATAGGTATGGTAATTTGCTGTAATGCTAAACACTTTCCACCTTAGCTCATTTCCTTGTGGCTTGAGTTTGATTAATGCTACTCCCTATATTAGAGCTACCACATCTAAGTATGGAATCTGCTTGATTGTTGTGGCAAAGTTTAGTGATTTTTTTGTTGACAATGCCTCTTATTGGTGAATGGTGGACCTGGAGTTTTATGCTCTTAGTTTTTAGATTTTGTTCGTTCCTTTTGTAATGGTGCCAGATGGCGTATGGGTCTGAAAGGTTTGAAGTGTAACAACACAGTTAAAAAGTAATGGCCATGTTACAGTATTGCATTTTTTTTTTTTGCTTTCTCATGATTGGTTGGACAATGAGAATCTTTTTTTCATCCAAAAAGATGGATCATAAATCTAAATCCGAGTCATAATATGTAGAGTGGGTATTATAAAATAAAGAACCCTTAGTATTAATTGACAGGTAAGTATCGGATATGGCAATTGAATTCTCAGTCACGTTTCAACAATGTTTTTTTTTAATTTCCAATTCATGATTTAAATTTATCATTCTCAGACACAAATTTTTACTTTAAGCAAATTGTTTGAATTCAGTCTGAGAATATGTTTCCATTTGCTATAACAAAATACGAACTTGAGAGGATTGCAACATTCAAAGATGAACTTTTCGATTTTGTTATTTAATTTATAATCAAAAACAGAAAGATAGGACCTTTTGAATTAATTGTTTGTGAAAATAATGTTTTTACGATATTTGGCACCATAAATTATATGGACTTTAATTAATCAATTAATATTGCACCAGCAAACTCATTGATGCTCTTTGCTACGAAATCAAAATCATCTTTCTATATCTTTTTCAACTGTGACACCACGTGTCCCCCACTCGACAACTTCCCAGCCCAGCATTGTGTGCCCTGGATTTGTTCCTCTTCATCTTCTCTCGTTCTGAATCTGGCTATGTTGTAGACTGATGCATGAGTTCACAAATATAAAAATAAATCACAACTCAAAAGATAAACACAGACTCCGATGGTTTTTGTACATATTCGTTGGATTTTATGTGCGTGTATGACTCCTACCCCGACCTTCTAAATGCTAAAGTCCACATCTACATTTATTGCTGAAGTTGTGTTTGTCAGTTGATCAATCGATTTCAGCATCTGTTCTGAGCCACAATCACAACTAAACAGTCATCAACCATTGTAAAACAAAAAAAACAGTCACATTTACATAATACAGTAAGGAATTTTATCACCATTTTCACACACAAAAAAAGAAGAGACTGTGATTAATCTGATGTCACTAAGATTTAAAAAAAGTTCCAACTTCACCCATTTAAAAATAAATTGTTCCTAAATCACATTATGGTGTCTGATTAAAACAGTACAATTTTAAACATACTTAAAAAAGTGACATTTGTGTTATCAATTCAAAACCTATTTAGTTGACAATTATTTTTATAAGGCAGAGAATATTGGCTGCTAATACATATCAAATAAAAAATTAAAGTCGCATTTCCATATAAAAATTCTTTTGTATATTGGAATATCGCATAAAAATAAGCTTTCTCAACAAAATAAGGAAAAATTATCAAGAAGAATTTTAATAAAATCAGTTGTATCATATTTTTCTGAATCCATTGGCCCAATCACAGCTAATTCTGGAGAATTATGCAAAACTAGAAATTAATTGGGTCTTTTTTTGTTGTTTTTTTATTTCGGCAAATAGTAAAATGTTTATTGAATCGTTAACATTTAGAAAGCCATTTTTAATTAAGATTTAGAAAGCCATTCTTAACATGAGGAAACAGAGGTAGATTTTGAGGTTATCTTCAAAAACGATAATACTCTTCACAAACGCACTCGGGTCAACGGTTAATCATGTAAAATACAATAAAATTGATTTTTATTTCAATTAAAATTTTACTAAGTAATTTTTCCTAATTTTTGGCAAGAATACTTATTTTTGCCTGAACATAAATATAAAGTGTTTTTATTTGGAAATGTGATTTTCATATATATATATAAATACGGAATATCATTTTAAAATAATTAAATTTTAACGATTTTAAATAAATAAGCATAGACATTAATGGATATTTGTTTGACTATAACAATTCTTTCCACAGAAAAGTCTTTTCTAATCCTAACAGACATTTATTATTTCAAGGGGATTATTAATATTATACAGATTGATGTACAGAGTACAGTTGAATTTCCACAGGGTCTTAGTAAAATATTAATCAAATAAAACAATCCTAAACAGAGATAACTAGTATTTTTATAAATCGATTAGCAGGGAGACCCAACATTGCTCAAGATTGAATGATGATCAGCGAATGTTTCACCCTTCTTTATTTTTGTCATGGAAATTAGTGAAATCACCCATTTTTCAAATCGACTCGGTTAGGGACTCACCATGTTGCAGGAGATGGAAGCTTCATATGCATCCCGACAGTGACTTAGTCTACTATAAATTGTAGTCTACATTGACCTGTAGAGAACCTACTCTTGATTTTATAAAATTATTTTTATATAATGGCTGGAATTAAAATGCAAAAGTCAAATATCATCGTTCAATTGTGCTCTAAACAGAAACATTTATTTTGAATGTTCCCCTGTCATATCAAAGAACCTACAGTTGATTTTATATGACGGGCCTTTCCGCTCGTGCGGTAATAAAACTTCTCAAATGCACTGCATACGCTGTTAACTTTAGTCAAAATCGTCTGTTCCTTCTTTCATTGGATTTTATCGATTATCAATACTTATCAAAGACATTCCGATACAAAACCTAAGAACATTGAGATACATAAGGTACATTTGTGTGAAATTTAAAAAAAAAAAAAAAAAAAAGTCGGTCTAGCCATTTCAGAGTCCATAGGGAACCAACTTACACACACAAAGTGCCTTTTATATAATAGTAAAGATAAATTGCAAAAGGGCAGTTTGAAGAGAAAAATTGTAAATGATTTTGTTCCAAAAACAGTGACATAACACAATGTAGCTGTTGAAAAAGAAAAAAGAAATAAGTCACTAAAAACAATTGTTACAATGAGCAATGTTTATTAGGCGAGATGTTCTTTTCCAGAGAGGTGAGAGGAATACCAGAGAAGATCTGGTATAACACATTCACTGTAAATTGGGTTTTGTTGCTCCAGTGTGGTTATGGCCCTCATTATGAAATATAGAAATGTCGAAAGGAAGAAAAAAGACAGATCCATTTATCCACAGTTCATGTAGAAATACCAGGTCTTCTGAAGATAATATGGTTCTGGAATATGAAAGTAAGAGTCAATATCTTTTCAATTTTTTTTATTATTATTATACAGTTAGAAAATGTGGAGGGTTTGAAAAAGGAGTGCTTTTGCCCCTCAGCCTTTTTTTCTTAGATGGTATTTTATATGGGGGAGATCCAGCATCCCATTTTGAATTAGGATTTTCTCAAAAAGAATTTTTTTTGTCAAATATAACATTTTAAGAGGAAAAGCTGATAAAGTTATTTCCAATAAAATGGATAAAAATTAACGTTGATGTTCACATACTGCCACTGCTGATCTTCAATGGTTGCCGGGTTTGAGCCCCAACAGAAAATGTAAGAGGTCTATTTGCAGGATAATAGAGAGATTTACCTATTCTATATCAATACAATAAAAAAAGAATATTTTTCTTATATGAAAATAAAGCTAAAACATTTTTAACCAGAATTTCAGTTTATTCCAAGTAAACAGACATTGATACTAAGGAAGATATAATGGCAGTAGCAGGATTCATTTTGCAACCAAGAGTGGCAGTGGACAGATTTTCATCTATTACAAAAACAAGAAAAAAGTGAAAAGAATTCATAAAAAGTTATCAATAAACCTTAAGACAAGATAAATATAAGAGAAATTAACTGAGATTTACAAGATATTAAAAATATGTCAGAATTCATTAAAAAGATTGAAGTAATTTGATAATTAAAAATATTTTTAGTTTCATTGTTTTTAAAAGTATGACTTGAAAGATATCTAGCTCTGCACATTAAGATATGGAAGTTGAAAATCTGCCACAAGCAACATCATCCTTAGCAGAAGACAAAATTTCTGAATTCTATTTTAAGATAACCGGGAAATAGAAAAATATTTAGATCAGTTATTTTGAAAATATCAAAATGCTTCCTCCCTCCACCAGATTAGGCACTAATATATTTTTAGCTATAATGTACAACTGGAAATAAACAAAATAGATTTTTGCATTAACTTTTGATACACTATTACTTCTTTTTAGACTCAAGAAAATTATTAGCTTAGAAGCAATCAAACTAGAACAAAATAACTGGCAGGCACAAGTTGTATTACCATATTTCAAAATGGCCAAAATACATCAGGGCTAATAATGGAGATCAAGCTACAACCAATAAAATTTTATTCCCCACAGAAAGGAAAATAAGAGATATAGGTGATTCTAAAAGATTAAAATGAAGCATAATACTGAAAATATATAATTTTAAATATAAGAAAATATGGATGAATACAGTACTATCTTTTGTCGTAGAAATAAATAGATGAAAAAGTAATATTGAGCACTTTTATGTTTTTTTAAGAAATGCACTGAAAACTAATGAAGAGGGAGGAACAAAAACTGACAAAATCTGCAGCTGAATGATGGCTGCATAAAATATAAAATATAGAATGAAGAGATTTGTTAGCAAAGAGTAGAGCAATTGGTGCATTCCTTCTCAGTTTGGAAAACCGGCAACTGAAAAGCTAAACTTACTTCAAGGCACACAGTTTAGCAAGTTGCTCAGATGCAGGCAGACAAATATGGAAACATGAGAAAAGAATTATTCCGGCCGACTGCCTCAATCAACACTTTGTTTTTCCTCAGTTTAGTTTTCGTTTTAAATAGTAACTTTTTTTGTAAATATATACAATAACAAAAGATAGGACAACACATACTTCACAAGTATTTCCTTAACAGGAACAATGACAAAAAAAAAAAAAAAAAAATTATGTTGGTGTGGTTGTCTTTAGCAAGAAATGACAAATTTAACAGTTCAGAAAAAGGAAGGAATCAATGCTTTTACAAGAATGGAAATTCCAAGTGATATTTTTTAAATAGTTCAGCACAAATATGACCAAGTGAGCAAGAAGCAAACTTAAAAAAAAAAAAAAAAAAGTGTAATTTAAAAATGCTTATATCCAAGAATTAAAAGTATGAACAAATTTGGCAGCCATACTTTTTAATCTGCTGCTAATGCCAAACTGTCAAGAGATTTCTTTTCTAATTAGTTTTAGAAAACAAAAAAGAAAAATTACACCTCTTATGAAGTGCATATGTGTTTGCTGATAGAAGATTGTAAGACATACCCGTAAAATTGAAGAATCTTTCTTCATCAGCTTAGTTGCGTTGATTGTGCAACTAGACCTTTCTTCGAATTTGGCAGCAGCAGCAGAAAGAGACAAATACAGACAAGATGTTATCAAGAAAAAGGAGGAGGGTCATAAGAGAGAAAGTTACTTTTTTGTCTTAAGGGTAGAACTAAAAGCAGCAAACGACACAAAAAGACGTAAATTTTGAAGCCAGCTAGACACCATTTTTATTTTTTGGTTAGAGTTTGGTGGTAGGCAGGGATGTATTCCTGTGAATAAAAGGTTTCAGTGGAGTTGAACTATTCATCAGCTGATTAGGAAGGCACCAACATAAATATTACATCACTAGTAGGGAACAAACCACACTCACACAAAAGGAATATGTTAACTTTCTGTATCTTTAAACGGTCATTTTTGTGGTGTGTGAAAATATAGGTGAATTCATAACAATGTTGGAGAAATTAAAATTGCAGAAACTGATGTATTATTTCTTCTTTTTTTTTTTTTCACTGAACATAAAAGAATCTTTGCATCTTGACATGCTTCTATAAAGAGGTTTGTCGTGATGGTCAACAAAACTATCTTCCAAAATTCAACCAGTTTTTTTAAGAAAAGAAAAAAAAGTTTCATTTTATCAGACCCCCTCCCTCCCATTATGTTAAATAAGCAAGTAAAAGAAAATGATTTCTTAAAGTCATGCTTTACCCAGTTGCAACTATATTTAGTAGTTAGTTGCATGTTGATTCTTCTCTTATATTCCAGCTTAAGTTAGGATAATTCTGGATGAACAAGAAAATTCTGATGTATACTTACAATGTTGTTTTATTTAAGATAATATAAATAAATAATTTTTTTTAAGTGTGCCAAGATTATTGTTCATATTTAATTCAAGGATTCTTCCCAATTTAAAACATTAACAGCTTCTGGTATTAAATAAATTTTTTGTATTAAACTTAGCTTTACAAAAGAAGGCAGATTATGTTTATACCATTTTAAGACATTTCAGTGCAATTATAATCTTTAATAAGAGTAGTGTTTACACGTCCTATTATATGAATAGATTAACAAGCTACAAATTCCCCTAAAATATACTGCAAAACAATTGTATTTAAAGAATAAATTAAAATCTGAATTGAATAAAGAAATTAAAAATGTTTGTTCAAAAATTAGTTTTTTATGCTTTCTACTCTGCAAATGTTATAGCAGTCATTTTTTCTGTTCCTCCTACATCAGATTAAGCTAAAAATATGGACATCAAATCTGTAAGTATGAAGAACTGTGGCATGAAAATGATCTAATGTAGATTCAATCAGACGGATGAAATTAAACCATTAGGGAATGGCAAAATCTGACAAAATGCTCTTGTAGTCACATATTTTAAAAATTTTAAATTAAATTCAGACCTCAGAGGGAAATAATAATGAAAAAAAAAAAAAACATGGTGGGGATGGGGAAAGAGTAGGGGAAGGGTTAGTCTTTTTGTTTTACAAAACAATCCTCTCAAAGAAGCCAGCAGTTTCAGGGATTCAGATTATGCTAGTCACAGGTTTCTACAAAAATTCTTTTTTTTTTTTTTGGCTTCACAAAGATTGGTACTTAGGTTCTCCTTTTTGTAAGTGTACTTGTATTTTTTTTATTGTTATATTTGCAGTAAAGAACCAACAAGCTTAAAAAGTGCTGAGCCAAAAACCGCCATTTTCTTAAAATTATCCTTCTTTCTGGCAATAAAGTTCTTTTAATGATTTCAGTTCTTCTATCAAGGTTTTATTTTGGTTTTCAAGGACAGACACACGATTCTCCAAACATTTCACATATTCTTTTTTCTTCCGCCGACATTCTGAAGCAGCTTCTCTGAAAAAAATCAAAACATTTACAATTTCAAATTTGTGAATTTTAATTTCAAAAATATAGCAATACAAGTAGACACTTGCATTAAAAAATGTGGTAATAGTCAGCTAACATACTTCCTAATTTCCAGTTAATTCTGTAAAAATTTAGAAAAAGAAATCCAATAATGGAATAATGTACAAAAAAGAGCGAGAACTGATATATTTGTTTATTGGCCCCTTTCCATTTTTAGACTCGATAGCTTTATAACAATGAATATGCATGAATACACACAAATATATACAAGTTATGAAAATATATGGCAATTAAACTACACAGAATCTTCCACAGGTTTTGCCTGATGATTCTCTATGGGGGATGAAATGTAGAAGATTCTGTGTAGCTTAATTGCCATATTTTCATAACTTACTACTCATGTATTGAACACAAAATAAATACTGAAAATCGATACACAAAATATTTCTTCTATTAACTTTCTGAATTTTTGAGATGATGATTAAAAATGTGTATTTGGATTATTGTCTGCAAGAACCCATGGCGCAGTGAATAAAGTACTTATTAAAATTCACTGGTAAGTTACACTCTTCTGGAGGTTGAAGGTTCAATCCTCAATGCAAGTAACACTCAAAATATAATAATTGCAAATTACTTAGAATTCATACCCAGTAATAGCTGACAAAATGACAGCATGTTACCCCCGTGGATTACATAAAGGGTTCTATTTGAAATTCTGTGAAGATTCTCAAAGTTTGACAATGTGCATTGAAAGAAGATTGGACGCTACATCAACGAAAATGTGAAAATAACTCAAGATGAGACCAGTAGTTCATATAATCCAAATACAAATTATATCTCTTCAAGTGGATACATGAAATATATGAGACTGTTGTTATATTTTAGCAATATATAAGCAGTTATGAAATGTTGCTTATTTTTGTATATTAATTTTCGCTTCCTAAGCGGTGAAGAAGAAAGAGAAATTACCTCCCCATTATTTTTGTTTTTGAGTCATCCCCTCCCCTTTTTCTGATGGGACATTTTTATTTATTTTATTATTTTTATTTATTAAATAGTTAAACATTTTATAAATATTTTTACATGTATAAATTATATCTATGGACACGTGTTTCTGGGTACCATCCATCATCAGCATGGAGCATCAACAAAGATCAAACTCACGACTACACTATCAGCAGTCTAGCGTTTTATCAATGAGCCACAACACCTTTTCAGACTTCATGCGCATATATATATATATATTTTCACACACACATACATAATGATAGAGTTATTGTTTACCTGTTTTTTAATAAACGCAATTCTCTTTTGCGTGCTGCTTCTTCTGATAACTGTTGAGGGCTGGTAATTGCATTTCCGGTGGCCATAACCACTTGAGGGAGGGAGGTGGCAATCTGATATGCTTGAACATTTGCACCACCAACTGTAACTAAAAAAAAAATGAAAAGGATTTAAAAGAGGAATGCAAATGATTCTACATTTTTCTGAAACACTAATTTCTTATTCTCAAACATTTTTTTCTGTGATAAATTTTATTTTGCTAATTTTTTTTTTCATATTTTATCTCTTATCTTTTTAAATGTTTGTGAAGGTTTTTCAAGATTTAACTGTTATTTGTAACAACTTGAACATTCAAGCAAAATGCGAGCCACACACAAGAATCCTTCAATTTTATTTTTAATTCTTTGAACTGACTGTTGACAAGACAACTGTATGTGATATTTTGGTTTAACAGCACATATTTGTGCCATGCAGTGTATTTTTAAAATAGTTATTTAATAAATTTTGAAAAGTTAATTGCATACTTAGTTTCTCTTATACAAACTGGAATCAGTACATCACCTGGAAAGAAACTATGCTGATGAATAAAGTAGATTTTGCTTAAAAGTTATTTTATTAGTTAGTCTTGCGGCTTATTCAATGTGTTGTGTCAGCCCTTTGATTTCCTCTAATGCCCACATGACTGGGAAGCCATATTAGGATTACCACTCTGCCAGTGGCCAGACAATGGCACTTTTCCAATATTTTATTGAGCCACCAGTGAAGAGATTATTGAAATGAAATCTTACATTGAAGATACATTGAACTAGGAGAGAAAGTTTGTATTAGAAAAAGTGAAGAGTTTACATTAATACAAGATACAGATGCTGTCCAAATTCAACATAATTCAAAAAATATATATATACAGAAAAATTTATATATATATTTCTTTTTTAATTTTCTTCCTTTGAAGATTATAATGCTGGGTATGGGGCAGCCAAACCTACATTGTCCTGGTTTTTATTGAAATGAACCGATAGCTCTTTTTAGTATCCTCATTGTTCCCTTAATATCCTCGTTGATACCTGTCTGGATCTCTATTGCATTTGGTTCACCAGGAATATTAGATAGGACTTCAGGTTCTTCTTCATAAGCTCTGTAGCACCTCTAATAACTGGTATGATTGATATCTCCCTAAGATTCCAGTTTCTTTTCATATCATACATGAGACCTTGAGATTTGGTTTGCTCCTCCCTTCCAGCTCTGTTCAGACCTCCATCATTAGGGACACTCACTTCAACCAAGGTTGCAACTCTCTCTGACTTATGCATCCATCACTGAACAAAAATGTCATATTTCAAATATCATGTAAATTGATCAAGTAGTGTTTTTTATATAGAAAATAATTTTATGATATTAAGTGGTTAATAGTAAATCATAGTCATTACAAAGCTGACTTTGATCTCGATCATTTGAATTAAGTTGTCTTCTTTTATTTAGAGGGTGAACCAAGACACACCACCATTGCTTCCTCATAAAATTTCATTTTCTTAGTAAAATTTACCAATTTACATAATTTTTGGAATATGACATTTTCATTCCATGACAAGTACATATATCCTGAAGATTTTTCTGTACTTTTGTTTTTTTTAATTAGGTTGAATTCTGGATAAGAAGACAAGCTATTGGCCTATCTTGAGTTTTTATGATAAAAATTTACTGCAGTTTTAGTAATCAAAGGAAACTCACACTCATTTAAAAAAAATAAAAATAAAAAGTTTACCTGGAATAAGGAACTGTCCATCAGGACCTTGAGCATACTGTACAATGGTGGCAGTACCTGGGGTGGCACTGGCACCTGATGATGGATTTGCATTAGTCATTGTTAACGTCTGTAAACCTTGTCCCGCAATGGCTGCGTCTGGGTGAGTAGTAATTTGGATGCCACCAGATTGAACTATAGCTGAAACATAAAAACATTCGATACTCAAAATCAAGCCATCAGATACAGATTGTATTAAATTCTCAAACTATTGACAATTATGTAGTCATATAAAATGTCTAATTTGTAAACAGAAAATACTTTCTATTTTTAATATGAAAGTTTAAAAACAGAGTAATTGACCAAAACACAATCCATTAGAAAAACTGACCACAAAATGTTAATATTGGAAATAAGGACACTTAAATAGTATGGAATTGTCATAGAAAAAATTAAATACTAATTATCGAATGGAACACAGATTTGACTTTGCATAACCTAAGTAAGTGTTATAAAAAGCATTCAATAGAAACAAATACAATATAAAGAATTGTCTAAAACAAATAAAAAACGAATTTCTCTCAAAGAACAAGAACCAAATAGTTTGATAACAGACAACAAGGTGCAACTCAAGTATTTAGTGCATTCAAGTTGCTATACTAAATGCATGCGTGCGCTTCAAAATGGTGTGCACACCATGAAGTCACTGAGAAGTGAAGAAATACACAATTTCATCATCAGTTAAGATTTGTGTATACAGTTTGAAACTTGAATATTTATCTAAAATAAAAAGCTAAAGATATGGAAAGTTATTGAAAACCTTTCATCAAATGACCTCTTTCGAATATTATTATATTTCAGGCTCTCGTTTTTATAGTTACCCTTAAATTTCATATTTCTTATTTATTTTTCAATTGTTGATAATTTTTAAATAGTTTAAAGGCTTAGAGATTACAAAAATGCAGAAATTGATACCCTAATATGGGATAATAAAAACCCAATTTTTTTAAACGAAAAGTTTTTTTTTAAACCAGAAATTAGAAGCAAAGTAATTGCAACAATAATCAATAAAAATGATGCTATTTCCAGTTGAATGGAGCAAACTCCAATTTAAAGAAAACCAAAATAAAACGATACATTTCAAATATGAATCAAAAATAGATAACATAACCCTGGAATTATTAGTGAATCAGAGTTTAATTATAAGACCTTTTAAATGGTACAAGAATTATAACCAAATTTGATAGCTTTTTCACATCAAAATCTAAATGTTTGATCTGATTACCTACAACATATTTTTATATTCATGAAACTAGCAAGTAAAACTTGGGTTATTATTGTAGGAATTACATTAGAAAATACTTTGCAATAAAGAAATCTACAAATGATGAAAAAGTACATTTGCTTAGTTTGAGATGCAAATTAAACCAAAGATTGATGCAAATAAAAAAGAAATATACTTTTTCAATCCTTTAAGAATTGTTTTCACGATGAAAGTAAATTTTGCAAATAAACCTGATTTCCTAAAATTGTTTACAATTGGAGTAATTTTAATTCAAACATTGATATTTATTCTTTTAGAGATTTAGTTAGAAACTATTTACTTTGACCAAATTAAATGTTGGAGAGTCTAAAGCAATGGTTCTCAACTTTTTTTTAATCATGCCTTTCTTTTCTTTTTAATGTATTTTGGTGAACCCTTATAGCTTATTTTATTTTTCAGTAATGTAAAGAAAACCAAAGAACATATACCAACAGTTTATCTTGAAGGAAGACTGAACTGATATAAATGTTACATGTACCATGGGAGTCCACATGGACCCCAGTTGAAAACAATTGGTCTAAAGAATGGTCATTTTGGTAGTAACAATTAATTTTAACAATTTAAAGTTTTAACCTTTTATCATCACAAAAGAAATTTGCTATGGTTATACGATTTAGACATTTACCATTGATTAATTCTGAAATTCTTTTTCTATAAAGTTTTTTTAAATAAGTTATCTTAATTTTTTTAATGCAGACAATACTAAAATTAAAGAATATGTATCAAGATAAAAATGACAGTCATTAAACAAAACCAAGAGATTCAAATTGTAAACATGAATGGAAGTGGGTACTTGCAGGTAACACACATGAAGTTGTAAAACAGTCCAAAGGAATGAGTGAAACATGCAAGCACAAAATTATGTTAGAAGATCTACAAATTAATGTTTTTAAAATATCTAGACATCTTAATCATTACTATATTGAATAACAATTTAAAATTCTTGGAATTTTAAAACCTATATTAAGGTCATTAGCAATAAGCAAACGCTTAATTTTTAAGTTATATACTTTACATAAAACCCTAAGAACCACATATTCTTTCTTTAATCTAACAAATACTGAAATCTATTCATCATCCTTGACCAGTGTTAGCACAAGTTACAATGAACAGCTTAAGTAAGACTATTAGCAGATTGCTGGCTGATCCTTGGCTTGAAAGATCACTAAGATTATATTTTGTATACTTGAACCAAGTTTTCTTGTATGGTTATTCATCTAAGGACTGATGCTAATTAAGTATATAAAATCATTTGAACAAGATAAAAACACTTCAAGATTATTTTATATAACTATTATGAAGTTGGTAAAAAGGGAAAGGAAGCAGACATAATAAAGGCATGTTATCAAAATCGGAAATTCACAACAAATGAGGAGGGAGGGGAAAAGTTAGGATCTCACAATTTTCAGCAAACTTGACAGGCAGAATAAACAGCCTAGGTTGGAGACAAGCTGGTATTCTGCTAAATTCATAAAGAAAAACATACAAGTCATCAAAAAATAAAAACAAGAATAGAATATATTCAGTTATATTTAGATAATCTAAACTTGAACATAAACTTCTTGAAAAGTGGCATTTTGTTCATCAGAAGACTAAGAATCTATAATTAGTTTTAACGTAATTATTTTTTGCTTATCAATACTATCTAAATAGAGTAATGTAACCATTTTACTAAGGAACCAAAATATAAATTCTGATTAAAAGACGTGTATATCCATTGCATTTAATTAAAAGACTTACAGAGAAAAAAATCTGTTGGTGAATACATTATAGAGAAAATTATGATACATCCCATCACCAGAAATATAATAATTAGTAACCAAATGTAATTGAAAAATATCATGCATCGATAAAAGTGACAATTAGAAGAGCAATCTCTCAAATTTTATTCCAAAGAAAACTTATTTTCTAAATGCTGCCAACCAATCAGCCTGTCTCTGCCTGCAGGCCTGCTTGGGAAAAACACCTCACAGGTAAATTATTCAGCATAAGTTGATGATGTATTATATATTACACATACTTACATACAAAATCATTTTAGAAATATATACTTACGCAAACCATCCATCTGGTTGTAGACTAAAAAGTGAAGGAAAGAAGAAAAGGAAAAAAGAAAAAAAAAATCAAGAAGAAAATAAAAATAAACATTCAACAATGTTTGAATTACTTTTTCTTTTGTTGATATTTTTGTTTGACAAGGTTTCAGGTTCCAAGACGGAAGTTTTCTGATTATACACATCTAATAACATGAAGTGGGATTAATGCTACTTGAAACAATGCATGTACATATCAGAACAAAAGAAAAATCAACTTACTCCACAAAAATAGCCACACTAAATGAATCTGAAGCATCCATCTTAAAATTGACTGCTAATATACAAGTAAGCCATTTTCAGTTGAGGCATTAGCATAAAACATTAGTATGATCCCAAAATATTTTTTTCACAATTTATAAACTATTAAAAGGCTATGGTGTTTTGGAGTGTATTTGTACACAAATAAAAACATGTGACTGTCTGACAAAAAGGAATAGGCAGCATATACATTACTAAGGCAGTAGCTTTTTATGTCAAACTAGTACTCATATAAATTTAAAGAATTTTTTTTCCTAAGTGAGCTTCTTTTTTTTTTTTGGTAATCCACAAAAAATTAGACAGCACAAAAATTGTTTTTGCTCAAAGTAAATAATTTCTATTAGTTTTTGCCAATTAAAACAATATATGAATATAATCATCGTAGTATTCTCTTTCATTCAAATACTAAGGCATATTTCTTTTCACAAAATTTCAAATATTTTTCTCCATATTAGCTATAAAGCAGTAGAATATATGTAAAGATGGAAGTAGACATACCTAGATACTATACAAACACTGTTCAAGGAGAAAGTATAACTATTAATATAATTATATAAAGAGAAGCAAAGATTAGATACAAAAGATTTTAAATTTTGAAAACTATCAATTTTTAAAATAAGTTAAAAAATCTATTCAATTATAATGAAAGCAGAAACTAACTTAAAATTAAATAGAATGAAATATCAGCTATTTTTCTGTTACTGCTCATTTTCATTAAGAATAGAAAAATTAGAATAATAAAAAGAAAATTACCTTTTCACAAATATTTAAAATTAAACTTAGTTTTTGCCACCAAAACTTAATGAGCCCTTACCTGATTCAAATAGGAGTATTGTAGAAATGTAATAAGCTCATCCTGTGTGATCGGAAAAGCAGGGTAGTGAATAAGAATTATAATCTAAATGGTAATGAGATGTAAATAAGTAGGTGGGAAGGTGATACAGTTCGTATTTGAAATGTGATTGGTTGCTTTGACAATTTAGAGTTTGAGTGGAAAATAAAAAAAAAAACATCTCTTGTTGGAGTCATTCTTTATTATTAGGTTGGTGCAAAAACTATCGTTTTCTCACGTTACTTTTATATATGATTTCTGAATTTATTCATTGATATATATATATATATAGCCATGTTATATATCATTTTGAAGCGCGTCTTTCGCTCTATCAAATTCATTTCTTTTAGCAGGCTTTTCCACAGCATAGACAAAATTCAAATCCACATGATTTTCTTGTTCCAGTTCAAACTAGGCCGAAAAGCTGCCGAAACAGCTCGTGATATCAATGATGTGTTTGGCTCAGGAACACTAACAAATGTGTGGCACAACAATGGTTCAAGAAACTTCGCAATGGTGACGAGAACTTCGAAGATGAAGACAGTTGCGTCCGGCTGACTGCGGTTGATAAGGAACATTTAAAAGCTTTAATTGAAATCATTCCTTGCATAACCACACAAGAAGTTGCTGTTGAAGTCAACCACTCAACAGTCGTTTGCCATTTAAAGCAAATAGGGAAGTCAAAAAAGTTGGATAAATGGGTGCTGCATGAATTGAATGATAATCAAAAAAATTGTTTGGAGCTGTCTTCTATGCTCTTTCTGCAAAATTAAAACGACTCATTTCTCAAGCGGATTGTGATGTGTAACGAGAAGTGGAACCTCTACAACAACCGGCAATGTTCAGCACAGTAGTTGGATGCCGGAGAAGCTCCACAACACTTCCCGAAGCCGAAATTGCACCAAAAAAAGGTTATGGTGACTGTTTGGTCGTCTGTGGTCAGTCTCATCCATCACAGCTTCTTCAATCCACAGGCAAAACGATTACAGCAGAAAAGTACTGCCAACAAATTGACGAAATGCACCAGAAGTTCCGACAGATGTGCCCGAGACTGGTCAATATGAAGGGACTAATTCTCCTCCATGACAACGCTCACCCACATGTTGCTCAAGACCCTGCAGAAGTTGAACAAATTAGGTTATGAGAGATTGCCTCATCCGCCATATTCACCAAACCTCTCGCCCACAGATTTTCACTTTTTAAAGCATTTTGACAACTTCCTGCGTGAAAAATATTTCAAAAGCCAAGATGATGCCAAATCAGCCTTCAATGACTTTATCGCTTCGGATTTCTATGCTAATGGGATAAATAAACTTGTTTTTCGTTGGTAAAAATGTGTTGATTCTAATGGCTTATTCATAATAAGCCATTAGAATGATCATAACTCCTTTCATAAAGGAGTTATGATCTTTTGAAGTTGAACGTCAAAAAACAACATTTTTGCACCAAACTAATGTGTGTGAAAGGAAGAAAAAAAAAAATGTTTAAAATTACATTGTGTTCCCTCCAGCAAGGGCTAGGGATCTGACTAGCTGAGTGTATTAAGAGAATGTCAGCATTCTACCATAATAAAGTTTAAACAAAAAAACTTTTTGACTCTTCACCTTTTGCTGAAGGAGAAGGTGACTTCAAATAGCAAAAGAATCAAGCATAAAAGGAAATCATTTTTCTCCTGGGTGGGAGGAGGGAACAATTTTAAATGACCTAAATAAAAAGTTCAAAATAGGAAATAATTCTTATTTTAAGAAGAAGAGTTCATATAGAAACGTTTTACGCATCAAGTGCACTTGAAAGCCAAATCACAACGCAATATAAGGAAAATAAACAAATATTTTACTTGTTTGAAATTTATCAAATATATTTCAGAGGTATATTCCATCTTCAGTGTGTTTTTTTTTTTTGTTTTTTTTTTCCTTTTCTTCTTCTTGGCATGTTGTAAAGTTTGAGAAAGAAATCTGTTTGTAAGGAGCTGCGTGTTGTATTTTGAAATGTTTGAACTGTGTGTAGGCATCACGAGAAAAACATCAAAAGTGAGAGTTCATATAGAAACGTTGACATTATTCTTGCGTTGCCTACGCACAGTTCAAACATTTCAAAATACAACCGCCAGATACAACGCGCGACTCCTTACAAACAGACTTATTTGTGATAAATTTCAAACAAGTAAAATATTTGTTTATTTTCCTTGCATTACGTTGCGATTTGGCTTTCAAGCACACTTGATGCGTATTTTATTTTATTCGAATTCTTATTTTAGTTTAAGAGGTAAAGCATAAGAGTCATCTTTTTTACCCCTCTACACACTTCTTTGTCATTTACACATTTCTTAAATTAAAAAATTTCAACTGAAATGGCACTAATGAATTCCAAATTATGCCAGGTAGATACAGTTAATATATTTATGAAATAGTTTGATAAGTTCAGGATTTTTTCTAAAAATTGTTCCTGGAACACTCACCTGCCGCTGTTTGGTATTGTACTGGACTTGTGGTTAGATTTGAAGCAGCTTCAGATGTTTCTTGTCCGTCTTGACTCTGGTTGCTATTTGATTCTTCTTCAATTTTTATTGATGGACACTCAGATGATAAGTCATTCAAAATCTTTCTGTAATAAGAAATTGTGAATTTTAATCTTTCACCAAATCGCTTAAAACACTTTTATTAAGGAGATAAGTGTAACTTTTGAATTATTTCTTAGCATGTAGAAAAATGCACCAAGTGTTCACATGTAGCTTCCTTGCTGGGAGCAAAATGAAGTATCTTTTCTGTCCTTGCTCTAAGACGGCAATTCGTATTATTTCCAACCTTTTTGTGTAAAACTTCAGTACTCAAATAAAAAGAGTTAAAAATTGATGAACAGTCAAGTTCTTCCTCTACATTTTATTTTTAATCATCATCATGAGTTATGTATGAGAGAGAGAAAGAAAGAGATTCAAGTTCTGGTCCTATGATTTTTGAAAGAAAAGAAAAGCATTGAAAAGTGATAGAGTTCTTAGAAAAAAAAAAAAGGACAAATGATGCAGTTTCATACCTTAAGACATGTATATTTGAATTCAGCACCATGGAAAACCACTATATAGACATACATATCAAGTTTTTGAGTAATATGAAAAAAGAGCTCCAAAAAGGCATGTTTTTTAGCCCTAAAAGTCCCAGAGGGATACGAACCAGAATTTTGCCAAGGTCACCCATACTGAATTTATATTAACAATGGCCTCCACATTTTGGCCAAGTTTCAAGAAAATCTAACGAATGGATCAAAGGCAAAAAGTGTCATTTTTTTGGCTATTTTGGGGCAGTTTTGACCACTTTTGAGCTCCCGGGGATGCCGAATTTAAGTGTAAATGAATAACGGTGCAGTTTCAGGCCCTAACTCATGTATATTTGAGTTGACCACCGTGACAAACCACTATATAGTCAGACATATCAAGATTTTGTTGAAAAATACGAAAATAGAGCCACAAAAAGGAACGTTTTTAGCACTAAAATCCCCGGGTATGCGAACCAGAATTTTGCCAGGATCGCCCATACTGGATTTATATTAAGAACAATGGGCTTCACAAATTTTTTTACTGTGCACATCTATTTAATGAAATACAATTTGTGGCAAAATTTCAGGAAAAACTAATGGACAGTTAGCTGGCAATCATCTGCACGAACAGACACCACTGAAAACATAGGTCTCTTTCCGATAAATCGGGGGACCAATAATAATGTATGTATTATTTAAATTTGTAGCCAGTTTTTAAACACAGTATTAACTTTCTTATTATTTAAACAATTATCTTTGTCATCTAATTAAATGCTCAACTTCTTGCCTCAAAATACATATGCTGAGTCTAGACACTTCAAGTCACAGAACATCATGGAAATAAACATCTGTAAACTATAACTCAGTGTTTTTGATGCCGTCATTTCATGTGCCAATCATCAGAAGAGAGGGAGGCTATAAAATAAGGTATGTGACTTATCGGGTGCCAAGAAGGCAAAAATGTTATTCATCTATTTGTAAAAAATCTACATTAAGTATGTTTGCCATGTTTAGTGAACTGTATTGAATATGTGTAACATACGCACACAAATGAACACTATATGACACAACCAGCTATATATAGATACACCTCATTTATACCTACACTTAGAGAGACACATATATACACAAGTTAGATAGACAGCTATATAACAGTGATGACATTCATTATTACTTATGAAATAATAATATGAATGTTTAAATGTTTTATTATTTATAAATTTAATAATACTCATAGAAATGTAAAAATGTGATTAAAAATATTTATATAGGTTCAGGAGTGGGAGCAGGAGTTTCTTGGGTTTCTCAATTTTCAACACATAATTATGATGGAGAATATGCCTTTCTGTAATCATAAGTTAAAATGATTTTAAATTTTAATTTAAAAATAATATCTTATATAGTTTACATTGACTAATATCCAATTAATATCTAATTTATCAACATATGATAAAATTAATATCTAATTTATCTACATATGATAAAATTATAGTTGATTTTTTTTTTTTTCAAATTAATTTAAATTAATTTTGTAATTGTTTTTATTTTAATACATAAATTTTTTAGGGAAATTTTAAAGGAAATCAATAAAAATAGAGAAATAACTAATTTTAGTTAAATGGATACCCAAAACCAACCATTGAAAACCTCAATAAATCTAGAAGACACACGCAACATTCTTCCTCTAACACCTGCTTTCTAAAGCTGCCCCATTTCAACGACAAGATCACAACAGCCATCCGCAAAGCTATACACAGTGAGGGTCTAGACATACAACTTATACACACTGGGCCATCACTACGACAACATTTGTCAAAACGCAAAACCCACCTAAGCAACGTACCCTACACCCTAACATGTGCCACCGTACATACACAGTATATCGCATACAGTGCACCAAATGTGACCAATCATACGTCGGTAGCTCAGTGAGACACCTGCACATTAGAGTAAAAGAACACATACAAACACAAGCCTCTTCTGTTTGCAAACACCTTCACACATGCGGCAACACTAACAAATCCATCAGAGTAGATATTTTAGCCACCGAACGCAATGTTGGCAACCTTCGTATCAAAGAATCAATCCTGATTGCCAAATTACATTAATCGCCGACATGAATTAGGCTCTTCATTCTTAACTTAATGCACATCATCCCACCATTGTATAATACAATTAAAAAATAAATAAACAAACAAAATAAAATAAAAAATAAATCCAAAACTAAATTAAAATAAACCAAAATAAATAAACAAACAAAATAATAAGCAATCCCTATTCAAGATTACTACACATCAATAATAATAACAATGTTTAACAATTAAATAGCAAGCCTAAGATATATGAATTAGATGGTGCGAGCATGTGGGCTACACGGCTATATGTATATGACTCATGCAAATTTATAAGTTTATATGCCCCAATATAACCCAATTGATTTCTCCGGTAAACCTAACAATATTAATCGCAAATAACAAGACATAATACACCAAAAACAGAAATCCAAGTTAACTCAAATAAATAAATACATTATAAAAAAAAAAAAAAAATTTACTAAAACTCTCGAAATAACTTCTAACCACTTCGTCATAACACATTGCATATATAAATAAATAATTATAGTTACTATATAATTGAATTAAAGATACAAGAATCCATAAATGAGTATATATACACTACATAACGAATTAAATAAAATACCCTCAGAATGAGAATAATATCACTAAAATAAAATAAATAAGCAAACAAATAAATACACAAAAAGTAATGCAACATTATACATCTAACTGAGAAGAAATATCGGTAACAATTATCCCCCTTAGAACAACCCATCAAGTAGTCTCCCTTGACCAACCAATTTATTCTAAGTCTACGCCCCCACCACCTCAAACAGAATGCAGAAACACAAACAACGAATAAATTAGTTAATTAAATCTCCTCAATATAAACATAAACTACTATAAAAAAAAATAAATAAATAAATTAGAAATAAAAATAAGTAAAAGAAAAACAAACTCAATCATATTAAATTAAAAAGCCACCAACAAAGTCCGGACAATTATTTAGCCCGATACTGTTACTATTTACTGTTTACAACAACACGTTTGAACCAAAGATAAACTATTATAAAAAAAATAAATAAATAAAAAAATAATAAAATATAATATAAAATAAATAATTTAGAAATATAAAATAAGAAAACCCTAACCATATACTACCCACAAGTCCCAAGCGATGATTTGCTGCGGTATAGTTACTGCTTACAACAGTACGTTTGTCAAAGTCAAGTAAATATCTGACGAAGAGATCTTTCTCGAAATATTATATTACACGGACATACCACCAGACCGACTTTCCCAGGTGACCACTGTGCAAATATAAATATACTGCGTATATGAAATATGAATATGTACACATGTATTTATAAGTTGTATTAATAAATTTTTCACCTGCTTCAGCTTGTGTCTTTCCGTTACTTCTGCATTGTACCGCCTTCTACAATTCTATTTAACTACATACTATACAATGCTTCAAGCAAACTACACCCACCTTGTAACTAATTTTATTCTCTATTTACTAATATTAAATAAATTTTCCAATTAAATAAAAGTGAATAAGCAGTGGTGTTCATTCCAATATAATTTGTGTTTAACAAGATAAAGAAAACTGAGATAGAGGAAACATTCACTATGATTGCTGCTTAGGAGTTTGAATAATTTAGTTTCTCTTTGATAAGGTTTTTCATTTAAAATATTTTTTTGAATAAAATTAACATTCAAAAAGTATTTTTCACAAAAAAATAAGTTTAACACATAAGAGTATCGAAAGAAATATATAAACAAATATTGAAACAACAATATTAATAATTTCTATAGAATCAGTCAAATATTGAATAAAAAATTATAGATTGTGCGAAGAGATAAATCCTGACCATATAGCACAATAAAACCTATCACACGCAACACAAGAGTACCTGAAATATTATCAAAATACTTCAGCACAGTATAGGTACTAATATACAAATACTTCTTGGCGGTTGATCATATCATTTAAGAAAATCAATTTTCTATACACAAAAAAAAATTATTCATCAATAAAAATCACAATATGATTTTATAGAGACATACTGAATTCTAAGCAGAATTGTAATCTGACACAAAAATATATATATATCCAACTGACTCCTTATTTTAAAGTTTTCCAATATTCAAACTGTCTATTGATTTTTTGGAGATTAAAAATCTGACCAACTCCTTATGAGTTCACTTCTTTCTAAAATCTCCAACTCCACAACTTTGATTCAGACAACTTATTTTTAATTCAATTTAACTTTCCATTTATAAACAAATAGCACTTCTGTATTTGTCACATTATTTTCTTTTCTTTGGGAATCGAAAGATCCTTTGAGTTTTTATTCACTTCTGATGAAACACTTAACACAGGAGACTATCTTCTTTAGATGAGATAAAATATGGCAATAGCAATGTAAAGTAAATATGTCACCTTTTTGATTGCATCAAATTAATGAAAATAAACTTGATACATGACTTTTGATAGTAAATTAGCCACCAATTTTATTAAGTAGGTAATGTATATATGACAAAAGTATACAAGTGTATTTACATAGATATACCACCATTCAATACAGTGCAAAACATTCTACAAGATACATCACTGCTTAGCAAATAATGCACGAGTCAAGCATGGTCAAATTTGGACAAACTAAAAACAAGGAAGACCAGTGTGATTATTGTAAACATGGCAACCAAGAATAGAGAGACAAAATAGAAAAAGAAAAGAAAAGGATAGAAATAGGGTCAAACAATGAAAGTCAAATTTATTTGCTTTTAACAAAAAAAAAATCTGATTAAAATAAATCCATAAAAAAAAAAAATCAGACTTATCAGGTTTTAATTTAATTTTCAGTATTTAATTAATAATAAATGAATACTAATATACAGTACTAAAAAAATAAAAATTATATTACCTGAAATATTTATCCCTTCCCCATTTCAAAGACAAAATATGTCAGATCCATGGTCAAAACTCAGTGACTAACTTTACAAAAAAATAACATTTTCCCTTAAAGATGTGAATTACAAAAAAAAAAAAAAAAAAAAAATTTTTTTTTTAAATACATTTTTAATACAATATTTTTTTACATTTAAATAAGATATTTTTTAGTATCATTTGTTTCTAGTTCTGATTTTAAAATTTCTTTCAGAGTTCCAATTATAGACATCATGCAGTTTGTTGTCAAAATCAACGGGGAGATAATTTAAGTAACCTAAAGAAAAATGAACATTTTTTTTTAAATAAAATATTATATTGACACTTAGTAATAAATGCTGAAAATTTCATTAACACTGAATAACTGATTTTTGGATTATTTTTTCCATCAGAGGTTCAATTCATCTTTTGGTTAAAAAGAAATAACCTTCACTTTCATCGTTAGAACCTAGATATGAAAAAAATATGAAAACCAGTTGTGAGAAATGAGGATAAATACCGATATGAGGGTCTCCTAGCTAAAATCTCTCTCCTCTTCCTTCCTTCTGCACCATCTGTCACATCATCATCTACTGTAGCTACCTGAAAGAAGGGGCAAACAGTTCACATTAGCCAGAGATGGGCCAAACACGATTCGTGATTAGATTGAAAAATTTTTTTTATGCTGTTAGAACAGACTGAGAATCTTTTTTTTTTTTCAACCATGCAGAAAGCGGAAGTTTCAATTATGTATCTTAAATAAAAGAAGAGACAATCAGAGGATGCTGACCCATCTTACATTAATCGTCTAAAAAAGGAAATAGTTAAAAAAAAATAAAAAAGAGGTAATTACTTTATCCGCTTTAATAATAAAATAAAAATTTATATATTTAAAACTAATTCATTGTAAAAGGACTTAAAACCTTTTAAATAAAAATATTACGCAGCTTAAAAGTTAGCATCATGAAATCAACGACAAAAAAAAAAAAAAAAAGAAAACTATATTTTAATGAATAAAATATTTTAATCTCCAACTAAAAAGAAATGGACATTTCTACGATTTAGTGCTGCTACAAAATAATAAAAAGATCCGAGTAGGTAGTCTCGTAATTGTCAGTAGGTAGAAGAACCTACCTGTATAGTTTGTACATTGGGACCTGTTGTCTGTATCACGGATGGTTGATGGCTAGATTGTATAACTGATTGCACCTGGACTGGTTGGTTAGGAATTGTCACATGCACAACAGAGATCTCCTGGGAACAATTTTCAATCTCACTGGACTGAGAGGTACGGACTTCAGACATTCTCTACTCTCACCATCATCATACAGAGATGAAGTTCTCGTAGAATGTTTCACAAATGAATAATAAAGTGGTGACTGTTTACCTGCAATATTGGCCAACATTGAAAATTATTACGTCAAAGGTTGTGTAGAGGAAAGTGCTGTCCTGTTAAAATAAAGTAGGAAGGCTAAATATAAAAATGAGCATTTCATCAAGAGAAAAAGAAGAGTTTAATAATAGGAGGAGTAAGCAGTTTGATTATTCGCGACAACGAAGAGGAGAAAAGATTGTTATCAATAAGTTTTAACTTGGTATTAACAATCTGATTACATTTTCAGTGCCTTCCATCCATCCAACTAAATTAAACCAACCAAATTAACGTTGATATCAAATAGAATTAACAAAAAACAAAGAGGGATGGGAGGAGGTTGGATAATCTTATAAAGATTTGACAACATACAAAAAAGATGCTCAACTCATATCGGCTACTTTGTTTATAACCTATACCATTTGACAAAAAACAAAACTATGCTTTCTACATGGTTTTTCTTACCAAGATAGATAAAATAAAAAAAAAGAGATGCTGTCATATTAACGATAACATTCACAAAAAAAAAAAAAAAATTTTCTAAGCATCTGTTTTACAAGTTTAATTTCAAGCTATTTCTATTTCCTCATGGTTTAGTGCATACCTTTTAATATTAAGAACTTTGTAAATTCACAAAATATACAATTAAGAAAAGCAGGAGAAAGAATACATTTGATTCTATTCAATATTTCTGTTTTATGATAAATACTGCTTGCTTTTAAGCAGAAACACCCACCCAAGCTAATGGAATAGAAATAGTAAATATATTTTTGTTAATAAAAAAATACTGAAACACAAGGGTAACATTCAGTAGGATTGCTCATAGTGCAAATGTGGTGACTAGAACTCGTTTAAGAGAATAGATAGAAATGATGCGAAATTCATTGTGCAATTTTTTCGGTATTTTTCATAAAATCTTTTTGTAAAATTTACTGTAATTATTATCCAGAAATATAATCAAGTGAAAGGGAAGGCGTTATCTTTTTGTTAAGGCAGTCGCTGAGTTTTAACTATGGATATAAGACATATTTCCATCAATCCTTATAGAACCATACATGCAAAATAGATAGATTTTAACAATTCATTCTACAACTGAACACTGCTCTTCCAATGACAGCATTAAACATTTTTCTTTCTTAAACCATCTTTTAATTTACAGATATTGACATTGTAGGTTCATTATCTTTGTTCTTTTTAGGAAAATATTGGGCATAAATTTGTTTTGTATCTATTTGCAGTGATGATGACGATCATATTCCAGAGAATTTTTTTTTTCATTCATTGAGAATAAATAAAATAGCAACATAATTTCAGTAAATAAACCAAATCAGGTTTACAAGGGAAAAACTTTACTATACACAAGAGGATATTGCCATTATGACAAGCTCAGATTCATAAGCCTTAACCCTGACTCATACACTTGTCATGTATGCACTGACTCATACGCATTTCCTCTTGCCAATATATAAAACATCAGAAGAGGCTGCTGCCCTTCTACTTGCTTATTTGATGCAAAGGGGTGGGGAAACATATTTAAAGGTGACGAACCTTCTTTTATTCTTAAGTTTCAAAATAGCTGGGTTTGAGCTTCAACCCTCAAAAGAGTGCATATCTTCACTCAACATGAGCAAAAATTTTCAAAAATAATCAAGAAATCTGAAATATGCATTCAATTCCACCAACAATTTGCCATTTAACAAGGAGAGGGTGTATAAAAAAAAAGAATTTAGATGCAACAGCTGTGCCATCAATTATGATAAAGCAGAAACAAATGTTAAAAATCAACAAGTTTATATTTCAAGCGTTTAGATTGAAAAACAGGAAAAAAAAAAACTTAACATTGCAATTTAGTCAAAGAAGCTAGCTATATATATTATAAATACAAAAACTGTGGATTTGTTATCTAGCTTGCCATCTGAATGATGTCACAAAGATAGATGAATGACTTCACAAATTAACCATTATGACTTATCAATTTTCTAATACATATATATATATAAATGAATGAAGAACTTAATTCAGAGCAAAGCTGCCTAGGATGTGCGACACATCCGGCCCCCATGAAAAGACAGTAAAATGGATATATTTCATTCACATTCATCATAAAATTGATTTACTAATGGATATGTACAGAAAATTTTTGTAAGTAAAAAAATATTTGAAAATTCCAAAAGGTTTTTATAAATGTAAATGACGTTATAAAATGAGCTTTATATTTTTAATTTAACATTTATAAATGACTAGGATGACATACAATACTAGAATTAGTGTTTTTGCTTGCTTGTTACCATGCACACCTCATCTGAGCTAGTGAGAAAAATCCTTTATTAGCTTTTTTTCTTCAAAAAGTTACCATTTATTTTCAAGTGTAAATACTTGAGAGAAAGAGAGAAGATAAGTGAATAAAAACAGAAAATAAAAGAAAATTAAATACTTATTATCAAAATAGAAATATATATATTTACCTGATTTTTTTTTTTTTTCAAAATAAAAGCACAAAGGAATATAAAACTCAATGGTGTCGCAAGAGTAAGTTGTTTTGAATCATATATAGACTTAAAAAATAATGTAAAACAGTTAATAAAAAGAAAATAGCGCTTAAAAGCTGTGATCTTCCTTGTCACCCTCACTGAAGTGGTAAGAGAAATCCTTTATGACGCACAAAACAAAGCATGACGTCACACAAAGCTCCCATCCATTATGACATCACGCATGCTACCATTTATGATGTCATCCACTTTTGAGTAAATACTTGTAAAAACAGTGAATGATAAAGAGTAGTGGGAGGAGGCAAATGGCATAAATAATTGAGAGAGGATCCATCCAATTGGGCACAGGCTCATTAAGTCAAGAGTGAGACAATTCGGCTCACGATTATCAAGAAAGAAATATATTTACTATATATTTACTTGAAAATGTCATCGATTTTCAAGTAAATATTCATCCATTATGATGTCAACTTAAAGGCAGCAAAATAAATAAACCCAAATCATCCAAATTTTCATAGGTTGGATTATAAAATTTAAAAAAAAAAAAAAATTTTAAAACGAGTTAAAACAAAAACTAGATTTAATAAAATGATGAAAGTATTTCAAAACGAAACAGAAAAATGAAGGTTCTCAAAAATAAGACATCGGTAATCTGAAATTATTTTCAACATTCTAGAATTAAAAATCATTTAATTGGTTTATTTCATTTTGCTTAATGTGTAAGAAAAAAAAAAAAAAAGCGTCTCATTACTGGGAGTCTAAATAGTGTAATAATAATACCAAAGATTATTTTTATTTTAAGAAATTATTTTCAGTATTTTTATTTAAAAGAAAAAGAAATTTAAGGGTAATATTTATACAATTGATTGATAAAAATCACATGACCTACCTCCAGTAAGAGTTTCACGATTTTAATGATCCATTAAGAATCATGTTTTATTTCACAAGAATACATCTTACAAGTTGCTAATGTTTATTGCAAAGACATTTCATAATTTAGTGCAACTACACTATAATAGGGATATTCGAAATGTGTAAAATTGCATTCCAAGGCAAACCAATAGTCTCTGCTTAATTGCCATGTTACAGTAATGAATATATCCAAAAATTATAAAAAACAATAATGTAGAAAAATATATTAAAGACAACATTTAGCGAAAATACAATCTGTGACTAAAAAATGCAGGAGTTTCAAGAGGAGGTAAATAGCATGTAACTACTGGCAATTATTTTTAAATAAATTGTGCATTAACAATCATAAATATGAGCTACTTGCTTTGCTTTTAGCCTAACTTAGTTACTTCCCTTGTTACACATTATCAGAACAATATGATGACGGTTTTTTAACGATAAAGATCAAAAACTTGTGTTTTTTAAATGATGCAGTAATATTTAAGTACTTTTGACATGCCAATTAAGTTGAGGTCATTGCTTTTAGTTGAAATTGACATAAGCAGTAGACATTTTTATTTTTTCGTTTTCCGAATTTCGCTATTATAGTGTAGTTGTACCCATTTCTTTCAACTTCGCAATTGAAGTTTTGACACTTATGCAAAATATGATTTGTTTTAATTTATTTTTCTATGCAATAATTTATATCAGAATGAAATAAGTTAAAAGAAAAGAAAAAAATTCACTGATGCAGGCCCATGCATACAAATTCAGAATAGGGGTATATGAGCGAGAAAAAAAAAAAAAGCCAAGAAGCTCACGAGGTCTTTAAAAAGCAAATTTAAAATGATTTTTGATGAAAGTGTAGTATGGTTAACAAAAAAAAGGGGAGGGGGCAGTTATATATTAACAACTGTGGCAATCTGGCATCGCAGCACATTTTATTCCTGCATAACTTCCCCAATGGTACCTGATTTGGCATCCCCAACACAGCATCTTCCAATAGATATTTTAACTAAAGGAATTTATCACATTCTTAGACAAATTATTAGTAGTATTAATATTTTAATTATTATAAGAAATTTGGCATAAGAATTGACACTTTTCTGTAAAAAAAAAAAAAAAAAAAAAAATGTTTTACTTTTCAGAATGTCTCGAGATATATGCTGGAATTCCATAAATTATTTAAGTTTTAAGTATTATGATTGTGATTATTATAATTATTTTATAAAACATTGTTACATTAAATAAAGTAGTTGAAAAAATCATTTCATAATATTATTTCTTAAAACTTAACTTTTTATTTGAAAAATTCTTAAAAGTGAATAAACTTTTTTTTACAAAAAAGTATCATTCTTATGCCAAACTTCTTATAATAATAATAATAATAATTCAAATTCTTCAAATACTACTAATAATTCATCTAAGAATGTGATAAATTTCTTCAGTTAAAATATCTGTTGAAAGAGGTTTCGCCGGGGACGCCAAATCAGCTATCACCGTCTAGAAAACAAGGGAAGTAATGCAAGAATACATGCTGGAATGACACAAATGTTAACAATGATAGAAAATTTCATGTTCTATCGACCTGTAAACTTTTGGAAAACTATTTGTAAGTTTTTGTTATTTTCAAATTTGTTTTGTTACTTTCGTTTAAGCAATTTCGTTAAACATAATGGTTGTCGATAATTTCAGGTATAATATATAAGACAAATTTAAATGCTGAAAAAAAAAAAAAAACATTATCTAATTCATTAAAAGTTCGATTTCATATACTTGTTTCACCATTTGATGAATTAAATAACCCAAGTTTCAGTTTGTCCAATATTAACGCTCTATCACTAAGCGCTACAGGATTTAATATAAAATATTTGTATTGTTCAATTCTCTATATAAATAAAATAGTAGATGTATGCATGCGTGTTTGAAAAAGTTTAGGCGCTGTTGGATATGTTGTCACTTATCTGAGGGAAATAACTACTTTACTAAGACATTAGCGTACAGTGAGCACCCACCTTTTGGCCATTTTAGCTCCCTATTTCGTATGTTTATTTTTCCTTATTAGTTTCTGTGAAAAAAGAAACAGAAAAAAGAAGCTGACATTTGGGCTTCACAATGAATTCTTTGGAAAAAGTATGTGATGCTAATTGCACAGTGAAATATATTTATTAAACAAGTTCGAAATTTTTTTGATGCAGTTTAAATGTTTTGCCTTTGATTCTAGCTGATGGCACCCAAAATCATTGTTTAACTCTTAAAATCAGTACTATATATATATATATATATATATATATATATATATAACAAATTTTTAAATACATTCAGATTACACATTGTATAATTCTGTAAAAATTAAAGTTCATATAAATATTAGTATCAATATTTATAAGACATCCCAATCAGATTAACAAAAAAGCTCAATATACGAGATTGAGCAATGATAAATTGGAGTTACTTCGGTGAATTAAAAAAATTACGACAAATTTATTATTCAACAAGAAATACAAAATTTTAAGCTTATATATAATATTCAAGAATTGGATTTGTAACAATATAAAATCTACATGAATTAAGGGTATTTTATGACTGGGCAAGGCTAGACGCACCCCGCTGGCATGCGCGTGTGTGTATATATATATATGTATATATATATATATATATATATGGCAATAACACATATTCACTTCTTCTAATCAACACTAAATACGGAAGGCAAAAAGTAAACGTGACAGCCAATTTCGCGCCCTCTGATGAAAAAAGTTCTGAGTTATTTGTTTCTACTCAGTATTGACTTTAAATATAATAATGTATCACATATAATTTGTTTTTAAATGTTTATTTAGATATTTTTTAAATATAATTATTTACAGATACATTTTCAGAAATGAATGAATATTAAATTTTCAAAAGGAGATGAACATTTCCAAAACTTTTTGGAAAATGTAAATAAAATTTGATAAATTTTATGAATATTCAAAAACAATATTTTTATCAAAAAAAAAAATGTGCGAAAATAAACATATTTGGTATTTAGTACTTATGTTGCTGTGCTAAAATAACATTTAGAAAGTCATTCTAAACATAGGGAGGGGACAGGGTTTCATAATTATTCTGTACTTTTTACCTAACAATTTAATAAAAAAATAAGTGGGCGTCTACAAGATTACTCCCACCTTTAAATTCCGCAGTTTTCACTTTTTTTTTTTTTTAGTTAATCTCATCGATTACAAACTAAACTTTAGAATTAAAAAAACATTTTTTATGATTATTATCATCTGGATCAATTTTCAATTATAATGTTCTTGTAAATTGAACACCCACTTTATGACCATCATCGAGAAAAAATAACGCCTCGCGTGACCAGGAATATTCCAGTCTAAAAAAGAGATTCTGAAGGGAACTGTCTTAATCCCCTCCCCCGGCATTCTCTCATCTATCTAAAAGAGGGGGTACAGAGGTAACTTTCTTACTCTAGGCACAGCCAAAATGAAAGGAGGGAGTAAGTATTTTTTTATGAAGTCTCTTTAAAAATCTACTAAAAATCAAGTAATTATCCAAACAATACGAAATTTTCACCGATTATTAAGTGAAGTATGAACTTATAACAGTGTGCTTTTTTTTTCATAATCAATGTTGATATATATATATATATATATATATGCCTACAACCCCCCCCCCTTTCTTTATTTGTGGTTATAAATATGCTTAAAATAATCAGCTGAAACTGAATAAAATATATTGTATTGTGGGGAGGGTGAAGATTGTAGATTAAAAAAAAAAATGCACACATATTAGATTTTAAGGTTGAAAATCCGAATTTTGCATGCATTTAATTTTTCATCCATTATGTTTTGAAGTGTGAAATTTGTTGAATATGTTAATTATTCTTTCAGATTAGCACAAAATATATTTTGCTAAACTGAAAGAATAATTATTAACATATTCAACGAATTTCACATTTCAAAACAATATAGATTCATTATTTTTACGAAAAACAGTACTTTGAAATTGAAATCTCTAGAGTGAGATAAAAGATGGAATTATTTGAAATTCAAATACTTATGTTATATTTTTGCATATTTTATAGCAAATCATCCTAAATCTTATTTAGAGAGAAAAAAAATTGATTCAAAAACCTTTTAAAAAAATGTGTTATCCATTGATCAAAAATGGCGGTGAATGGTGTTTTTTTTGTTTTTAAATTTAAATTCTATTAAAAATAGTAGAAAAAGTTTTATATTATTCTGCTTTTCATATGATAAAATTCAGGAATTCAGGCTTTTATCATTTTGGAAAAAAAAAAAAGTTGCTCAAAAATGATGGATTTTAACAAGTTAAAAAAAAAAAAAAAAAACTTGGCTTTTCTACCATTTTTTTTGGCCGTGCCTATCTTACCCCCTCCCTCTCACTAGATTTGTCCTTTCCAACTCGAGCCTCACCTATAAAATGACGACTTTTGTAGGTTTCAAGTATGCTGAAAACGAATATCATGGTAATATCCTGTTTAATGTCGGAAAAAAATTCCAAAAATATTCAAACAAAATTGAATACATGATTTAGTTGTATAAAAATAAATAAAAACATATTTTGGTTATAAGTACTAACATTTGAATGAGACAATTTATTAACTTAATATAATATTTCTGTTTAGTTTAAATGAAATTAGTTTAAATACGTTATTGTAAATGATTATAGTCACATTTTTTCCGATGCTAAAATAGGACATTAACAACATTTATATCTAAAGCAAACAAGTAGTTTTTCAATTTGTTTTAAATTCACAACAAATAATTGCTACCAAAGGCAAGAAATAATTTATCACAGAAAAGAGAGAGAGAGAGAGAGAGGGGGAAGGGAGAGGGTCAAGAAAGTTCCCTTCGTAACCCCCTTTTTTTAGACGGGAATATTCACTGGTCACGTGAGAGTCGCTAGTTTTTTTTTTCTCAATAATGGTCACAAAGTGGGTATTCAACTGAAGACCCCTTACAATTTTTTAATAAAATGACGACTGTTACAGGTTTTCGGGTATGCTGAAAACGAATATCACAGAGAAAATTAGCGCAGACAAATAGGTTTTGAGATATAAATACCTGCATTTTGCAATATAAATCACTGGCGGCATATGAAAGTGGCAAACCTTCAGTTTTTTTTTTACAGCGAAATTCCGAAAACCGTTCTTAACGTGGGAAGGTTGGGAATGTTTATTCCAAAAACCGTTCTTAATATGGGGAGGTTTGGGATGTTTATTCCGAAAGGCATTTTCTTATTTTCAACCTCCCAATGTTAAGAATGGCTTCCGGAATAACCAAGTTGGACAACATTGACTGAATTTTCTTGAATTTGAATTTTTGAACATAATTTTTTGGGTGGAATTAGCTAGAAATGACAATGAATAAACGTTTGCATTTCGTAGAATTAACTTCAGTTTGTCTACGCGTGCTCACTGAATCATTTCATTGAAACAACAAAGATGGTGGCAAATTCAAACTAGTAGAAATTATATTGCATAATACAGGTATTTATTAGGTGTATCAGAAATTTGGAGGAAATTTTGACACCCATAAGAGAAAACCACAAATAAAATATAAAAAACTTGTAATTTCTCTTTTTAAAGTGGGTTGTTTATTTTCTGTATGGAATATAATTCCAAAATAAACTATTAAAGTTGTTTAAAAAATAGAAATATTATTGTTTATTTTTTAAAAATCAGTGTTTACAAAATGCCGGCGTGCCATTTTTTTACGTAATAAAATCAATAGAAGTTTAAGAGAAATATTTTTCAATTTTTAAACTTTAAAAATTTATAAAAATTTTTCTATTCGTTCAATTTTTATGATATTTTCAGGATCAATGTGAAATTTTATGCTTTTTCCAATAAACCAAATATATTTTAGAGAAACGTTTTTTTTCAAATTCACCCCCCCCCATTTTGAAATGTCTATTAAAATTTTAATTTATGTGCCAAAGTTTTATATATCACAAATTGAAGATAAAAGATCAATAAAGAAAATATTCTAATTTAAAACAAAAAAAATAGTTTTTTTGGAAATTTACCTGTAAAGTCCACAGTGTAAAACCTTTTTTTTAAAAAAAACACTGATTTTTTTTTTTTTTAATGAAAGCTCATGTTATGCTTACATCGTCAAGTAAATACTAGACACTGATGGCAAATATTTCTAGTTCATTGAATGTTTTCTTTTTTTAAATATTTAAAAAAAAAAAATTTAGTCGATAAAGAAGTATTAAAGTAAATCAATCAAAAACTCGTGTATTTCATTAAAAGAAAAAAAAAAAAATTGACAAAGCGGATTTTTTGTTCTAGGGGAAAAACTTATAAGTGAATGTGCCTTTCCTTTTAAATACGGAGGATGAAAAATACTAATTTGGTTAACACACGCAATAAAAAAAAAAGACATTATATCCCTTGGACTCATCCGTATTTCATAAATTTCATTTTAGCAGGAGCAGCTTCACGCAAAACACGTTGCGAAAATGCGATTTTCTACGAAGCCTCGCTTTAAAAAAATCCTTTTATTTAAAAAATACATGAAATTTAAAATATCAATATGGATAAATTCTTAACAATTAAGGATGGAACTACCCATTTAATAGCATATTTTTTTTAAGTAAGTGAATTTTGGCATTTATATATATACATATATTTATAAGCAAGTCAAAATATGTTGATTTTCTTTAAATTTTTTTAAAAGAAAACCCGCTTAAAACAAGCAAATATTGCATAATTTGCTATTAAACCTGTTATTTTTTTTTTTTAATTTGGTCTTTGCTCCTTTAATTGAAAAAAAAATTAGGGTTTGAATTCCAGTTTTCAAGTAGTTATAAGCTTCAAAAAATAGTAAATTGAATTATTAAAGTTCTGATCTTCATTTTTAATGGCCACTTTCTGATACACCTAGGTATTTATATCTCGAAAACTGTCTGCGCAAATTTTCCCTGCGATATTCGTTTTCAGCATACCTGTAAAAGTCATTTTATTGAAAAATTGTAAGGCGTCTCCAGTTGGCATATCGGAGCAGCACGGAGAGGTGTGTCAGAAATTTCGTGAAAATAGTGAATAATTCCACCCCATGGCCCATCTTTCCAAGCTTATAACTCCTCGAAAAATGTAATTCAAGCCCTAATTTTTTTTTTTCAATTAAAAGGAGCAAGGACCAAGGTTCCATTTAAAAAAAAGAAAAAGAAAAAACAAATAACGTGGTTTAAAAAAAAAAAGATTTTAAACTTCAAACTTAACAGGTAAAATTCTAAAAAACACTACGTTTTTTTTTTGTTTTAAATTTGAATATATTATTTATTGACCTTTTCTCTTCAATTTGTGAGTAAATTAATTATTTACTTTTTAATAGACACTTGAAAATGGGGGGCGTGAATTTAAAAAAAAAAAAAACGTTTGTCTAAAATACTATATTCGGTTTATTGGAAAGAACATAAAATTTCACATTGACCCTGAAAATATCGTAAAAATAGAAAAATTTTGATAGATTTTTAAAGTTAAAATTGAAAAATATTGAGTTCGGAAAATTCATTACTGTTTAAAAAAATATATATTTCTATTACTTTTAAAACAACTTTAATAGTTTATTTTGGAAGTATAATCCATAAAGAAAATAAACAACCCACTTTTAAAAGAGAAATTACGAGATTTTTATATTTTATTCGCAGTTTCGGGTTAGGGGTGTCAAAACTTCCTACAAAAATTCTGATACACCTACGGAGCATTTTCCCCCAATGTAGTAGAACGTTATAATTGAAAACTGATCCTCGACGATATGTCAAATTGTTTATTTTAAATCTGAACGTCTTAATCGATGAGATTAACCGGAAACAAGTTTTAAAAGATGAAAATTGTGAAATTTAGAGGGGGGGGGGTGGCAATCTCGTAGACGTCACGTCACGTCCGCAAAAAAAAAAAAAAAAAAGATACGGTAAAACTTAAAAATACTATTTAAGAAAACAGCACCGTAACATAACTGCATAAGCACCACATTTATTTGAACAAAATCATATGTGATATGAAAGTAAATAAACGGATATTGTTGTTTAATGTATTGAAAAAGAAACAACTCGGAACTTTTTTCATCAGGGGACGTAAAATTGGCTCTCACCGTCTACTTCCTGCCCTTCCTTACTTAGCGAATAAATATGCGTCATTACAATATACGCTTACGCCTTTTGGTCAAGATCAAAGTGTAGTAATTGTAATTTTTTCTTTAAACGAAATAAATATGAAGATCAAAGTGTAGTATCTGTTCTTCAGATGCTGCAGTGCAGCATCTGAAGAACAGATACTACACTTTGATCATTGCTGCACTTCCATTTCTTGTTCTCTTTTGGTGGAGGAGTACTTCACGACTGAGACAGTTTTTTTTTTTTTTTGTACCTTTTCTCCACGTTAAAAAACGACCCTGGTACTATCTAACTCTGTCCCGTGGGGAGGCATAGTAAATAGAGGCACTATATACGCTTACGGTATCAGTAACCCTAAGTCCAGGGGTGTTTTTAGTCGGATTAGGATAATATATTGGTACTAGTGCAGTGGCCTGCAGTGCACGTGCTGAAATAATAACATTATTTAAAAAAACATTCTTAACATGGGGAGGGGAGGGTGTTTTGTACCTATTCTATACTTTAACCTTACAATTGAATTAAAAAAAAAACGCAGATCAGTAAGTGCACTTGCACCCTAAAAGTGTGCAACTAGATCGTCATGGATAGAATATTAATTTTACCTTTTGATAAGTTAACTGTTGTATATTTATATTTCTCCCCCCCCCTTTTTTCAATCATTATACAATACGTTTGCAACTTTATTTTTAAATCGGAAACAGCTTGATTTACGATTTCTGTCGAATTCGTGAAATAAAACGGAATATTAAATGCGTGAACAACGACACCTGAAAACTTGACGCTGTCTCTAAAGACGGTTAATTTTAGTTGCGTGCAATTTTTTGAAAAAGAATTCTAAAATTTAAAAAATGGTGAAAATAACGCATGATAGTAAATAAACGCTAATTTTTATTTTTAAAATACCAGAAAGTTTATTTTTATTCTCTCGCTAATATTTACGTATATTTGTTTCAGACTGATTTTATTTTTTAAATGGACAACATTTAAATATTGAACACGTGTTTCTATTTACTTTCCTACCCATAAGGGAAAAGTTCAGTTTTTTATGTTTGTACAATCCAACTCTTCATAAAAGGAGCACTCTGGATTGGGACAAAAATTAAAACTGCCTCAAGTGCCTCCCTCACTTAAGGATTCCTCCTTTGACTAAGGACAGAAAAGATTAAGCGTAGCATCAGAACAGGTACTACACCCCCCCCCTGTAACCAAACGGACAATGTTTATTGTTTACAAATATTTACCTCCGTCACCAAAGTTTAACATGTGTTCAGTTTAACGTGGGAAACGTGGGGATATTTCTTAATGGTTATAGTAAAAAAAAAAAAGATATATATATATATATATATATATATATATATATATATATATATATTAGTCGTGATTGGACTTGTTGGCATTTCCTGTTAGAGGACTATCAGGCAATAAACAAACACTTTTAAGGGCCTGGGAGGATGGCTTCCAGACATTAAAAGACCCGTCGGTAGGGAGTTCTCAGAAATTACTACCCTTGAAAAGAGGAGGTAAGGCCTGGGAGAATTCCCCCTCCCTTTACCAGAAATAAAAAAGCAAAAATAAACAGATTTTTCAAACTAAAAACGCATGATAATTTCAGAAAGTTTAACTTAAGATGAAGTTAAAATAAAAATGGTTCAAGCTGGCGATTTTTTTTCTGCCTAAGTGGTCGGTTTTTAAAGCTTCGTAGTTGGATAATCGCCATGAGAAATAATTTGAGTCGAGTAAAATATAAAGATTAAAAAAAAAAAAAAACTGGCGTAGATTATGTATGTTGTTGGTAAGAAATAAGACAAACGTGGAGCACACACACGACGAGAGGGGGTCGTCATCGTACGCGTCATTTTGGTCGAAAAACGTCGCCAGTTTCTGTCGTTTTCGTCAGAGGCGCAAAAAATCATCTCCAGTAGGAGTCAATCGCCATGAGGGTGAGTCAGACAAATTGGAATTCGTTAAAGGCTGGATAGTTTTAGCCTTTACCATTTTATATTTTTATTTTCAAACAAACCCAAAAGGACTATACCAAACGCAGATTACACAAAAACAAAAATAACCGATATTTTTTTCTGAAAGAACGACATGACGCACAAGGAAAAGAAAAAGTACCTTTTCTTTTTAACCATAAACATTTTCCCCATTTTATTTACCTTTTTGTCCCATCTCTCTAATACACTCTCGTTCGCTCTCCCCCCTGACAGTAAAGTCAGAGACAGAGTACTTACTTACCAGTTACGTAGTTTTCGTCACCAACTTTGCCGCAATCGGAGTGGATAAATTAGCAGAATACGTAGTGGCCACGTCAATTAGAACGTCATTCGAGTGAACGCCATACAAATCTCCCTTCTTTCTTTCCACTCCTCTGTAAGCACAATGAGAGAGGGGGGAAGTATGCGGCAGAACATAAAAGTCGTGCTGCGGTTAACGTTGTAAGAAAGGAAGGGGGTGTGCCGCGTCACAAGGCCGTGTAGCACTCCGCCGGGAAAATCCATCCACGTCCAGACCAATGACGTCATAGCTACATCAAACTCAATAAACGATGACGTCATCATGACTAAGGTACCTTTTTTTTCTAATCTGCTTTCTTTTTCTCTTCCTAACTCTTATCTTCCCTTTTGTAAATAAACCATTATAAATTCTAAAACGCTGGGAACATATTTTAAGCAAAAAAAGAAAAAAAAAGTTTCAATTGAAGTCCTCAACTAATGCAGTTTTTCGTCTTCTCCCAATTTAGGGTGCCCTTTTTAGGGAGCTATTATATATCTCGTGGGGATTCGTTAAAAGGGGGTATACTTTAAGTAAAAAAGGACAGGCGTGATCACTAAATACATGCTGGATGATATTGTAAGTATGAGTGCGTTTATTTAGGAACGACAAACATACCCCCGACTTAATAGCCTTGTGTCTGACTATCATTTACAAACATAGAACTTAACGCATATCCGAATACTATACTCTAATTCTTTCCGATTCCCCCCCCCCCTTATAAATCCTGTTATTTAATAATACGAATTTCAAATAAATATCTTCTCATGGCAAGTATTTTTTTTTCTCAGAAAATGATTCATTCTTTCCACGAACTTGTGTTTGTTTAGACTTACTCTAGAGTTTATTCAACCATTGAGAATAATATCAAAAGTATATGCTTGACATAAGAAATGTTTAATTTGAGGAAAATTTGGAATCCAAATGTGTTCTTACTGTTTATTTCGTAATCGAATTTAAGGGACTATATTTCCTCTAGAAGCCATTACTGACTGACTCACTTACTCAATAGTAGACACCTTACTCTTAACCTCGCGGTGAATTTATTTTGCAATGAATTTATTTTCCCCTTTAATCTCCCGCCGAAAGAGGAAAAGGGCATTCTGAATAATCGTTAAAGTTGTCTCGATCGGATTCGTCGGCATTCCCCAGTGTGCGCGCCACAAAAAAAAAAAACCGGCAGCTAACCAATCCTGAGATCCTCGCTTCCGAAAGAGAAGGTAATGCCTGAGATGATAGCTACCTGGAACCGAAGATAACCATACTTCATTTGTTTGGTTTTGCGGCTATCTTGAAAACATTAACTTCTAAAGTGGCTAACATTTTTTCACGGCTAATTTTGTCTTTTTTTTTTTTTTTTTTTTTTTTTTTTTTTTTTAATAGCGGTGACACGTCAAATTAGTTCGCCGTGCAGATTATGCTCGTTCATTTTGATATGCTTTTTTTTTTCTGGTTATATCTTTCAGTTGCATTAGCGGACCGGACCCGAAGTAGCTTGCTTTTCCTCTATATTCTTTTTTTTTTTTTTTTTTTTTTTTTTGGCAATTTTTTTAGCGGATTATTATCGACTTGATTATCAAATTATTTACCAGATTATCAAAAAGGGGGAGGGGAGATCTCATTTTCTAATTCAACGTTCTAGTAAAACAATCGATCACCCGTTTTAGAACCACTCGGCGTTTTTAGGCCAAACTTTACGAATTTAGCCTTTTTATAAAGCTGTTCGGCTTTTTTTTTTTTTTTTTTTTGTAATTTCCCTTTCTCCAATTATTTTATATATGTATTTATGGTTTTTCGCGCACACGCATCCAATTTTTGCGAAAAATATTGAATGCGCACACGCGAAAACAAACATGGCGACCAGTGAAAACAATACGGTATACAGACCTGACCTGAATACCCCTAAAAACTAACTTTTTAGACGTAAGTCTTTAGTTGGAACTCTCTAGCGTACATTCATTGTCCTTAGATTGTAAATGTCGGACGTCGAAACTTAAAAAATGCGTATTCAAAAAAAAAAAGAAAAGAAAAAGAAAAAATTCGTCCGGACAAAACCTTTGTAAATGTCGGGTGACGAAACTTGAAGATATCCATAAATCTATAATATAAAGCTGTGTGTGTGTGTGTGTGTGTGTGTGTGTGTGTGTGTGTGTGTGTGTCTGGTCACGAATAGGCTCTTATATGGTTGACTATTTTAAAAAATTGACTACATATAATGATAGAAGATGTATCGAGACACAGGAATGGGTATGTTTGTTCTGGCAGAACGGTGGTTCATTAAAATTGTGGGGTCTGCGTTCGCGCCTGGTCCACAAAGTATGGAAATAAAAATTTTAAAAATGAAAAAAAAAACGTTTACAAGTGTTTTTGATATAGATGTACATAGGAATACTTTGATAAGTATGTTTTAACTTAAATATGGATGATATAATAAAATTTTGGGGTCTGCGTTCGCGCCTGGTCTACAAAGTATGGAAATAAAAAAATTAAAAAAACGTTTACAAGTGTTTTTGATATAGATGCACATAATAATACTTCGATAAGTATGTTTTAACTTAAATAGGGATGGTATAATAAAATTATGGGGTCTGCGTTCGCACCTGGCCTCCATAGAATGGAAATAGGCACAAACTTTAATAAAGACTTTTCATATCTATCTGCATAAGTATACTTTGATAATTATGTTTTAGTTTGAAGAAATATGGTATAATAAAATTATGGGGTGTTCGTCCGCACCTGACCTCCATAGAATGGAAATATGTCACAAAGTTTAACAAGGTTTTTTTAATATAGATCCACAGAATATTGTGATAAGTGTTTCAGTGTGAACAGATATGGTATAATAAATTATGGGATTTATCTATTTTATTTTTACTTTCATCATATTTTGCTTTGGTTTTGATACCTCCAAATTCAACCCAAATTTACTACCCTTCCTTTTCATAAATCAGAGTCCATTTTATGTAGGCTGTTTTTGAACCCAGTCAACGACGGGTACTTTTGCTAGTATGTATATAAAATAATCGGAGGAATCGAAATTCCAAAAAAAAAGAGGCTAAATTCGCCAAATTTGGCCTAAAAACGTTGAGTAGCTCTAAAATGGGTGATTTTGCATTAGAAACTGAGCACTCCCTACAAATATTTAGATATTGATTTTCTTTTTTAATCTGGTAGACTAGCGTCCATTCGATAATAACCTGCTAAAAAAATTGAAAAAAAAAAAAAAAATAGAGCAGTAGCAAGCTCCTTCAGGTCCGCCTTTGTTTTTTGTTTTTTTGCTTTTAGTAAATTACAAAACTAAGGATGATAAACTCTTCATCTTTAAAACTTGTGAAAAAATTTTTTGAAATGAATGTCACAGAGAAGATTTTAAAGTTAATTTGAAAATTTATTGTGGTCGTGTCTAAAAAATTTTTTAAAAAATTAATTAATTAAAAAAAAATAAACGCAGGTATGTTTTACAGTCCACAGATTCGAAAAAGTGGTCAAAAATTCAAATATATAACAAACAAATGTTATCAAAAGCAAGATCAGTTACTCGTCTACCCATTTGGAAAAGATTTTAGTGGTTTAATTTTCTTTAAAACGTTTATTTGTTTCGACAAACATAATATCGAGCGCTATATGAGAACAAGAAAAATGGCCGCTATTTAACACCTAAATATTTGAAGTCTTGAAAATGTCTTCAAAATAAAAGTAAAACAAAATACTGTTAGAAACCAAGCTAATATATGTCACAGTAAGATATATTAGGTGGGTTTTTAACAGTATTTTGTATGACTTTTTATTTTTAAGTTATTATCAAGACTTAAAATATTTAGGTGCCAATTCATAGCCATTTTTCTTGTTCTCATGTGTCACTTGACACTATGTTTTTCGAATTGAATAAACTTTTTCAACTGAGTCAAACCATTAAAAACATTTTCAGATAGGTAGAAGAGTAACTTATCTTGCTTTTGATAACAATTGTCATATATTTGAATTTTTGACCACTTTTTCGACTTTCTGTGGATTGTAAAACATACCCCCAAAAAATGGTTTCATTTAAAGCTGCAATATTTTTATGATAAAAAAGGATGTTCTGATTTATTTGTCTTCCCACAAGTGCAAATTTAGGCACAAATTCGGTCTTTAATGTGGGGAAAATCCAGCTACCTTAAAAAGGCCACTCTGGATTGGAACAAAAATTAAAATTGCCTTAGTCAATAAGGAGTTCTCCTTCACTGACTAAGGACAGAAAAGATGTAGTGTAGTTGCAAAGAAAATCAAGAGATGAGAGACCTTTGAAGATACAAAATTTGCTGAGCCTGAATGCTTACATTTTTGAATGGATTTCTCGATTCAATCTGTAGCTGCATAAGCGATACACCATTGCGTGCACTCAGAGTTGGTAGAGGTATCTCTAAACCCATCCTTGATTGAGGCAAATCAAGTATTTGGGAGAATAGCCATTATTCCTATCGCCCTATTGCTTGAAAGTTTCTTATAAAGTCTATAAAAAGAATTCAGTTGAATCCGTAATTTCTTTACAAGTTCTCAACTGGAAATTAATTTAAATTTCCCACAGAAATATGATAAATGGAGATAGTTTGAATATGATTGGATACCTCCCTCTCTTCCTTAGCACAACATGGCGGGAGAGGGTGCCTTATATCTACATACTACATATTAAGGGCAAATACAAAAATATTCCTGGAATTGTTTTTTGCATTGGAAAATAGGCACCGGGGATTTGTTCGAGTCACCAGCTCTAGGAAGCTTGTCATCCATGACTGAGGAGCCCCCCCCTCCCCTAGTTTTATTATCAGAGATTTCTTTCTCTTAGATGAATGATCTGACAAGATCTACAGGTCTATCACACTGAGAGAGGTAACTATACGCCTGGTTTCTACACCAGGTATTTCTGCACCCCCGCATGGATGAAGATATTGAGTATCTTACTTTAAGGTATTTCTCTATATTCTACATAAATAAGCGGAGGATTGGAGATAGATTCCCCTCTAACATTTACAAGAAATTGTATCTTTTAAGTTCTTTGAGAAAACCTATCTGCTCTAGCAACTAATTTGTATTAAACTGAATGAATAGGATATTAATTACTTGAATATGTAAGAGAATATGAAGCAAAGAAAAGAAAGAAATGGTGGGACTAGATCTACATGCAACACGGATAGATAGATACACTTAACTTGGTGTTCTTCGAGTGACCCATGTTGGTCAGCTAAAAATCAGTGTCTCAACATGGAATGAATTGGGGTCCAAAGATTAGTGTTTATTTGAGAGCAGTGAGAGGGAGGGATGGAGGATCTGCCTTAAGAGACATTTTTCCGATTCTGATACCTTAAAAAGTTCTGATTTTCTCGATTCCTGATGCCGATTAATCATCCCAACAATGTGTATTCAATTTCTTATGAAAAGCAACTCTTTCTCTTCAGAATGTACTTGAACTCTTTGTACTCTGAATCTTTACCAAACCTTCATTTCCATTTTCTTAACGTTTTGTTGAATAAAATTAATTCATCGTACGGAATGACTTTGTTGTTTTTTTTTTTTTCTTTTGCTTTTCTCTCTACGATGACAATATTAGATAACTATGTTAACATCTTCCTTTCTTTAGATTTTTTTTTTTTTTACTTTTTATTTACTCCAAACAAGGCGTATTGCCTCTTGAACATAAGGGCCTACTATTTGAAACCATGTCTATAGGTTCACTATGTAAGGAGGTGAGCAGCGAGATGTTTGTTCACATTACCTTTAAATTTCTGCATCTTTGTACAGTGACGGAAGCAGGAAATGGGGAAGGAATTCCAAAATCTAACATTTTGAGAGAAGAAACTATTATAGTTATATATCTATCTCTCTATCTACTATTATATAAAAGGAACTTTGTCTCTGTGTGTGTTTGAGTTCGTTTGCTATGTACTCCTAAATGGCTGGTTCAATTATTTTGAAATTTCACACAAATGTACATTATGTACCTGGCAGTGTTCTTAGGTAGGTTTTGTATCAAAATGTCTTCGATAAGTATCGATAATCGGAAAAATCTGATGAAAGAAGGAACAGGCGATTTTGACAAAAGTTAATGCCTTATACAGCCTAACATCACAAGTACATTTGTAAAGTTTTATTATTGCACAAGCAGAAAGGCCTGGCATATAAAATTAACAGTAGGTTCTTTGATATGATAGGGGTACGTTCGAAATGAATGTTTTTTGTTTAGAGCACAATTGAACCATGATAATTGACTTTTTAACTTTTTATTTTTTTAATTGATTTTAAACTTTAATTCAAGCCATCATATAAAAATAATTTGATAAAATCAAAGTAGGTTCAGTGCGATGTAAACTACAGTGTATTGTGAGCAGACAATTGATTTGATTGAAAAATGGGTGATTTCATTAATTTTGATGACAATAAGATATGGGCGGATAAAACATTCGTTGAACCTCATTCAATCCTGCAAACGTTGGGTCTCTCTCTCTCTATGTATATATATATAGCTTCCTGGCATTTAGGGACCTCTACATTTTGCTGTTTGTCGGGTTTGTCCGAAGTATTTATGTTGAAGGGCATAATTATTGTGAGTTCCTCAGAACACATTCCATTCAAGTACTTGTAAAACAAACACAGGGATGCAACATCAACGGGGTTGGAATCTATTAGGTTTAAGACTCTCTTTTGAACCCTGTCTAAGAAGCAAAGATTAGTGGTATGTGTACCAGCATAGATGTGATAATACTCCATGCACAGACGAATGGTGAGTTTGGAGAAATACAGGATACTGGCAGGTGTGAGTAGTTTTCTAGCATGGTAAAGGGAGCCCACCTTCATTGCAGCAGCTTTGGCAATTTTTTTAATATATTTGTTCCAATTCATGTTGCCTGTGAATGTTAATATGACAAGTTAGAACAATGAGGTAAAATATGGGTTTATCTATATACAACTAAAATTCTGTCTCTGTGCATACTGTGTCATGATGTCTTCAAAGCATAAACTAAAACACCTGGAAGACCCTTTATGCTGCCACAAAACGATTATCTGATAGACATGTTGAATACACAGGGGGAAAGGGATCCTTCATGATGATAAATAATGAAGTGAGAAAAAGATGGTGTCGTCCATTGAAACAAGGTTGTCTATGTAGATAGTGACTGTAGAATGTCTGAAACAAATTTGACGCATTTTTTTTTTTTTTAATGAAAAAACAATCATCATACCTTGTGTTACATAGTAGGGATCCTACGCCAGTAAAATAGCGATTAAGTTAACTAATGTGAATTTTGATGGGCATCACTCTTAGTGCATCTTAGGATAACCCAGACCTGTAAAACGGAACTGTTCTCAGGGTTAAACAGAAGACGGGTGACAAGGCAGGGGTAAAGATCAAACTCAGTAAAAAACACCAAAGTCGACTGATTATGATATGACATGATGTCATGTTTTTGAGCAAGAGAAAGGGGTAATGGTGTAGATTGGCCTTCCTTTGTTTACAAAGCCATTTGACGGAAGTGACGTCAGACATATTTTTATCTACGGATGGCCAAAACCGTATAGAATGAACCTTTTTTTTTTTTTTTATAAGTTTTATTCAAACAGTCTTTATTTGAACTTAATGGACTTTTTTTTTGTTGTTTCTTTTGTATTTATTAACTGTTTTATTCTTTTTATCAAACAAAAATAGAACTTTTATAATGAAATATATATTATGGACTGTTTTTCAAACATCAAAATTTTAAAATTAAAGTTTTATTTAAAAAGAAAAAGACAAGGTGTTTTTTTCTTTTCAAGATATATTTTTTTTTTACCATTTATCACTTTGAAATTTTATTCAACAATGAAATGAAAAAAAATAAACTTTTCGTTAAATATATTTTAAAAAAATTATAAAATATCTATAAAGTCTATTTTTTATGTCTGTAAAAGTTTGTTGAAAAGTTCAAATAAAGTTTATAATTTAATTGAAAAAAAACACATCGTCTTTTTTTTGTTGAATAAAACTAACTTTAATTTTAAAATTTCGATGTTTGAAAAACAGTCCATAATATATATGTCATTATAAAAGTTCTATTTTTGTTTGATAAAAAGAATAAAACAGTTAATAAATACAAAACAAAACAACAAAAAAAAAACCAGACCATTAAGTTCAAATAAAGACTGCTTGAATAAAACTTATATCTTAGTTGTGGAAGTTTTCAAACAGCTACTTTTGTGATTTCCTAGAGACTAGCGGGGGTACCCGGCGTTGCCCGGATGTTTGGAGGTGTGTGTACTCTTAAATAAAAAAAAGGTTTTGGTAGGTAGTTAGGATCGAACCCAAAGCCCTGAGGCGAAGTTGGAAAAAAAACGTGAGACGTTAACTGCTTGGCCAGCAAGAAAGAGTAAGTGAAAGACGTTTGAATTTATTTAAGTAAAATTGACAGGTGCCTGCTTAATGAGGTCAAATAGAAGTTGTGGAGTTAAGATTTATGACGACGTAAGCAATGGCTATTCAGCAGTTAATATTTTGTGTGGGACAGTTTTTAATGAGGTGAAAACCCAACTTTGGGGAGGAAAAGCAGCTCCCCCGTTTATCAGGGGAGTGTTGTCCAAATGAAAGCAATCGTCTGATATGACGGTGAAAAGCCAACATTGACCAAACGTTTATATCGCTTAATTCGAATTCAGTTTCGCTTTTTTTATACTGAATAGCGAAAGAAACATGCAGCGATCTAAAAATCTCGAAAAAATAGCGTTTAAAGTCGGGCAAATTAAATACACACGTGACCCCTGTTGTTAAGTCGTACATATTATCATCGAGACAGCATATAAAAAGTTTTAAGAAGGAGTGAACTGACCGAGAAGCTGTGGGAAAAAAGCCTTTGGCGGACATACACAAAAATGCACACACACACACACACTAACACATTTTAGCTTTTATATATATAGACTAGCGGGGTGTACCCGGCGTTACCTGGGTGTTTGGAGGTGTGTGTGGTTTTAGGTAAATACAAACAGCCGGGTGTTTGTGTCGGGGAAGGGGGGGTAAAATAAAAAAAAAAGTTTTAGTAGGTAAGTATGAAGGATCGAACCCGAACCTTTGAGTCGAAGTTGGAAATTAAAGTGTGAAAAATAAATGTGCGACGTTAACCACTGGGCCACCACAAAATAGTAACGGAAACATGTTTGAATTTATTTAAGTATTAAAACTTGGCGGGTGCCCGTACTTAATGAGGTCAACTTTGACTGCGGGGCAGTATTTTATTTATTGCGGGGCAGGATTTAAAATTTTTTTTTTGTTTTCCCAAGATGTGGCAAAAACCAGCTCTCCATAAAAAGGGGATTGTCCAAATTGAATAGCAATTGTCTGATATAAGGAGAAACTCCACATTGATCAAAGCTGATTGCTTTCGGACGTTTCCGGAAAAATGCGCCAGAATTAGTTTCGCTTTTATTATACGAAAAAGCTTAATGCACATGCAGCGATCGAAAAATGTTGAATATTTATCTTTTCAAAGTCAAGCAAATTAAATAGACAGGCGACCCCTGTTGTTAACTCGTAGATATTATCATTTAGACGTGATATAAAAAGTTTTAACAAGAAGTGAGTTGACCGATCGCTTCTCGGACATACACAAAAAGCGAACATACATACATACATACACACATTTTCGCTTTTATATTTATAGATGTTACATATGGGGCTGGAGCCTGCTGCCACACATATGGCCTTTCTGCAGTCACCCTTTTCACCCAATGCTTAATAAGTAATAGTGGACAGCAACTTTTGGTAAGGCCATTCTATTAGGCCTTGGTGGTGTGTAATTGGTCCTTGTGATTCTGGTATGTGGGGTAGCAAAGATTCACATTGTGCTCTCTTCATAGTCATCACTTTGATGCCCATCTCTCTTACCAGGCTTCAATTTGCCTTGCTGGGATTTTTTTTTTTCTTGCAGTTTTTTAACAAGTTTTGTTGTGCAGACACAGTCCTAACACAACTGCTTTGATGCTTTTTGTTAACCACTTACATTTTTTCACCTCACATTTCATGGCCTGCAAGTTATTCAAAGTGCACTGAGCTGCAGCTTGCATCTTTGAATTCAACATGAATGCAGGTCACTCTTTTTCAATATTTTAGTGCCTTCCAGTCATCCATGGTTTCCAGCTATCAAACTAACGAATACACAGAAATAGCCATATTTTGCACTTTACTACTATTAAATGGTCCTAAAATGAAATATTATAAAAAACTTATCAAATTTGTCTCAAGTACTCTGTACTTGACGAAACTATTAAGACTGATAGAGCCTAGTAATAGTATTAGTAGTAGTTTGTTCTTGTTGCTACTGCTGCATTTTGAGTTTTGCTTGTCTTTAGTTAAGAGAATTTGTTTTAGATTGATTTGTGCTTGCATTGTTTAATTCAACATAATTTTCTTTGATGTAATAATATCTATTTTCATAGTAGTGCTGGAATGATTGCTTTGTTTGTTATTAAGTGCTATCAATTTAATTTTATGCATCAACAGTTTTTCATTCCTTTTCCAATACTTATCGAATAGCATAAATACTATATCATTGGATTGTCATTTTTGTTGTTGACAGTATAGATGAGGATTGATTTTTCTTTTTAATTATCATTGTCGGTAGACCAGAATTAATGTCCCTTGAAGATATAATTGGTTTTAACACAAAAGAATGCAGATGCATCCTTTTGTGTTAAAACCAATTATATCTCCAAGGGGGATAACTCTGGTCCAACAACAACAACAACAATAATAATAATAGTAGTAGTAGTAGTAGTAGTAGTTTCTAATTTTGATTGACTCACTTGGTGAAAATTTTTATTTATTTGCTATGATCTCTAGATATGATCAGCTCTAACATTTGAGCAAGCTTTTGAACCCTAACAACTTTACCAGTTAGACTTTGTAATGGAGTCGCTCAATTCTAAGACTATGGTCATTGAAACAAATGGTGCTATTGTACATTATTCTTGGCATAGTGAGTACTCACTGTTGATATAAGTAAATTCATATATTCCATGTCTTTGCGCATATTCTTATTCTTGTTTTTGCAACAAGAGAATTTAATTATTATGAGGAGAATAATTGTACTCTTTGTGTAACACTCATTTCTTAGCCTTTGTATCCTCAGGTTATAAATACCATTCCCAGATTTAGCATTGACTCTTAGGTCTAATTTATTTTTTTTATTGGTCAATTATGGTCAACAAATTAAATTGCGAGAAATATTTGCTGCAAATTTTATTATGTCATAGTACTATTCGACTTAAGATTTTAGAAGCTTCTTTTATTGAATAAAATACCCCACAAACACATGAATACATCTGTATGTTTTCTGCTCCAGTTTATGCATAAAAAGAAATGAAGCAAAGAGATATCCTTCCCTCCTCTTATGATGGCTGATTTCATCATCCTATATTAGTCGTACTTTGTCTTTTTCATTACCTAATCTAATGCAGGTCAATGCACTCAGTGACTTGTGTCATCAGACTTTGTTTTCAGTCAATCCACCCATACAAACCCACCTACACGGTCAGTCACATGATAACTATATAAATTCTAAAAAGTGAGAACTGAGGCACAGCATTAACATTTTCTTGTTTCAGTGTTGATTCAGTCATGAAAAAGAGGACGGCAGGAAAAGAGTAAAAAGATTTTATCATCTTACGTCGAATATGCATCCAACGATTTCGTGTATGAAAATGCTTGTGAAGGAGTTGAATGCCTTGATTTATTTCCATTGCCAAGGAGAAGTTACCTTCAAGTTATAGAATCGATTTCAAAACTTGTCTGCCTATTTTCTTGATAAGCTCTTATAATCTTCACCCAACAACTTGCAGTAAAAGGACCATGTTTCAACCTGTTTCCTATTAGGTGTGGTTATAAACCTAATATCTCAACAGATGGTCCTGATGGAAGATTGTGCAGTGACAACCTTGTTATCCAGGACTTAGTCTCTCCGTACCTCATGTTGATCAGATCTCTTACTTTGCATATTAACTCTTAGTCATTTTACAAACATTTTCTTACAGAGAAAAATTTATACATTTTCGCATTATTTGACTCGGATGGAGATTATCTTTTGAACGACCTCCCCTCCACCAGTATACTGTAAGATAAAACCCCACTTTCTCTCGTAAACTGATATTGTGTATTTAAATGTGTTCTTTTCCTGTTGATTCTTAAAATTTATATTCTTTTCCCATATCAGATTCTGATCTTTTGTTTGTTTCTCTTTTGTATTTTATGTCAATAAATATTTGTATTTAAAATTTTAACTTGGTTGTCTTATGTTATTTCTCACTTATTTGTGTTTTTTTTTTTTTTTTTTTTTTTTTTAACTTACTGGTGTGTGTCACCATGTGTCTACCGGTTCTACTGGATTTGTTTTCTTCATCTTCTCTTCATATCATCGCAGTATTGTTCTCTCTTACTCATTGGTGGTCATAGAGAGGAACGCATGGGCTCACTAGTATATTTAAAAAAATACAAAACATAACTCCATAGGAAAACACAAACTTTAATACGTCACATATATATTTGTTTGGCTCTGGGTACATGTATAACACTATCTGGAAAACTACCTTCTAAACGTTAATGTTCACATTGGCATCTACTGTCAAGTCTGTGTTTGTCTATTGCCATCAGTTTATTTTGATCTCTCAAAGCTCTCCTGACCTTCTGTGTCAAAATCGCAACTGTCACCAAGTGTCCAAATTCACTCCAAACCATCAGCCGAACTGCAATAAAAACGTTGCTAAATACTAAGGTCTGCTAACTCATTGACTGTTGTACCCCATAGTGACTCCCCAAAGTGCCCCTGAACCAAATCTAAATATATCTACATCTACTGTTCTCTCCTTTTGTTACCGTCATTTCTACACCCTGATCAATAATCCCATGTCAACTTTCTTTTGTCTACCCCAGTGAACAACTTCCTAGCCATTGTCTACTGATAAACCCTATTTCCTATTTCCTTTGTTATATTTTTTCCTCTTTTTTTCTTTTACTTCGCAACACTTGTGGTGCTAGTGAGAAGGGGCTATAGTATTACAGGTGTTCTGAATTGGAGAACCCCTTTCCTCATATTCTTTTATTAAATCAGAATTTGAGAATCTTGAGCCACATCTGGAATTCATCTTTTTTTTAAATTTTTGTGCAGCATATAAGCTTTCGTAGTCCTAACAAAAGTAGAGCATAACACTATAAAAATTTAAACACAGCGTTTTTCTCTCTTTGTTTCAGTTCTTTTCATCCCTACCCAGCACATATGGATACATATTTAAAAATCAATTCCATACCCTGGCAAACAAGAGACTTTCATACTAAAGACAGCACCAGCATAGCAATTCACATAATTTGAAACACAATAGGGCTTAACTTGAATAATTATATTAAAAAAAAAAAACTATTAATGACACAAGAGAAATAACTGTAGATATATAAAGGAACAAAACAGGTAAATTTTGTTTACATTTAAATTTAATCAAAATAAGTCTTAAACATAATTTTGCAAGTTAAAATTGAATAGAATTTCACCCGGTTTACCCATTTTATACTTTTAACTAGGCTGGTTTGTGATTTTTATTTATATCCTTTTGTTTATTAATGTTATGTACATTTTGTTTCTTTTTTTTTGCACCTAATGTTTTTGATTGGAGATTGTTCCACGTAAATTGGCTTTTGTATTGTTAGGTTGATGTGAGTTTTTGCGGAGGTTTGTGGTGTTTTTAGTATTTTACAAAGTCATTTAATCTTTGCCCTTTAATTGTTTAAACTGTAAAATATTTTTTTTAAATAACAGCAAGATTTTATTTTTCAAATTTAATCAATATCATTTCAGTCTTTCGTTTTTTCTTAGTTTAGTCTTTCACCTGCACTTTAGATATCCTTTTTTTATCACGTCAACTGCGTTATTGAATTTAAATGTTTAATAAATATCGAATCCTTTTTGTCTCGTGCATATCAAGAATATAACAGTGACTTTTTTCCTTTTACAGATTTGAAGGTAGAATGTATTTCTCCAATTTTATCTCAGGTTTTTACCTTTTCAACTTGACAGTTGGAAGCTTGTGGATATTGTAAAATTTGGGTAAGCTTGTGGATATTGTAAAATTTGGGTTCAGTAAATGGTCGCAAAGCATATTGACAAATGTGTGTCAATCTGTCCATAGTGTGAATATGTGTGTGTAAGTAATATACGTATGTGAGCAGCATGATATTGTGTGTGTGCGTGCATGAATGGGTTTACCTAGTTCTTATCAATATATTTGTAGATGTGCGCAAGTGAGGAGTATTAGGTTTTTTGTCTTTCAGGTGCAGCTTGTGAAGTCTGTAGAAAACTGGTTTCGTTAATCTGTTCTTACTGGTTTACTACTTTCTTATGTAGGTGTTATTTTTTGGAGTTTGGAAAGATTTTCATTGATTAAAAATACTTGAATTAATACGTTCATGTTAAAACTTGCTAGATTTAGAAAGTGACAAACAGAGCATATCGAAACAAATTGGAGAAGGGAGTAGGGTAACTAATTTGAGCCATTTGTGTTTTAGCATTCGTCTTTGCGATTCTGTTACAAAACTTCCATTTCTTTGCGAAATATTTATCTTACTTGTGGGACTTTAGTCTCAATTAGTTTTCTGTTGTCATTTTATATTGATCTTTGATGAAAATTGATTATAATAATTAACAGTAGCCATGAACAATATGTTGGGAATTTTTTATTTTTTATTTTACAAGGGAGTTACAACCTATTCAGGCCCAAAGGCCACTCAGGGATAAGGGTTAATGAATATAAGGTGGTAGTGTAGTAATCATTAATGGTGTAAATTGGGTACAATTTGATTATTTATTCAACAAGAACTTGTTTGCATTAGACTTGAAGGCTTCCATACTGTAGTCGGCCGGGAAACGGGCAGATGGTTCTAGGAAAGAGAGTGGGGGAAAGTGTTGATAGTGGTTATAGATAGTTGAGTGTTTTTTGTGAAAGTTTGGCAAGGGGACTATGGATTGGAGCTCAGACGAGCATTTGCCATGAAAATAAGGATAGAGTGGAGCCAAGCTCGCAATGTCTCTTCTGTGAGAAAGAGACTGCAGGGAGGAGAAAAGTGCATCACCTTCTAGGTTTTGAAGCCAGTTTTGAACTTTGTCAAGATAAGAAAATCTTAAGAATACTTTTAGAAGAAGAGATGATTAGTGCATTAATTATGTACCAACAGTGCCAGGGAGGAGTGAGTTTATGTGAGCCCCCTTCTTACTGAACACCTCTTCCTCATCAGAGAAGTTTACAGTCTTTATCTTTGCCTCTGTTTTTTCAGTGCAGAAACTTTTTGTTGTTGCTGTTGTTACTTCTGCTGTTGTTGAGTGTGTGATGGGGCTGTGGCAGAAGGGACTGCCCATCACTGTGTTTCACTCATCTTTAGCCTCTTTCTGAGATTTTGTCACCCTTGGGGCTGGTGTTGGTGCTGAAGCCAGAGAAGTGGCTGCAGCTTCCACTGCTACTGGAGCTGGGACAGGGGAAGAGGAGGAGGAGGAGGGGGAACAGAAACGGAGCTTCAAGAACTGCAACTCAATCCAATCAGTTTATCTGCTAAAAAAAAAAAAAAAAGAAAAAGACTTTCCTCCTTGCGTGTCATTTCAAACTTCCACCTATAATTTGACTTCCTATACACGTATCTCTACTTCTACTTTTAAATTCTAATGGAATTTTCGAGTCACTTAATTTTAAATTCATGTGTAAAATTCTCTATTCTAACATTATTTTTATTTAGCGAAAGCGAACAAGACAGGATACAAAGCTTAACATATTGTTAAAAGACGCAGATACAAAAAGTGACTAAATATTCCTCTCAGACGTGAAACTGATCAGTGATTACAAAGAATGACTGTCTTATTTTTTACTTTTGGTTTGCATTAAAATGACCCACTGAAGTGTTGATATGCCGTAAAACAAAATTTCAAAATTAATATCAAAAGATGTCAAAAAAAAATGTATTGTTACACATTTTTTTTTGGGGGGGGGGGCAAATAAACACTATTAATCATTTTATAACATGTATATGTTTATATATAACAACTAGTATTATTTGGACGACTGTTTTCATCTTGGATATTATTTGCACAATGTTTCAGTCAATTTAACCGCCGTCCATTATTCAGGATATCTATTCTAAGTCTGGAATTTTTCTGTCAAACTCAGAAATCTGCATGGGATTTCAAATGGAACCTTTTATTTAATCCACAGAGGTAGCTTGCTCTCGTTCTGTCAGCCATAACAGGATATAAGTCTTAAGTATTTCATAATTGTATTCTCTCACACCGAAGAGTGAAATCTTCAGCCTCCACAACTATTTAGAACTGATTATAACCAACCACATATGGCATATCTGTTATGCCAACAGTCCTTGATACAAATTATCAATTTTCATCTATTCTGGCCCAACTATTTTTTGAGATCAAATTTCACAGCAAATAATGCATATTTTATTGCAATTAATTATTCTGTAAAAAAAATACATTAATAACTCGTTACTTAAGGTTTTCATCATAATGACAACCAGTGCAGATCAGACTCCTTAATCAACAAATCGTGCAACATTACAAGCTTAACAAAATTATGACCCCTCCCCTTCCTCCCACTATTATCACCGGAACATTGGATACATTCGTTAAATACTTGAGTGTCCACATAGGAATGTAAACAAAATACTTATTGTTTTAAGTTTTTTATCTTCAGACACTTTATTTTTCATGTGTTATATTTTTTTACAAACAAAACCAACTTTATGGAGAGTAGAAAATGAACCTTGAGGTTACTTTCGACAACCTCAAAACTCTTGCTTCCCTTACTCAGAATCTATCCATCCAACACGTTTGTTTATTATTTTTTTTACTTTAAAGTAGCATTTTTTTAGCTCCTTACATCAAGTAGCTTCATGCTTTGTCTGGAGCGATTTCATTTAAAAAAAAAAAAATTTTTTTTTTTTTTTAAATGTTCATGTTTTATCAGTCATTTTTGTAGTAGGCTTACTATCAAAATAAAATGTAGGCTTACTATCAAAATAAAACTTCACTACAAAAACAATACAAGTTTCTAATCATCCTTTAGCTATATTATATGGCACAATCACATCAATATACTGGTTCTCACCAGATCACTGAAGTTAAGCAATGTTGAGCCTGGCCAGTACCATTTGGGAAGGCGAGACACTGTATGTACTGCGCGGTAAAATACCAGGTTGAGAAACTGGCACAGTCTATTCTTCTCTCGAGGGTAGATGGGACTTTCTTAAGCTGTGGTAGGCACCCCATCTAATGATGGCATCATGATAAAAAGTACCCTTGATAGCCCTGGCGAAGCATCAAGTATTCAGCTACTGACAAGATTGAAATTACACTACAAATTCATGTAGTGAGTTCAATCTTGGCTACGGCCATGCTGGATGGCTGGAGCTATATAGAAATCAAACATGTACTAAGATGGAGTAATCACATTTGGGGTGAGGAGATGTTGCTCACAGAACTGTTCTTGCCTTGATGGAGTACAAAATCGACTTTGCAACCTAGTGGGGATGAGCTCTTCTATACAGTTCCTTACTCACAGAACAGACATTGTCAGTCTCTATTTGTCTCCCCATCAAGGCAGTTTGATAGAAGATCACTTTTCATGTGGGTGTATTAATCTACCTCCCTTCCCCCCAAAAAAGAATGGAGCACTTTTGATGGAACAAAAATAAAAAAAATTGGTTAGTCAAAAAATATTTCTGACTGAAGATGAAACAGATACTACACTTTGAAATATTTATTTGCTGAAAAAAAATTTATATTAACAAATTGGGCACATTTCTCTCCTCCCACTGCAAACTTACCCGACGCATGAACGCTTGTATTATATGTGTGTGTGTGTGTGTCTGTCTGTCTGTCTGTGTGATATTGAATATGAAGATAAAAAATAGAAAAGAAAATGCCACAACATAAAAAACAAAATCGCATTAAAACAAAAAAAACGAGTAAACTAATATTTTGTTTCTTTTTGTTGACAGGAATTTCTTCAAAGTAAAAGAGAGTATTATTAATATTTCTAAAGTAAAAGAGAGTATTATTAATATTTCTAAAGAAGAGGCAAAATGTGAAGAATGTAAACTAGAAGTATGGTTAATAGGAGATGAAAGTAGCGGAGGAGGAGAAAGGTTGGATGTGGATATAGTAGTTCAATTTAACTAAAGAATTTAGGAGATCCTCTGACATAGAAGGTTAGGGGGACAGTCACAGAACAGGTAAAAATAAAGGTATAGGTCAATTTGACTCGTATCTAGATATGCCCCAGCTACAATTGAAAAGATGAGGGAATCTTTGCAGCATATAAACTGTATATTGATGATGAATGATAATGGTAAAGTTTTTTTTGTTTTTTTTTTTCATCACTATAACAATCATTTGTCAGAGAAAGTACAACTTTGTTCATCCTGTGGAAATGTTTTTTGAAGTGTTGTTACATCCTGGTCATGGCACAATCTGTGGTTGTTCATGATAGGAAATCCCCTTTTAAGGGAGGTATATGTATCACTAGTATTGAAAGGTTTTTGATAGGCTTATGGTGTTATTCTTTCCAAAGACTTAATTATCTGAACTGAGGCCATCATCTGAAATTTGAACACTTGTAATGAGAAGCAAACAAAGCACACACACACACACATTTTTTAAATAAAAATATTTAATTTTACATTTCAGCTTCTGAAAAAACATAATTAAAAAACTTGAAAGTTGGTTGAGTTGACTTTTTCCGACCAATTGCTGCAACGTCCAATTACAAAACAAATCTCTCGTAGAGAAAGGGGGGGGGGTAACATGAATACATGTCAACAAGGAAAAGAAATATTGTTTTTAGATTTACAAATCCTGGTGTCTGCCAAGTTGATTTGACCTTTTGTACCATTCAATGCATCTGTCAACCTAAATTGCTTTGATACGTCCACGATTTTATAAACATCTGTCAAATCCAGTTAAGATCAAATCTGATTTGTTGACACTCTGAAGAAACCATGTTTTAAAACACCTTTTTAATTTGTCTCCTCAGAAGTACAGAGAAGGTCAGGCATAAAGCTTTTAAATGTAAGAGTCTCCACCTTTTCTCAAAAAAGGTTTATCATCGTGTCACATGGCTTCCTATCATCCATCCTCTAATGGAAAGGCAGAGCATAGTGTGTGCATATTTAAGGAAAAAACAAAAGTGGGTGATAGAAGACAATACAAAGGTTGTTCTAAATCTGATTAACTTTCATTTGATGCTTATCAGGTTCTAGATTTGAAACAAAGGTAAATAAAAAATGATAAAGAAAATTAAAGTGCCATAACTTCAAAATTCTAAGTCAATGATTCAATTTTGCTAAGTAAATTAGATGGAATACATTATCAAACAGTTCAGAGCAGTGAATTTTGAAATGGCTACACGTAAAAGGATTGTGAGACAGCTTTTTAAAATTCCAACTGGGACTGCAAATAATCCAAGAATTACTGAAAAGAAGAAAAACCATCATGAAACAGGTTGGTATACAAGTAGATGATGCTGTAGCAAACCCTGTGTAAACTGGAAGGCTCACAACACCTTTAATATCTACAATTGGATGCATATTTTGACTCCCAATCAAAATGAACCATCATGTATAATCTCAAGTAAGATTGGAAAGATGTTCTATATTTAACTGGAATACCCGTCCCAGGATGGGCAAAATTAATTTCCTAAACAGAAAAATTTTACACTATTTTATGTCTCTTTACAAAGATTAAAATCAGCATATAATGATACTAAACCTTATGTTTAGAACTCTTATTCAAATTTTAATCCAAATTCATTACATGATTTTTTAAAGTATCTAAAATTTAAAGGGTCTTAAGAGAAAATTAAAATTCAAGGAATCTTGTTTAATTAGTGTATATCTACACATATAATTCAATGTAAATCTAAAATATTACAATTTTCAACTGAGATTGTGCCCATATTATACTACCTTTCAAAATGCTCTGTAGAAACTAACATTTTGAGCATATTGATTGATTCATGATTAGTGAATCGTGTACATACAAATACACATCTTTAAGAATGGACACGAGCGAGGAGTTACAGCTATTATTTCAGTAACTAATGTTGGATTATCTACCCTTAGGGTGGCTTCTTTTCAACAAGCAGACAATTTTTACAAAATACCTTCATACAGTAGAACCCCAGGATACAGCATTAATCTGTTCCGGGGTTGGGATCATAATGTGAAATTGTCGTATAGCAGAGCCTAAACAAAATTTTATACAGTACATATTAAAAATTAGTAACAAAATACAGTACAGTATATAATATGTGTATATAATCAAATAACATAACACCGTAAGGCAAGGCAAATACCATAACCAGGGTCCAGAAAAACACCTTATTTCACATCGTAACCTGGAACCCCAAAAAAACAAAAAACAATGAATCCTAGGGCCACCATATTCCGGGGTTCTACTGTATTACCTTATTGAATTTTTTTTTGTTTCACCCTTATCTCTAACTTATCAAAAGTTCTGACCCATCTTTGATCATCAACCACAATGCTCACTGAATGAGATAAAAAAGTTTTGTTTATTACTTTGACATAGTTTATGAATGAGTGAGCATTCATTTTTTATAGAATTAAGTTAATCCGCAAAGAATCTACAATAAACAAAAATATTTTTGCAATCTCTATGGAATGTTTAGTATAGAAGTATAAAGACAGATAAGTAAAAATAATAACACATCTATTTCTAAAGCCAACAGATACTTAAGTCGATTCAAACAACATTCATATTTGATTATTTGAATCAACCGAAATATTGGTTTGGCATACCTTGCATGTTAAAAATTCAAAAATACTGCTGTTACTGTTGTAATTTAAAAAAAAAAAAATTTATTTTAGCCCTTTTTTTTTTTTTTTTTAATTTCAACATTCCAGTTGTAATAATGGTTATGTTGTATTCAAGAAGAGTTCAAGTTATTATCCCCATATGAATTTATATATTAATTTGATTTGTTGCATATTTCTTTATTTTACTTTACCAATGGTTAAAAATGTCAATCATTCGTTTTGCTTGACATTAGGAAGTATACAAAAAAATTTTTTTTCAACAAATTTTTTTGTCAATAAAAACTATAGTGAAGTAGAAGTATTTTGTTTTGAAAAAAATATTTTTAAACACTTGATAAATAACCAGATAAAAACAATATTTAAAATCTTAAAATTAACCTTTAAAAATAAAAGGTGAATCTTGTTTCTATTCTTAAATAGTAAATAAATTAATTTACAAAGAAAAAAAAAGAAGCACGATGTTAAAACTTGTCACTTTTTAAATCGAAATTCCCAAAATAATTATAGTAATTACATATCAAAGAAATAATGTTCAATTTTTTTTTCTTAAAAATAATTTACTTATATTTAAATAAAACAAATATTTTTGAAAAAAATGAAAGAGCTTAAAAAATCAATTTGGTTTGAATACAAAAAAAGAAAAAAAAAAATGAATAAAGCAAATATTGAAGTGCTTGCTTAGTACATCCTGCTTGGTGTTAAGATGTGATATTTTGCTAAATTTTGTTCATTTATAACAAAAAAATGAATTAAATAAATTTTTTGACAGATTTTTATTAAGATGGTCAAAATGTCCTATTTAATAGTCATTTAATTGCAAATTTTTTATTTTACTAATAGGTTACCACTCATCAAAGCCTGGAGGGGGGAAGGCACTGAAAGATAAGAATAAGGGTTAAAGAGTAGGACGATGATCGCCACCACAAACAGACTGCAAACAATGTGTGGGATAGGCAGAAAATTACTTAAGAGGAATTAATTATCTAAAAGAGCAGTTAATCAAATACTTCTTGACATTAGATTGAAGACAAGAATGCTGCAGTCAATTGAAAAACAGCCTTGTTGTATTCTGTTCCACAGATGTTCTTGGCGGTTTGGTTTTTGGTAAAGAGAGATTGAGATAGAGAACAGAAAGTTCATTGCTGTGGTTGTATCTAGGTTCTTGCTGCAAATGCCTTACAGTGGAGGGTAGCAGGGATTGAAGCTCAGTCGAGCACCTACCACGAACATAATGATACAGTAAAAAGATGCTAGCAACACCTGTGTGATAGAGGCTATAGAGAAGAGATCATCCCCTCGCGATTCCTGTATCGATTTTGTACACTGATGAAATGAGGGCTCTCAGAGCAGCACCTCTTCAGATATGTATCTGGCTCTTATACAGATAGAGGATTGCGTCAGATATGAGATACTTTCTGGAATGAGAATGATCCATTTTTCCTTAGCAACAGATTTTATTTATTTGAAGAGAAATTCTCTGGCAAAAATAAATCTGAGAACCCTGTTTTCATTGTACATCCACAAGCTGCATTATTCAATTCAGGACTCCTTTGTTAATTTCTTTTGTTTCATCAATCACTAATAACTTACTGTCAGTCTTTTAAGTCTCAGGACCTTTCTATTTTATTACTAGCAGGTTACCTGGCATTGCCAGGTCGTAAAATATGCTTCGATATGTTTAAATTCATGCAGATTTCATATTTATTATTTTAGAGTAAATTCTCTTATTATATTGTACCCAATACACATATAGTGTAGTGAAACCAAGACTATTACTTCTCCATTACATTTCTCTTTACTTTTCCTTTCTCTCTGTGACCAGAGGTTGTAGCCAATCAAGACGAAGAACAGTTCTGGTGGGAAAGACAAAGATACAAAAAGTTTTGGAAGCAAAAAGACGGAGAAACGAGTTGTTCCAGTGTCAGGGGACAGATGAAAATCCAAAACTTTCTATGACCCGATACCACTTGTACGCTGAAATGTATATAAAACTGTTCCGTTTTGAAATGCCTTTGTTTCGTGATTATTATTCCCAGGTTGGTTCTAGACCATTCTAACACTCCCATCTTATTAATTTCGGTGACTCCCCAAAAGAAGGACCCGTCGGAATGGTGACCTACCCAACAAGAATTACATTATGGTAACCGCCATAATAGTAATGATTTATGGAAAAAAAAAAAAAGAAAGACTTTAGTGCTATCAACTGGAATCTAGTCAAAGCATTTTGCTTTCATCATTACTGTCTGCCTTAGCTATTGCCAGATGGATAATAAAAAAAAAAAAAAAAAAAAAAGCTAAAAATTAAGCAAGTTCAAGCTAAAAATATGTATGCATGCCCAGAAGTTAGATTTATTCCTGCCAAGGTCAAGTGTTTTATTTTTCAATTTTGACTCTTTCGCAACTATTTCTACAGGCTAAAAAACCAAATTGAAAGTGTTCTTGAGGTCCAAATATTCTATATATATATATATATATATATATATCAGGTTTCAGGCCTTTAAACCAAATATTTAGAGAGGAGTTTGGTAGAGAACTTTTGTACACATAGAGGAGGTTACTTTTTATATATATATAGTCATCCACATACAGTACGGTTTCACTGTTTCACAGCTCATCAGTGCAGCTAGACAGGCAACTGCCTCAAGCCAGGATCGAAACTCAACCGCCCAAATGACAGTCAAGGCTTCACTCCATTACGCTATATGGCTGCTGCTGTGTGGGAAATGAATAAACGATGTTTTGACATCTTCCAAATGCCTCTGCTCGATTTGTTTACACAAAGAGCGTCGCTTAATATGCTAATGGCAAATGTATATATATTTGCATTATTTCGTATTAAGTGACGCTCTTTGTGTAAACAAATCGAACGAAGGCATACACACACACACACACTAGCAGGTCGTTGAGCATTGCCTGGTCATAAAATACACTTAATATAATATTTTTATTCGTGCAGATTTTGTATTTATTATCATGGAGCAAATTCTCTATTGAGATATATATATATATATATATAGTAATGATTTCAAAAGTTAAATAACTTTGGTGCCATCATCATGAATCAAAACCAAAATAGTCTGCACTCCAGCCTTAGTCGTTATTTAACATTCAGCCACCATCATTACTGTCTGAGCTTTCGCCAAATGGATAAATAAAAAAGCTAAAAATTAAATGACTTCAAGCAAAAAATATTGTATGCATACTTTGAAGTTAGTCAATTTACTTCCGCCAAGGTCAACTGTTCCCCCCCCCCACACACACACACTTTGACCCCTTAGCAGCTATTTTTATAGGATAAAAACCAAACTGAAAATGAGCCACATGTCAAAATACCCTATAAATCAAATATTTCTGAATTTGGTAGAGACATTTTGCACACTCAAGCTTGGAAACTTAGATTGCAGGTTCTCAGAAAATGTCAGAATTCTGACCTAAGGAAATAAAACTAAAATGGATGAGGATATCAATCTAACTTAATTAGGAAAACAGTAAAAAAAGTCTTTGAAATATCTTATTGGCTGGAGTGGCTCTTTTCATAAGTGCATTTCATACGTATTTAGCAGGAAAAAATATTAGTATGCATAAATATATTAGTGGTCTGACAAGACCATAGGGGAGACAACCAAACAAAAAAACTAAAGCTGGCTTGCTAGGACATATATATATATATATATATATATATATATATAATGTATGCTAATTTGGGTATATTTTATTGGTTTGAAAATATAGGTTCTTTTTAACCAACTGTCATACAATTTTAAACCATAGAATAGTATTATAATCTAAAAACCTGCAAATTTTTATGTAGTTTTGGCTCATAGAACCAAAGATATGAGCATTTCAATATTTAATTTAGTGACAAGTATAGATATATCCATATATAGATATACCGTTTTTTTTGGCAATTTTATAAGTTCAAAATCTCAGCAACTACTGCATAGTTTGCTTTAGCTTGAGAAACTATTAAAGCCTACAAACCACAAAATTATGTTCAGTATTGAAATGCCGGATATCAATCCAGATTCTATTGGCCATAAATTGCTTCTGGAACACGATTCATGATCTATATTGCTGCAAGAAGTCATCCTGTTAAAGAACTGGAAAATGTACAATGCTGTAGTGCAAGCAGTTTGTTAAGCATAATGAAAATTACTAAGAGTTGTTCACCTGTAAGGGAGAGGGTTATGCTGGCATCAAGAAACCAAAAAAGGATAATGAAATTTAATCAAATAAGACCATAAAAAAATACCATCCTCATGTTCGTAAATGTAATTTATTTATAATCTATCTCTTGAAATCAAATGTTGCAAAAATATTTCATCTGAAACAATAATAGTCGGCAAAGGTAATGGATTAGTAAGTGTCCAAGTTATCCAGGTATTTATCAAACTATGGAACTGATAAGGATGGAAGCAAGGGAAAGAGATAAAGACCTGGTCAGAGATAGGTTAATGTGGAAGTCAATTAAAAAAATTTTAAATTGTATATACACTATTTCTTCATGATGTGCAGGGGCGGTTTCATTATCTAAGTTTGCTTCATAATATGAAAAGACCGTTTTCATTTAACCTTTTTTTTTTTAACCTGGCAACAGAACGTTTATTGAAGTTTGATTGACTTGTCCAACTATTGACTCAACTGCAGCATGAGAGGACAATTTCTTTTTCAGTCTGTATACCAGCACTTTTAGAGAAACAAACCATCCAGCCATCAATGTTGATGCAATGCCCAAACTAACCCTTTGCAAGTGTGCCTTTTAGCAAAAGAACCCAATTATTTTTATATTTAACTTAATTCCCATGTTTCTCATTTGACAATTGATGTATTAATTCATTGTTTTCCCAAAATTGTAATGAAAGTCCCCATTGAGGAGACCGCTATGAGTGTACTCTTGCTTGAGTGGCCTATCAACAAGCTAAATATCTGCTCATAGGGAAGTTCCCTGATAAAAGCAGAATCTCTGGATAGCAACGTCTGTTAAGTTATAAGAAAGGATATATAACCAACTTCTAGCTTGATGTCCTCATGATTCATCAATAATACTAACTTCATTAAAGCCTACTCATGCCAATGTTGAGGCCACCACATCATATGGAGCCAAGAAAGATGAAGTGATCCTTCTGCCCAATCAGTTTCAAAACATCCAATTTCCCTGTTAGGTCATGATTTTCCACGTCAATCAATGTCACATTGAAGGCCATTCAAGTCTCCATTAAATTTTTCTCAGGTGAAGCCAAAATTATTTTCAGCAACCCTTCACAAGCACAGACCTAGGCATGTAGTTAGATCTGTAGCCAATAAGTTTAGCTTTCAAAATCATATAGGGTTTACCTACCTCTAACTTACATTTTTCCAGCTAGAGCACCATTTGTGTGAAAATATTAGTGCAAAATGGGCCTAAATTTGTGACAAAAATTTTTAAAGACAGTCAGAGAAAATGTCATTTCAAATTTCACTTACCCAAGACACAAAATAAGGCATTCAAGCAAAAAGTACCATATGTAGGTGGAATTAAAAAAAAAAAAAAAAAAAAAAAAAAAAAACACTTATTTGGGATTTGCTATGCAAGAATGTGCATTTTCGTGTGATAATTTTTTTCACTTTTTTCCAAATTTAACATTTTTTTTAGCTTTAAAATCCTAGAGTATCTAATGCACACATGAAGTGTGAAATATTAGTCATTCCAATACAACATACAATACACTGATCAGAAAACACCATTCTTATCAAAATCTGATGCAAACAGGAAAAATTACAACTAATTTTGTAGAGAACATTTGCTTTTAAAGCCCAAAATATTTTTCTTGATAAACTAAACCACAGGCTCTAAAAAAGTCTAAATAAAACATCCAACTCATAGAAAAGTTTATGACAATATGTATGAGCCAATTTTTTTTTATTAGTATTGAAATTCAGACTACACATTAATTTATCATCCAAAACAAATTTTCTGAAAAAAGTGCACTTTTCATGGTGTGTATGTTAGATGAAATTCTGTAAACCCCATGAATTATGTGCAAAACAATGTACGCAAAGTATACAATCACAGAATTGAAGTTCTGGGAAATCCTTACAGTATATTCTACTTGGACATATTCTACATTCGTTGTGATAATCACGTTAGATTGTTTTACTGCATTGAACACAAGAGTTCAATTTTTGTTCTTTTTCATTTATGTTGTGATAGATTATCAAAAAGCCATTTTGATAATAGTTCACATTCAAATATTGTATGCAGTTCAATGGGATCAATTAAGTGGCACTTACAACACCGCTCCTCTAGGCAGAGAGATTGAAATGGATTGGAGAGGACAACTACAACCAGAAATCACATCATATTCAGAAATTCGGTGAAAACATAAATGCTGCTGCACTGGCTTCAAAATCGAAGCATATCATGCAACAGTATAAGATTGCCTGAGGGATGAGATTGTCATACACTGCTTGATTAACGGTTTTTCTTTGTAAAGCGACTTATTTTGTTAGTCATCTGTATGATCATACGTTATTTCTGAATTTAATAATCAGTAAAATTTTCAGCCTTTTTAAAAATAAAAGTATCTTATTTTCAATTTTAAGTTCCCAGTTTTATATATAAAAAAAAAAAACAGCACAAGGACTATGGTTTTATTATGTTTGAGAAATCAGTCAAAATACTAATTTTCAATTTAGCAATCTGACACACTTTGAAAATGCTAGAATATCTGTAAAACTAGGCCATATCTTGTATGGATTTTTTCTTTAAATTTCCCATTAAATTTTGTCCCAGAAAAATGGTATGACAAGTCATATAACATTACTTTGAAAAATGACCTAAATAGGCACTCATGAGAAAAACTTCTCCATGGAGATTTGAATAGTGTCAGAGTATTTCACAGGCTTACAACATATCCAACAATGAGACCCAGTGTAATTTAGCCACAAGCCCTTCAGAACTGATATTGTCCACCATGTATTATTTAATATATAATCTATTATATAAATCTCACCTGCCTGTTTGTAGGGCTGCCTAAAACTTTCAACAGAGGCGATGGATTTTCACGAGATCAGTATCGTTTTGAAGCTTGACCCTTCGGACGACAAATAATGAAAAATTGGCTAAAAACATTAATTCCTTCATCCTCAACTGGGCACTTTTCTACAGGGAGGGGTCGCTTTTTTGCCAATATTTTCGAAAGTCATCCCCTCTTTTTGATTGACTAGCCTTAATTTAAACATTCGCCACTTCTGGTTTGGCAATGGACGCAACGGCAAAGGCGTCACTTTTTTTCTTTCTTTTTCACATTCTTTCCTTCTTCGCTGTACAGGTTCGAGCCTGCCTACTATCACTTCTTTTTTTTTTGCTCAACAGACACCTCCAAACACCTGGCCACCCAGGCTAGTATAAAACGAATAATACTCACATACAAATAATATTAGTGGCCTGGTAAGGTCATAGGGGAGACAACTAAGCAAAAAAAAAAAAAAAAAAAAATCCAAAGCAAAAAACTAAAGCTGGCTTGCTAGGACACATATACATACATGCTAATTTGGACATATTGGTTTGAAAATATGTTCTTTTTAACCAATTGTAATAAAATTTTAAACCTAGAATAGTATTATAATCTAAAAGCCTGCAAATTTTTATGTAGTTTCGACTCATAGAACCAAAGATATGAGCATTTCAATATTCAATTTGGTGACAAGTATAGATATATCCATATATAGATATACCGCTTTTTTGGACAATTTTATAAGTTCAAAATCTCAGCAACTACTAATCAGAATTTATAACAAATGAAGGCTCGTTGGAAAGATAATGACCTTAATTGTGTAGTGGGCTGTGTGACATTTGTCCTTAGGATTGCAAATTATTGTTTCATGACATATGGGATCACTTTTCTATATTCATTTAATGCAAAATGAAAACCCACTTTATGGTCACCTTGGCTATAAAGTTAATGTTCATTTTACGTTAAATTAATATAGACAAATCCCCACTTTATAATTTATTCATATCTTGGAAACTACTCGTTTCCTAGGAATTTTACTGTTATTTTCATTTTCAGCACCCTCAAAAACCTTTAATAGTGGTAATTTTAAAAGATTTTTCGTGGATGGAAAGATACTGCATCTGAAATAACAGCAAGGAGAGAGGATTTCAAATATTTTTCATGTTATATCTCCCCTCTTTGGTTTTCATACATAAAGTAAATTTCAGTGTATAAGGCTTATTTGATGCTGGAGATATTCATAATCTTATCCTATTTCCAAAATAGGGGAGATATAACATGAGAAATATTTGGAATCAAGTCTCCCCTTGCTATTATTTCAGATCATTTGAAACCAAATATATATATATATATATATATATATATATATATACACGCACACACTGTTCATGTATTAAATTTAATTCAAAATTTTAGATCATCTTAGGACATTTAATCCTATTTAATTTATATTTTCATGTAGCATAAACCGCCTTTACTTTCTAACATTTTGCAATCAGGTACAAAGGACATTACTAAACCTACAAGCAGACACTCATGATTATGTTTCAGGCTAAAACAGGAGCCCATAATGATGTTATGCATGAGAATTGGTGATATGGAGTTGATCTAAAGGGAAAGAGGGAGAAGGGAATTAGGACAAGAAGCACCATGTTGCATTTCGTCACATGGATTAAAGAAGTAGACATGAAACATCACAGAATGAACATAGCATAAGCTATTAAAAAAATGTAAGTGAATTAATGTTACCTTAAAATATTTAAGCATATGTCATTAGATAACTCATCTTAAAATGGCTTCTACTAAATGTTTTATTTTTAATTTTATTGTTTTTTTTTTTCCTCTATATAGAGAATAAGGTTTCAAAATCAATTTATTTTCTCTAAAAATAATTTTCAGGAGCAGTAATTCAAACGACAATTTCTGGTTAAAATACAAACTAAAAAAAAAAGTTTATTGCAAATATCTGTATCCCATCCCCCAACTAAAACTAAAATATTAAATGCATTTAAATAATTCAAATATTAAAATCTTATTTTCTTTAAGTTAGAGATGAATATTTAACAGTGATAATTTTATTATTTATAAATTGAAATGTTCGTATCAAAAATAAATTTACTCATTTGATTTGATAAAAAAAAAGTGTTTTCATGTTTCCATTGTGAAATTAAGTATGCCATAGAGAAAATCCTGCAGATCACATTTTGCATATGCCAGCCTCCTCCCCTTGTTGGCAAATAAAAAATAGATTTTGTTTAAAGAGAGGAAAATAGTTGCCAAAACAAAGGCAAAGTTGCTTTGGAGAAGAAAAAAAGCCAAGTCATGGAAAATTGTATTTATTTACTACTTTTTTTTTTTTTTTTTTTGAAAAATAAATATCAATTCAGTGAATGGTTAGAGATTTAAAACCTGAAAAGAGTCATAACAGTTTCAATGATTCAGCCTCATAATACTCAAGGGAGAGAGAGGGGGGGGGGGTGGAAATGGTGCTGACATCAGAGAAAGACAAAGAGGTGGAAAGGCCAAGAATAAAAGCAAAGCCAAGAAACTTAAAAGAAAATAAAAATTTAAAAAAAAGGCAAGGAATTTAAAGAGTAGTAAACTTTGCAACGAAGATTACATAATATATTTATCTTGTAAATCAGCAACAGTTTAGTTATAGTTTAAACCTTGGTTTTTATTGGTCCAGCAAGCTTTAATATTAGTGATATGGAAATACTGTAAGTTTTTATTACTTTTGAAATCAAAATATTTAAGGAAATCATAACGGATTGTATTATTTTTTTTTTTATATGAAAACACCTGGCTATGAAATGTTAAGACCTACATCTTTAAGGGAAAAAAAAAAAAAAAAAAAAAAAAAATATCCAATCTAGATTTCCTATTGTTTCTTACAAACAAAAACCTGAATAAATTTCATTAGATGAAGAGACTTCTTGATCTGCCCTATTCAGGAATCTCCAACTTTCAATCTTGCAGTCATTCCAGACAAAATAAATGTCGGAAGATGGAAAGTGGGATTATACAGCAAAAGAATTAAAGGGAAGCTCAAATAATGATACTGTTGGCAATGGTAAGGAGATAATACCACCGGGCAGACTAAACCTCAGATCTACAATTTCCTAAACTTAAAAGGGTTTGTATAACTCTATAGTTTTAAAGAAACAATAGACAATGTAAGCAATGTTATAACATGAGAAAGGCAAGGCAGCAATAACCAGCTGAAACATGAAGAAAGAACAGGGCATTAATATTGGTCAAATGATCTTTCCAAAAAGTAATCAAACTGCAAAAGTTTGCAATTAGATGTAGCTAAATAAAATTTCAGTAGATTTTGCTAAAAAAAAAAAAAAAAAAAAAAAAAATTTAAGATTAACCAAACTGTACATGATAGTTTTTGCTTTTCCTTCATTTTAATTAAAGTGGATCAAATTGAACGCCTTTTTGTAGAATCTCAATAGAGGCAGTCACCTATGAACAGTGTATGTTCATCCGGCAAGTAAGATTGCATACAGACACACTACTGCCCATGATAATAAACCATGTTATTCAGTAATAGAAAATAAACTTGAAACAAAAAAGTTGAGTAATTGATAAAGTTTGAAATAGAAAGTGAGTGGCTGAGAGTGGGAATACCTTAAAATGGGAATTAGTATAATGTGATGTTGGTTACAAATATTTCTAATAAATTCATTAGAAAGCAGTGAACAAAATTCAATTTATAGATGGATGAAATTTAGATATAGGTTATTTAAAAAAAAAAAAAGTTTACTAATTTCTTAGCTAAAAAACAAAAAACAAAACAAAAACAAAAGAAAAACAACAAACAAAAAAAGGAAACAAAAGACATGAGAGTAAATCTGTTTACTTGTTGAAACAGGAATGGAGAAAGAAAGAATGCTAGAGTTCATATAAAAAGAAATTTGATAGAAATGCATCTAATTATGTTATCTGCTTTAGAAATAGTTGATCATCTTTTTTTTTTTTTTTTTTTGAGGGGGAACAGTAAATGATTAAAAAAAAAAAGTTCATATCCTGTTAACATAGTAAACAGTTTTTTTTTCAGCTTTGTTTTTAAATATATTAATATATATATTTGTTAATGGCTTTTCTGGAAAGAAGGGGGAACTGATAATGGCCATCATGTCTATTTTGTCAACTGTCACCAATGCCAAGCAAGTTGCTTTTTTTTCCTGCGACTTACAATGACAGGTGAAAGTGGTTTGAGAATGAGCAGACCAAAATTGAAAAGAATTAGCAATTCCTCCACACTCTTGTACAGTCTCTCATTTTTCTTTTTCTGTTTTTTTGTAGTTTTCATTTTTTTTTTTTTCTTAGTACTTGGAAATAGATCAGCTCATCCATGGTCACATCTTGTAGAAAATGCAGACGTTAATCCGTTCATGTAACCATCCATACAAGTCCAGCTGTCTGTTGTGAACACCCAACGAGCCAGCCACTGGAGGATAGCACACTTCCACTGCAGACACGAACGCAGTTGGTCTGTCAATACCAGACCAGATTCATTGTAGGACTAATCCAACCTGAAAGAAGTAATCAGTATCAAAGATTTTAAAAGCAGAAGAGATATTTACATTAAAAAAGTTCCATCAATAAGTTAATGTTAAATTTTAATATTTACAAATATTCATGCCATATGAAATTTTATTCATTTTTTTTTAATCTATTGCGGATTGTTAGGCAACTAATGAAATTAAATTATTTTTAAGACTACACATTTTAAACAATTTTAATACTTAGTAATTTTTGAAATCTTCTGGATATTCATTTATTAAGAGTTAGGATTTGTCAATATTCAAGACCAAGTTAGTTCCAAAAATGGCTGGAGCAGTTTACAATATGAAAGCCAACTTTCCTTTTTAAGGAGGTTTTCACTTAAGAAAAAAAAAAAAAAAAGAAAAACAAAAGATTTTTAACCTTTAAAACCATCAGAGGTTTAGTATCATCTGCCTTTTTTTTTCACACCTTTCAAATTATAACTGCTGCAGCTATTTCTGGAACAGATTAAATAATCCTCACATTCATTAAAGCACAATTTCTTTATTGGACATCTACAATATAAATCTCACCTGCTTGTTTAAATGTCTGTATGTATGTATGTATGTTTGCCTAAAACTTGACAGAGTTGACAGATTTTCACAAGATCTGTATTGTTTTGAAGGTCGACCCTTCGGCCAACAAATATTAAAAAAATTGGCCAAAAACATTAATTCCTTTACCCTCAACTGGGCACTTTTCTACAGGGAGGGGCACTTTTTTCGCCGACATTTTTTGCAAGTCATTCAACCCTCGCATCCACGACGTTGCATAAAAGGCGTTATTTCGACCGCCTGTGTCGTCACAACCATGGTAGGCACATCGGTAAGACAGTTTTTTTCCACCTCTTTTTCTTCTGGCGCGTTACGGGTTCGAACCGGCTTACTACTACTTTTTTTTTTTTTTTTGCTCAACCAAGACCCTAACACACACCTCCACTTTCTTTTCTGCCTTTGCGTCACGGGTTCGAACCTGTCTGCCTAGTACAACTTTTGTTTTTGCTCAACACACAGCTCCAAATACCTGGGCACCCAGGCTAGTAAAAATTAAAAGATTTATAAAGGAAACAAACCTGATGGGCCTCCATGGGTGTACATTTCCAATTGTATAGATAATATTGTAAATTGCCGTCTCCAATTCCAAACTTCAACTTTTCCAAAAATTCACGGTTGTGCATAAGATCAAGTGCATTAAAGACATCAAAACCCATCTGTTAATAGAAAAGATTTGAAAAATTTAAATTTAACAACTGAAAATAATTAACAGATCAAAAAACCCAATTTAAAATGTTAATTTCAGATTACATCAAAGTGGTTTCATTCGACAAATTAAACAAGTTAAGAACTAGTTTAAAATTTGTAAGGTGTACACAGTATAAAGAAAAAGTAAAAAAAAAAAAAAAAGTTCCGTGTTCTATATACATTTATTGCAAAATGAATGCATGAGTATAACATTTTACAAAAATCATAAAATTTTCCTTATAAAATTAAATTTTTTTAAATGAAGGAGTGTTCATTGTATTTTACATACTGCAAGTATCAACTGATGCTTCAACTTTCATTTCATTTATAAAAATGTTACAATTGATTAAAAATTGTTCAATGTTTATTTGGCATATCAAAGTTTGTAATAAAAGTTTAAAGCCATTAAAAAAATATTGGGTATTTAAAAAAAAAAAAAAAAGAAAGAGCCATTTGCAAATAAAATATTGAATGAAAGTTAAATTAACAGAAATAAGTTACAATATTGTGGTTCCTAAATTAAAAGACCTGATGCACATGTTAGTGGGATGGAAACAATACTATTCTTTGATGAAACATGTCTGCTACAACCCCCCCCCCATCATTTGAAGTATGGAAAACTTTAGATTACCAGCAAAGGGAGAACACAACACGAGGCAAGAAAATACAGAGAAAGAGAAAAATATAAGAAAAGAATGATAAAGTCGTTTTGTTTTACAGTATATCAACCGTCGTCAGATTATTTAATGCGGAATCAAGTGATTTTAGAGAAAAGCTTTTATGCTTCAAGTTGTTTCTAGCATCAAATATTTATTCATAGTGTTTAGTAGTTTTGTAAAGAAAAATTGTTTTTGCTTTGCAGAACATAAAGGAGTTTTGCAAAAGGAAAGAAAAAAACAACAATGTTCATTGCATTTAAATCAGGAAGACAAAAAAGGGAGCAGAAAAAAAAAAAAAAAGAAAAAAAAAAAAAAGACGTTTGTCGAAAATGAACCTTTTATTTAATAATAAGCTAAAAACTATGACTAATGCCTTTGTCATGTTTTTGTGGTGGGACTGGAAAGAGTTATGTGGTTAAACCTTATAGCTGATTACCTCAAGCGAACACTTTCTCCCAAGGATATGGAACATCCAGCTGTTCTTGTTGCAGCTTCCACTAGTACTGCAGGCAGTAAAATAAATGACAACACACTTCACACAACTTTTCATCTTCCTATTTTTCATGGCAGATCAAGGAAGACCGTTTCTGATAAAACTCTAAATTATCTACATACAAAGTACAACAAAATTGACGATTCTTATCACTGATGAAATCTCCATGACTGCCTATGAACTAGCTGAGAGTTTATTATTTAAACTCCTCAGCCTAACATTCACAGGTAACAAACATGAATTGGAATAAATACATAGTCAATTTGAATTGTAAAACAAATTCAAATTGACATGTTCTTATTTACTTGCCTCCCCACTAGGGTGTAGTTAGATAAAGGTCGGACCTTAAAAAAAGAGTTGCTTGGTAACAAGGTTGTAACCTTATATTGTAAACCAATCGCATATATTAAAATTCAATCTACGAATATATAATCAATATTTGTAAAATCGAGTCTACAAGAGTTACTTCCCTTGTACTGTTAGCCAAAATCAGTCATAGAACTTATCTATTTTGAGCATTTAAATCCCTAGCCCCATGTAAAACATTGGGCTAAAACAGCCAAATAACTCTGTTTCATGACAAACAATACCTTAATTTTTTCAATTTTCATTTAAAACGGCTATTTAGACATAAGTATAAATTTTAGGATAAAAATAAAAATTAGCCCCAAAAGGTGTTTTTCACCCCTGATAAAACCCTGGGACTCAAACCCCAGTATTTTCCCAGGGTCAAATATTGTTTCCAGATGTATATCCATGTGATCTTGCTTTTGGGTGATTTTCAGCAAAATCTTATCAAAAATACAGGAATGTTACATTTCCTCCCTTGGGTAGTTGTAACTTTATGCAAAATTTCAAAATATAAGTACTTATTGAGAATTTTGGGAACAAACGGATGAGGGTGAATTCTAAGGTCCAAATCCGACTAAGTCGGTGAACCAAAAAATTCCTCTAACAGTAAGGAAATAATTACTTGAGTAATCATTTCCTTAAGGAAATGACAAAAAAAAAGTCAAAAATACATTTGCTGCATGTTTGAGAAAAAAAGTGTGGTTCATGATAACTTACGTTTTTGGCTACTACAAGTGCATCTTGCATCAGATCAAGCCATGGAGTTTCCGTGCTGACGTTATAAAAGGAATAAGCTGCCTTCAATGTCTTGTGGATAGGATGATGCATAACAGAGGAGGGCAAAGTATAAAAACTGACGAAGTCAGTGATTTTATTATTATTCTGAAAAAAAGTTTCAGAAAAGATGTTCATTAAACAACCAAATTAAGCTAATTTTTTCAGAAAATGGATATAAAGGATTCAGTTCTTTTAACAAATGAAAATGCTTTCTAATAAAAATATTACTGAACAAGTAACCATTTAGCAGCATGAGAAATCAGTATGCCATATTGATGTTAACCCATAAAAATAATTCATTTTTTATGTCATTGTTTCTAATAGTGTCAAGATGAAATTTAATATAAATTCAGATTAATTTCAATCACACTTAATCACTAAAATATAAAATTATTTTTAATAATTGTAAAGGATTAAAATCAAAAACTCACTTCAACCACATAACTATCAACAATTCCTGGTCGCGGCAGGAACCAGTGTCTAAATTCATCTTCACTGAAAATGGGTGATAGATCAAATTTATGTAGATACTGAAAAGGAAGATTGTACAATTATAAAATAAAACAAAAAGATGCAACTAAATGTGTTCAGATAAGTATTCAAAATCTAACAATTTAAAAATTGATGTAACTGAACGTTGTACCTTTTCAAAGTAAATTAAGCACATACAAGCTGGACTTATATAGTAGTTATTTTAACTTATAGAGAAAAAGGAAAAAAATAATGCTAAGAGATTCGATTAAAACAAAAAGTCCATTTTCTGTCACAGTTGGAGGCAATCTAGCATTCGTGTTTCAAATGTTAGCATAAATACACTTGCTACATTTAGCCAGATTAAAATTCAACATTTTATGCCCAGAGTACAAGCCTTGCTCCCAGTTTAGGTCATTCACACAATTCCATTTCTGCATCCAACACCATGATGCTCACTTTTCAAACAGTTTTATTTAAATTGTAAAACACTGTAGAACTAATCTACCAATATCAAAAATAAAATTAGAGTACAAAAAAAAGAAAAAAGAAAAAAAAGTTACTAACCTGAAGAACCAGCTGATATGCATTTTGGACATCATCTGCTTTTAACGGCCGGAATCCTGGAGTTTTTGTTATCTATAAAATATAACTAGAAGATAGATTAAATACTGAATGGAAAGTATTGCTGAAGATGCATATGGAGGAAGAGGAGAGATAAATAATTGGATTAATCTTAAAAGTGAATTAAATCCAATTTTGCTTTTCTTTTCGTAAAAGACCAGGGCACAGAAAAATTGCTAAGTTGCATTTCAATCAAGTCACCAATTATAAATCCAGTAAAATAACATTTCAACGAAGTTGTTAATAGATAGTTCTGCAGCTTTCAAGACTGCCTTTTTAATTATAGGCTCATTTGCAGTAAATGAAAAATCTAAAGAGAAATAATTTTATCTTCATAAACATTTAATGTTTGAATTTTCTGATAAAAATTGGTTTCTGATAATTGAAATGCAATAGAAAAATGAATATTGAAATAATTCATATTTAAATGACAAAAGATTTGGAAATAGTATGCATCTCAACAATGATAGAACAATGGCAAATAAAACAATCAAAGTTTTCATAATTGATCATTCAAATTTTATTTTGAAAATTTAAATATGACAATCATACTTATGATGGCTTATGTTTTAATTCTAAAAAAATTATTTTATGAGACAAATTGAAAGCAATGAAATATTTCCTCTTGTTACTCAAAATTGAATACATTTTATAAAATCTCCAAACATGTAAAATAGTTAATAATAAAGCCTTTCATATAAATTTCAGACTTTAATAAAGATTTAATTTAAATCTTGAATTAGAAAATTCTAAGAAGGGATGCATGAAACATTTGATTTTCAAATTTGCATAACTGATTAAAAATCAAGTCTTTCAAACTTTTCAATTTACTTCATTTCCAACTTTAATAAGCCTATTTACAATTTGAATGATTTAAGAAAATTAAAATTTCAATTTAATAAATATAAAAAAAAATATTTAAAATACAGTTGGACAAAATTAATCTGAAATTTGCTTTAGAAAAATTTAATTGTCATTAAAATAATGACAGTTACTATTCAAATTTATAAGTTGATAAAACTTTTGGATAAGTTGTAAATTAACTTTTCTCCATTAGACAGCCTTTTCAGATGAAAAAAGTCCAATTTGAGTGTCTGCAGAAAGGTCTACTTACATCAGGAAGTTTGTAGAATTTCAAAGTTCTCTGCATTGTCATATTGCGTCCAAGATGAGAAAACCTAACTTCAATAAGTTTCCGAGGATTCAATGAACGATGCCAATACCTAAAACGAACAGTTGCAAAATGATTAAAAATGTTTCCGTTAATGTCAAAAGCAATAAACTGTAAATGTAGTTTTTATTAAATCTTTTTGCTAATACAAAGTAAATGAGAACATGTTTGTTTCAATAAGAACTTTTGGTCCACCGACTTAGTCAGATTTGGACCCTTGTCCGTTAGTTCCAAAGATTCTCAATGACTACTCATTACATTTTTCTGAAATTTTGCATAAAGTCACAACTAGGCAAGGGAGGAAATGTAACATTCTCGGATTTTTTATAAAAATTTTGGTTGCGTCCTCGAGGAGTTAAAATGGCCCAAAATAGCACATTTCGGGATATAAAACATTTTCCAATCATCAGATTTTGCTGAAAATTACCTAAAAGCAAGACCACATGGATATTCATCTGGAAATATAATATTTGACCTTGGAAAAATTCTGGTTTCGTCCCCAGGGGGTAAAAAAAAAAAAAAAAAAAAAAAAAAGGGGGGGGGGGGTGAAATCAAAATGAAAAATTTTAGTTTATTTGTTTGTCTCAAATAAAAAATTTTTTTGGGTTATTTCCGTTTGATTAAGTTTTTATTTATTTATTTTTTTAAATATAGTTACTATTTACTTGCCTCCTCACGAGGGCAGAGTTAGACACAAGGTTGGTTATTAATGTAAGGAAAATCTAGCTCCCCAAAAAGAGGCACTCTGGATAGGAACAAGATATTAATTTCTACATTTAATTTGAAAAAAAATTGTTTTGGCTCTTATACATTATACGGATGGTGCCATTGTTAGGGGTGATAACTCCAATTTCTTCTTGGAATAATTACAAAATTCCCCACTCCCATATTAAATAATAGATTTCTAAATAATGTTAAAAAAGAGCATCACGTTTAAACTTTACAGTTACCAAAAAAAGTGATTGAATTAATTTTTTTGTAATTATTGTTTGTAATAAAACATTTCTTCTTTAAAAAAAATAAAACACCAAAATACTTGAAAACCAAAAGTTATTATACAAAGATGTATAAAAATATAATTCTAAAAACATTAAAAAAACAAACAAACATTTTTTTTGTATTAAAGCAACATTACTTGGCCTTTTGGCTAAGATCAAAGTGTGATATCTCTTCTGATACTACATATCCTCTTTTCTGTCCTCAGTCAGTGGAGGAGAGACCTTTCTAGACTGAGGCAATTTTTATTTTTGTTCCCTTCCCCACATTAAAAACTGATCTTGTTTGTGTTTAACTCTGCTTTCAAGGAACATAAGGTTTTTTTTTTTTCCCAAACAATTTAAACAGAAACTCGTAAGAAAATAGAATTTTAATAAAAATTAAAGCATCATTGGATTTTATTTTTCAAACAATTTAATGGAAAGTAGTCGCCATAAGAGAAAAATAGAATTGTAATAAAAAGTTGCTTGAATTAAAGAAAAACTATAACAAAATTTAGTTTTAATTATTGTCACTGTTGAATTAGGAAAAGTTACGTCCCCTATCAGTCGTTCAAGGAAATCAACAAAACAAAAGGGTCCCACCCGCATAATGCATAAGTGCCTTATATTTTGATACAATAAATGTTTTTACGATTTTTATAAAATAAATGTTATTTGATGCTTTTGCATTTAACGACCTGAACTATTTGTTAAATAGTACTTACAAGTTAATTTCAAATTTTACAATATAATTTTTAACCAATTGTTTTCTTAAACATTTGACTATGAAAAATAATCACCTGTGTATCTCGGACAGTGCCAAACCAGCTGTAAATTACTCTTTTTAAGTTATTTTTATTATTATTATTACAAACATGGTTTAAGTAGAGATAATTTGTTTGGAAGAAATGGCAAAATCATTTCACTCTAAAGAATTTATATGACTGAAATAGGAAGCGATCTGGCAAATTATTCATTGTTTTTCATTTAATAATAAAAAAAAAAAAAAAAAAAAAAAATCATATCAGCATAACTTGGCTTTCTAAAAGTTTTTAAATTTATTTACTTTTCATTTGAACAAAATTTTTATAAATTTGATGCATTACGGTTAGATAAATGGTTTTAAAATTTTTTGAGATGAGGATTGGTATTAATTTTGATTGTTTGGACAATTGTTCTCATCTTAGTAGTTGTTCTTACAATAGAATCTTTTCCAATCCTTAGATTTTGCTGAAAATTACCCCAAAGCAAGACCATATATATATATATATATATATATATACACACATCTGGAAACAATAGTTTACTTTGAGAAAATTGTGGGGCTTTTAGGGGAAAAAAGAAGAAACAAAAACAAAAAAAAAAAACACCCCTTTTGAGGCTAATTTTTATTTTTCTATAAAAATTCATACGTGTCTAAATAGGGGTTTTGAATGGTACCAAATTTAAATTAATGCATCATTTGTCATGAAACATTGTCATTTGGCTGTTTTACATCAGATCAGAGATTTAAATGGGGAAAATAGCCAAAATCAGTCCGGGAACCATATAGCTTTTGGCTTGTTATTCATGCTTTTAGCAGTGAAAGTTTAAAAGACAAGTACCAAGATAAAATCCAGAAATAAACGGGTTTAGCAATGCTTACAGAAAAATTGAAATTTTGTTTAGACATCTAGCATATTTACAGCATATTGATTAAAACATGTTTTAAATCATCATAATTTATAGCTTGCATTCAAAGTTGGTCAAAATTTAGACAAAAATTCATTTTCCTGGGAATTCTGGGTTATGCATTAGGTTGTCTGGAAAGTCTTTGGCTTTTAAAAAGTACAGATTTCTGAAGGCTCTTAACAAGCCTATAAAGTGTTTACTTAAATCAAAGATGAAACTTAGCATGTGTTATGCATATTTTTTATATTGCTGACAAAATTTTTGGAATTTATTTACTTTCAGATACCCCCTCATTATAAGAAAATGGATTACAAGTTTTGTTTGGGTAGCTATGCTTTTTTTTTTTTTTTTTTGAAAAAAAGAAACTTGTGAAATGTATGGTGATTATGCTTCATGATAATCATTTATTCAGAAATAGTTTGCAAAATTTAAAATGAGAAAATCTTGTAAATGACCCTCAAAATTTAATATTGATGTTTTGAAGACAAAAATTGGAGAAAATACAAATATCACAACTAGTGCACTTGCGCAAGAGTTGGAAGCTTCAAAAAGTACAATTTGTGACTATTTTCATTGAATAAATATTACTAAGAAAGAAGAAATCTTATTTCTATCCTCTGTGTGGCGAAAAAATACTTGGAACTTTCCGGACAATCTAATATATAAGTAAATGTGCAAATTGCTGTTGAATGTTATTAAAGCATAAAGGGGCTTCATAATTTTGCACATCTTTAAGCTCATGAATTAATTCACCCGTTACAAAATGTTTATAACTTTATACTCCACACAAGTGAAGAATATAAAGAATGTAAAGGTTCAAGGATTTTAAGTTTTAAAATTAGGTTTACTTAAAAAAAACGCCCTCCTTTAATGTTTCAGTACAATGCTAACCTTCACATTTTCACTAAACAATTGATTCTTTTTCTCTTTGCTAGTGGTAAAGTTATTTCTTTAAACCTGAATAACATACATTAAAAAATTTTTTTTTTTAATTAAAAAAAAACTTACCTGCTGCACGCAATAGGTTTGGGCAAGACAACCCCAGCAGTATAAACAGCCTGGAATAAGCCACGTTGATGTACTCTCCTTGTGATCTCGCGAATTAAAACTGGAGCAACTCTTTTAGATCGAAGCTTTTTATGTACACACAGAAAATTGATTTCTACCATATATTTAAATCTAAAAAGCAAGAAAAAATTTAATTCAGTAATTAAAATAAAATCAAGTTCAAAATCTAAAATATTAAAAAAAAGACAGTTTTTTTTTTTTATTTGATCATTATTACATGCTCTATGAAGCAAACTAAACATATAAGCTACTGAATTCTTTTAAAGAATCAAGAAAATGAGATTTTTAAAAATTTTATTTCATAGATAAAACCAATCGAATATTTTCTTAAAATCTTGTTTACAAGTTCAATTAATAATAAGCAATAGACAAAACTGAAATTTTTTAAAAAGTGTTCATTACTAATATTCATATCAAGCTTCTTTCTCAAAAATAATAGTTGGGTTTATGTTAAGTTTACATATTTGCCATTTCAGAAATGAAATCTTCAAGTAAATTTCTATTATACATGCATTTCATTAAGTGAAATAAACCAAGATTTTAATAAGTTTATACTTACTTATTATATACTTTGATATGAGCTGGTACAGCACTAATAAATCCTACCAGTTTGCCATTTTTTACTACTCTGACACCACAGTGCCAATCTTTTACCCAACCTGGTGGTTGTAGTGCCCTGGAAAAACAAAATGTCAGAAGCATAAGCTTTGGAATGACTTGATTTTTTTTTTTTTTTTTTTTAAAGTAAAACTTGCATCATAACTTTAACAAGTTCATTCTATAAATCCATGCTGGGGAGGAGGGGGGTACACATTAATAAAATTATGAGGCATCTTGATTCTTTTTTTCCTCACACGAATTTTGATAAAAAATAAACATGCAATAGTATAAAATGATACAATTTATATTAAAAATTTATTTTTAAAATTAAATCCAGAATTTATTTATTTCTTCATAAACAAGTCAATCTTTCATCTTTTTAATAGTTGAAGGGATAAAAAAAAAAATTACTTAGTGAGTTGCTTTAATTAAAACAATTTGGAAATATGTAAAGTGTTGAATAAAGCACTGAAACAAAGTTTTGGAAACTAAAATATTACCATAAGAAAATTAGTTGGGAATGTAGTTTTATAACAATTTGGTTCAATTAATAATTTAGTGACTAAATGATATATTTAAATCAAATTTTTTTTATATCATTAAAAACATTTGATATATATACATAAACAAAAAACTCCTGAGCATTAGTAGATAGATATTGCTTAGTTTAAAATAAAAGCCCATGATGATTATTAGTTTTTATTTTTATTACATTTCATCTTTAGTACACAAACTATACAGTCGATTAAATAGAAGGAAAAATCATTCCAATTAAATATACTGCTTAGGCACTTATTGTACTGCACTATGTTTTTTATATTTTCAAGTGAAAAGATCGTAATAACTTGAATTTATTAAATTGTTAAGTGAAAGTATAGAATAGTTACAAAACATACTCCCCTCACATGTTAAGAATAGCTTTCTAAATAACATTGTTTCAGCATAGTACAATAAGTGCATAAATACCTTAAATTTTAATGAATATAAAAAATTTAAACAGTCAATATTCACAAGTTTCTTTCATCAATTAAGCCAAAATTCCAGCATAGTTTCACTTAACATTCCTGCAAGAAACCTTATTAGAAAAAGCTACATAATATGCCATTTGATATACACTTAAAAACATGGATACAATCCTATTGAAATTATCAGATAATTGATTGGTCAGCAAGGAGGAGCTACAAGGGTAAGACACATGCAGAGAGAAAAGGGTGTTTAGTTTAGTTTTGCACCTTGTACAAAAACATGGTTCAAGAGCTGATGTTATAATATTGACAAATGCATTAGAACCCCGATAGAAAACTCGCAGATTTGATTAATTCTAAGTTTCACTATACAAGAAAGGTAATGGCTTAAAATAAATAAATAAATAAAAATAATCCCCTGTAGTTAAACAGTTTAAATACAGCCTATTGTTGTCTTTTAGAAAATGAAAGCTTTTTTTATGGAGGACTGGGATCCCACTTTGTGTTCATCCATCAGAAAAGGACAGAACGATGTATATCAATATGTAATGTTGAGTCAGATCAGACCAAGTATATCAGCTCTACTATCCTGTTGGAGAGCGACTATACCAACGATTGAACTCCTGATAACAGTTTGGCTACATTAAGAGAAATTACATGGCTAAGAGCAAAGTGTAGTATCTGTTATACACTATATTCCATATTTTCTGCCCTTAATCATTTAAGGAGAGATCTTTCTAGACCAAAGCCATTTAATAAAAAAAAATTAGTGTCCCTTTCTGGATTTTCCCCACATTAAAAATAGAGTATGTGTCTAACTGCCCTCGTGAGGGAAGTAAATAAGCTTCTTTGATAAGAAAATGCAGAAATCTGGAGCAAAATTGAATGATGCAACAAAATGAGGATTTTAGATAAGGAAATTTTAACAGAATTAACTCTGAGACAGATTGCAGACTGCTAGGAAAATGGCAGACCCCTGACAAAGGGAAATGAGGCAATAAAATGGTGATGACTTAAAAATTAAGTCTGAAAACTATGGGAAAGCCATTACCTGATGCAGGTAATAACTTTTTAGAAAAATAACTGCTTCATGTTGAGGAGATCTCATTTTCATGATAAACATGAGCACCACCATTTTCTTACATTCTCTTCTAGTGAACTAAAGGTGTGTGCGTGAAGATCACATATCCAATTAAAAATTATGACAAAAATTATCACAAAAATTTAAACTAGATATTTAAAAAAAAAAAAATTCAATAAGTTTTGATTATTTAAAAGAGTCACAACACAAATTAGAATAGAAAAACTTACCATTGAAGAAATTCAGGAGAATAATCAAACCTAAACATATTGTCATCATCTTCCACATAATTCTCACTCAAAAGTATATATAATTCTCTAAGCTGAAAAATAAATATCAAAACTTTAAAATAAAATATTTTCAAATTATCAAACAATTCTATGCAAATAATTAAAATTCATTCTAATTTTAAAAAGTTTACAGTAATGTCAATATATATTGCTTTATATCAATGGACAATTAATCGGAATCGTAAGAATCGTGTATTTTGGGGAAAATCGGAATCGCATTGTTAAAAAATACCTTAGATTTATGATTCTTTCATTACGATTCTCTTATATTTTTAAGTTGAACTCTTTGTTTGAAGTGAGATTAATGCTCTAAAATGTTTATGATAAAAACATCATAGAACTTTTCATAACATATTGAATATGATGTACCAGAATTTTATTAACTACTTTAAAAGGTAATCTTTATCTTAATGAGTTTCAAAATTTCTTTGAATTTTTTTCTTTAATTGTTTGAATTAAAAAAAAAAAAATTTTTTTTACTTTTAGCTTAACTTGCTTTTATATTTCACCATTTCGTTTTTTTTTTGTAATAAATGCTTCTCTACATTAAAAACCGACCTTGTGTCAAACTCTCCACTCGTGGGGAGGCAAGTAAATAGGAAGTAATATGGCAGCTGAAAAACGTTTTTCAACACCCATAAAAGCATTACAATACATTCAAACCCTGAAGAATTTTCACCATGCGCATTTGTTCTAAGTTAACTAGCCACTACCTGTGTTTCAAACTAAAAAAAAGTGCTTTAAAATAGTAAAAACACTAAAGCTGCTTTGATTTTGGAAGGGAAGTTTCAGGCGCACCTATTACCCCAAAGAACCAGCTATGTAAACACTTTGCAATATTTTTCAATAATTATTTTTAAAAAGTTTTTACAATCAATTTTTATTTACAATTAAAAAATTATTTTCTGAAATATTTTGTTCATATATGTTTACATTTTGTTTTTAAGTAAAATTAAGAAATTTAAAAAATATTGTTTATATCCATCTTCATTCAAAAGGATTACTTTTCGGTAGCTTCACCAGCTGTTAACCTAAATTTTCCTAATGTCAGAACGAGGCTCGTCTGCAGGACCTAAGCTCCAATGATTTTTGTTATTATTTTATCTGATTTTTAAAAATTTTTTTCTTATGGATATATAAATTTTTTTTTTTTTTTTTTTGCCGGGAGTTTATATAAACACAGGAAAATTGGTGAAAGTCAAAATCAAATCCGCGCTATTTTTATATATTATTTTAAAGTTTAATTAAAGTTTTACGATACCCTTTTCTTATTGTTTTTGTATTCTTGTTATTTTTATTTATTTTTTGCCAGATTTAACAAACAAACAAAATGAAAGCAAAGCAAAAAGATTTGGTGCTTATGCACTTATGTTACTGTTATTTTTATTTAAATGGTTTAAGTGCCTCGCCCAATGTTTGAAGAGTTTTTAATTGTTTTTCAAATGAAAATTGGTGAAAGTCAAAATTAGCACTTGTGGTGATAAACAAAAAGCTTTAGCGTGTACGTACCTCTCATGGAATGTCGTAGATTGAAACAGCGAAATGTTATTTGGTGCTAGTGCACTTTGATCCGCGCTATTTTTAAATAGTACTTTCAAGTTTAAAGTTTTACGATACCTGTTTTTATTAAATTGTTAGGTAAAAGTACAGAATAGGTACACAACACCCTCCTGTCCCCATGTTAAGAATGGCTTTCTAAATAATGTCATTTCAGCACGACTCAATAAGTATATGAGTACCTTTTATTTTCTTGAATAAAATAAAAATTACTTGACGAGAGCACTACTGTTTTTGTTTTTTTGATTCAAAAATAAAAATTTCAATTGTTCAAAACATGTTTTTTCCCAAAGCTTATTGGGATTTTTTTTTAATTACCATTTTTTTCATGAATATGCTCTAAAAATGTTTCAAAATTATCTAATATTTTTTCACTTTTCAGGTTATAAGCTCTCAATACACGACTTCATCGACATGAGATCATTTCATTTCTCCTACTGATCCCGATAATACGAGACCAGTAGGCTTCAATATTGTTGGTGCAAACACCAGTAAGCAGATCCACAACATTTTGTGAATAGTTGTTAGTCCCGTGAACATAATTAAACTTGAAAATAATATTTTAAAATAGCATGGATTCCATTTTGACTTTCACCAATTTTCCTGTTAATAATTATATAAACTCCGGCAAAAATTCTTTCCTTGTAAAAATAATAACTTCTCCCTCAGTCGAACAACATACAACATCGGAGCCGATGCGGATTTCGCTACAGGGGTAGCATTCGTATACAGCCACCCTTTTTCTTTATATTTTTTAATATATAAAATAACTCCTGAAATTGATTGTTTATTAATTTCATGGTGCATGTTTTCTTCATGATTAAAATATTTGTTTCGATTTTTATCTTCAATAAAAGAAATTTTACGAAAAAAAGTCAAATCGTTTTCGAAATTCCCTTAATTGGATTTCCACTTTTTCGTTTTCTTGGTTTTTTTTTGCTACAAAAACTTTCAATTATATGAGTGTATATTTCAAAACAATTCCACGGGAATCGTACTTGGTATCGGAATCGTTAAACATTTTCCTGGAATCGGAAAAAAATTAGGAATCGTCCCAACACTAATATATATATATATATATATATATATATATATAGCCAGTAGAGTTTAGTTTCCTAGAAGTACATCCAACGAAACAACATGTGTCTACCAAAATAGTGCTCAATGAGTGAACAGAGCAGGTATATTAATTTTATTTATACAAACATTAATGGCTACATATGTGCATACATGTTTCTGTAATCACCCACGTTGGGGGATTACGTCTTCAGGCCAAGAATTACCTTCAAAAGTGACATTTCCACCAAATACATTTTTCTATTTCGTTTATCAAGTTAAAAATACAACCTGGGTGGGAGTCAAAAAAACAAAAACGGTAAAAGGATGAGTGAGGTCTTTGAAGATGATAAACATCTTTTTTCTTTTCCCCTTCCCCCATCTAACCTAACTTTTGGCTTTTTATGGCATAGGGTACTTGAGAGTTTAGTTTTCTTGTCTTAGAGTCTGTAAATTAATAACCTTAGCTATGGTCAACCAAGTACTGACCGGTGCCTTTTTAATCTACCTCCACCCACACATACACGCAACACACACATAACACATCCATACACAGACACTGCCAACACACACATACACACATTAATCCATATATTCAAAAGCGAATCCATGCTGAACGCTCTTTATTTTATTTACTGAAACTAGACAATGATTCTGAAACTACGTAGAAGATAAAGTAAAAGTTACATTAAGGTAAATAAAAAATAAATAAATAAAAATAAAATACATAAATAAATAAATAAATAAAAAAATAAATAAATAATATAATAAAAAATAAAAAAATAAATAAATAAGAATAAAAATAAAATTAAATTAAAACAAATAAACCAACAAAATGTGAATAAATATAAACCCGAAAGTTATCTAAACCCTACATGTACCTATATGCGTGTATCAATACACTTATAAATGTCTACATTTATCTACACCCGTGCATATATACACACACACAGAGACAAATAATAGTATTTTTCTTTACTTATGTAGCGTGGTAACTTCTTCATATATGCAATATTATGCTACCCGACTACAGACGGGTGCATATATATATATATACATATATATATATATATATACATATATATACATATACATATATATACATATACATATATATATATATATACAAACACACATATATATACAAACACACATATATACATACATAAATATATACATATATATACACATACATACATACATATAAACACACACACAGACATACATATACATACCCACACATACATACATATATAACATATATATATAAACAACATTCGGACATCCATACATTTTTGTAATCTACATTGTTACGATTCTATACGAGGCAGCCTATTCTAATAGTTCAGAAATATACATGTGTATACATACATCTACATACAATAGACACAGAGACACATCCAAACATACACACAGATATATAGATACAGATATATATATATAAACATACAAACATACATGCATACGTAAAATACACTTATATATCCAAAGTCACACAAATATAGACATATATATATATACATGTATACATGTACCGTGCCACCAAATGATACATCTAAAGTAGAAACAGACATGAATACATTTACTATATAAATTCACTTTTTCTATCAAATTCCACACGTCTAGTTATGTTTCATGGCCTCATCCGCTTGTTACACTTTCCTAAGTTGTAGGTTTTTACCGTAAAAATTGACACTACGTAAAAATTTATATTGAATTCAGCATGAAGTTCATAGGGTTATCCACATATTTAACAAAGATTCTTACGATGGTAAGGCAGATATACATAAGATGTATCACGATACAATAATAATATATAATAACATATGACAGAAATCAGAGTATTTAGGTTATACAAACCGAGTATATAAGCTTATATATTGTAGTACTTACCTTCCTCTTTGCTTATTCACTCTAATACCCTTATTCCCTTCTCTTCCATTCACCCTTCATTCCTTACTTTCTTTCATCTATTTATTTCTTCATTTTTTTTTTTTTTTTTTTTTTTTTTTATATTAATAAATTATTTTTCCTACCCGGGTATATAAAGATCATATATCCATACATGCACACACCCAAAAATATCCATATGCATACATTATTACGAGCTTCACTCAAAACGATCTATTACTCATTTAGTTCAAATATACCTTCATACAGGTACTTATTTCGGCTAGTAATACCATAACTGCTCGATGAAGTAGAATACTAAGTGACTTACGTAACCCATATGGGTATGATTATAGTTGCGACCTCACTTATCCTCTTTGTGGGGGGGGGGGTTATTTGATGGGGGTTAGTTGTACTTATAGCAGTTCCATTATCCTAATTTAGAGTTCCTTAAGTGCGTGTATTCTGAAATGTTTGCAGGATATAGCAGTTTCTTGTTTAATATTCAATAATTTTTCTCCGTCTTTAAACCTAGTTATCTCAAGTTTTTCTGATAAGCATAATAGACATGGTGAGTTCAATGAGTGGCAAGTATTGGCCCTTCTAATAATATTCCATTCTATACTAGGTGTTTTATTTTCTCTAACTAATTTCCAGTAATATAACGATAAGGAAGTGTCCTTTTCATATGTTTGATTATTCATCGAGCGTGTATGTCCATAGAATCTATTTTTGAAAGTCATTTGGGTACTCCCTATGTAGAATCTTTCGTCCCTTGGGTTCTCCACCGGGAATATCCTTGCTTGGTATACCACCGATGAGGTCAGACATTCATTTTTTATTGGGCATTCCTCAGGTTTTTTACAGTTACATTTATTCACCGCAGTGTTTGCACTAGTATTCTCCCCTTCTCTATTAGTCGTCTTTAAAATTCTTCCATTATGCTTTTTTATAATCCTTTCCAAATTATCACTACAGCTATAACTTAATTTTAATGTATTTTTAAATATTTTATGTAATATATTATTTGGTGGGAAATGCTTATTAATAAGTTGTAAAAATTTTGCACCAAGTTTTGTTTTCAACATAATGTTAAAGGGGGGTGTGAACCAAATAATTTTCCTACCACGATTTCTGGATCCATTTGTGCTAGTGTTATTTACTTTATATTTTATCTCTATGTCCTTATATCCACTATTTTTAAGTGCTGTATGATAAATAGCTTTGCAATCATTGAAAGTTACTTCATTAGATGAATAAGTAACAATTCTTCTTGTTTGTATATATATACTTCATTAGATGAATAAGTAACAATTCATCTTGTTTGTATATATATACTTCATTAGATGAATAAGTAACAATTCATCTTGTTTGTATATATATACTTCATTAGATGAATAAGTAACAATTCATCTTGTTTGTATATATATACTTCATTAGATGAATAAGTAACAATTCATCTTGTTTGTATATATATACTTCATTAGATGAATAAGTAACAATTCATCTTGTTTGTATATATATACTTCATTAGATGAATAAGTAACAATTCATCTTGTTTGTATATATATACTTCATTAGATGAATAAGTAACAATTCATCTTGTTTGTATATATATACTTCATTAGATGAATAAGTAACAATTCATCTTGTTTGTATATATATACTTCATTAGATGAATAAGTAACAATTCATCTTGTTTGTATATATATATATATATATATATATATATATATATATATATATGCACCCGTCTATAGTCGGGTAGCATAATATTGCATATACGAAGAAGTTACCACGCTACATAAGTAAAGAAAAATACTATTATTTGTCTCTGTATGTCTGTAATGTGTGTGTGTATATATGCACGGGTGTAGATAAATGTAGACATTTATAAGTGTATTGATACACGCATATAGGTACATGTAGGGTTTAGATAACTTTCGGGTTTATATTTATTCACATTTTGTTGGTTTATTTGTTTTAATTTAATTTTATTTTTATTCTTATTTATTTATTTTTTTATTTTTTATTATATTATTTATTTATTTTTTTATTTATTTATTTATTTATGTATTTTATTTATTTATTTTTTATTTACCTTAATGTAACTTTTACTTTATCTTCTACGTAGTTTCAGAATCATTGTCTAGTTTCAGTAAATAAAATAAAGAGCGTTCAGCATGGATTCGCTTTTGAATATATGGATTAATGTGTGTATGTGTGTGTTGGCAGTGTCTGTGTATGGATGTGTTATGTGTGTGTTGCGTGTATGTGTGGGTGGAGGTAGATTAAAAAGGCACCGGTCAGTACTTGGTTGACCATAGCTAAGGTTATTAATTTACAGACTCTAAGACAAGAAAACTAAACTCTCAAGTACCCTATGCCATAAAAAGCCAAAAGTTAGGTTAGATGGGGGAAGGGGAAAAGAAAAAAGATGTTTATCATCTTCAAAGACCTCACTCATCCTTTTACCGTTTTTGTTTTTTTGACTCCCACCCAGGTTGTATTTTTAACTTGATAAACGAAATAGAAAAATGTATTTGGTGGAAATGTCACTTTTGAAGGTAATTCTTGGCCTGAAGACGTAATCCCCCAACGTGGGTGATTACAGAAACATGTATGCACATATGTAGCCATTAATGTTTGTATAAATAAAATTAATATATATATATATATATATATATATATATATATATATATATATACACACACACTCACGATTAATTCCTAAACTAATTAACCAATCCTTATCAATTTATTAACAGTTGTAAGACTTAAGGGAGTTCAAAAGATGATTTACGTTTATTTTAATTTTGTTTAATGTATTACAAATTCCATTATTATTAATGCAAATAGACAATAACAACACATTTGTGAGTTCATAATAAAAAAAATAATAAGACATTCATGAAATACAATGTACATTAAAACATGTAGGCCCTGGGTTCGGTATACCTCACTGAAATAAAAGTGTGGGGAGATTCTTTCAAAACCAGAAATATATAATAGACGACGAACAGCATATGAAAATAACGGAAAACACGACACGCAATGATATTTTCGAAATTAAATTTTATTATAAAACAATGAACTAACTATGGTAGGAGAGGAATAATGTAAATAAGTGAAAAAAAAAAAAAAAAAAAAAAATTTATGAAGACGGGGAGGAGCATTTTGTCTACTATTCGAAGATGCCAACGAGAAATATATCAAAACAAAAAGTGTATCTTTAGTGCAAACAAATGATGGCAAAATGAATTCAATGTACAATATACGAGAGAGGGAAATATTCACGGAGATGACTTACTGAGTTTATTTTTTTATTTTTTTAAATCTTTTCTTTTTGTTCCAAGCGGTTGGTCAAAATGTCTCCTATCTCGACAGCATCGCTGCCTGTCGATGGGGTGGAAATTTTGCACATCCGTCTGGCAGCATGTCCAGCGGTGACTGTTGTACCAAAAGGGCCTCTTTTTCTTTGTTTCTCTCTCTCTCTTCTCAGTATCTTTTTTAGTCCCTTTCTTTCCTTTATTCTTCGTTGCCTAGCAACGCGCACGGGTCGATGGGTTTCTGGTGAAATGACCCAGTCATCTCACTAGCTTCCGTGTCAAAAGGCTTTTCTCACCTCTCTCTCATATACTCACTGCCTCTTTCTCTCTCTTTTTAGGTTTAGCCTCTCCCTCTTTTTTCCTATACTTTCTTTTTCTCTCTCTCTCTTGAAACTATGTTCATTTGCATCGGTGATAAGATAAAATAAAATAACAAAAAACGATACATTTCTCGTTGGCCCGAAATTAAATATTTCGATTTTTAATTAATTACATAATCCAAGTCATGGATTACGTCACAAATGCAACACGAAATAATAAGGGGGGGGGTTAAATTCAATTGTAGGAATTTAACTGAAATGTTGTAAAATTTTAATAGTGCTTGCAAACACTAAAAGGTTTTTTGCTTGTTTAATAAGTGTATCGACAGAAACTTTCATTTGATTCAAATATATCAGAATTGTACTGCATCTGATTGATAGTCATCAGACAAGAATTAAGCAGGATTCTTTAATTTGAGATGTTTTTGAAATAAAAATTATGCAATAGATTATAAATAGATTACTCAGAATTGTTTCAACATTAAACTTAATTATACTACCAGCATGCATGAGTGATTGTCTTCACTGTTTCAACTTAAAATAGTTAAAAACTATTTTTCTTACAAAAACCAATTTTTTTTTACAAAAAAAAAAAAAAAAAAAAGAAAAAAAAAAAATTAAAATGTAAATAGGTTACAAATGTTTAGCAAAATAATTTCATCTTTAATCTTGTGTGGGATTTGGCTTAAATATTTGGAGACTCATTTTTATATTATAATGCCCTTTTTGTGTAACAATGATTAAATTACTGATTAAAATTGATTATAAATTTTTATTCATATATTGTTTATTTCGTGAATACAAAACAAAAATTGAATCTTTTTTTTTACCATTCTAAAGTTTTATTATATATAAGTATTCTTCACACACATGCAATATATATAAAAAAACCGAGATCAGCTTGCTTGGTCAATGAAACTGTTCATCTGATTTTTGACTTCAGTTTCAAAAATTCTGCATGTGCATAGATATTTTAAGCTTTTCATAGTTTTAGTATATTTATTTCCAGCATTACATGATCATTCCACTTAGCTCAGTTGCTAGCATAACAGACTGATAATTCTGAGATTTTAGATTCGCTGCTAACTTGGCTTTATTAATTTTTAAAATGTTCATTATTTGTTCAGTTTTAAACAAATAAAAACAAAACCATAAATGCCTTTTTTTTTTTTTTTTTTTTTACATTGGCATTTTACAAATCATCCTTTGTATTTCATTGTTTTTACTTACATTTCTACATAGAATTCTTTATAAAAAAACAAACAAAACGAATATACATAAATAAAACTGAAAAAACTGAACACACACACGCACAATTAACAATTTCTGGTTAAAAAAATTTGCTAGATTGAAAAGAGAACTATTATTTTTGAAGGTTACAATCACATAAATTTGACATTTTTAATACCTTTTTTTATTCCTGTCACTAACATTTTTTCTAATTTCACATGATGAGCAACCATTTTTCGTTTGTAGATTGTTTTGAGAAATTTTTTTTTTCACTAACAATTATTTTTTCTATTACTTTTCAAAAGACATTCCTTCCTTCCAATAGGTTTAACATTTGTTCTACAATTTAAATATTAGGAAATGTTCACTAATCTAGGGAAAGGGCAATTGATACAAATCTAGAATTTGCTATTAAAAAAAAAAAAAAAAAAAAACGCTTTTAGCATCCCAAATTGTTTAAAACTTTATTTGTATTTTTTATTGCAATTAAAGATGTAATGACAGGCTTACAAATAAAGATTTAATATCATTTTTTGTTTATTTGAATTTGATTTTGCTAACTTTAAACCATATCATCTTAGATTTAACATTTGTTTTACAATTTTATTCATAGAAAAAGGTCACAGATCTAGGGAGGAGCGACTGATAGATATTAAAAATATGTTCAAAACAAAAAACTTTGGTACTTATACAGTTTATGGACAATGTAGACGTAATAACATTTAGAAAGCCTTTCTTAAAAGAAGTGAGGGATGCTTTGTAACTTCTGAACTGTACTTGTTTGCAGGATAATCAAGTTTAATACTGCAACGACTCAGAGTAATCTATCAATTTATGTTTTTTCATTTTAATATCCTTTCGCAAAAATCATTTTATGTAAAATAAGACAAACTGTAGTTTAGTATTTTAATAAAAATTAGGCTCCTTCTATGGAATCGGACAATTATGCTTTTCAATGACAGCACCAGTAAAAACTTACATATTTTTGTAAAAAGACACTAGCCAATATTTTTTTTTTTATTACTTTTACAAATTTTGAAACTGGAACTAGCAAACCAGAAAGACAGTTTCATCGTAACAAGCAAGCATACTGATAGGAGTTCATATATATATATGAGAGAGAATTTTCAATCAATAGATTGCCGTTCAAAGAAAAAAAAAAAAAAAAAATTATTCAAGTATTCAAGAGAAATGTTTTAAGTAAAATAGCTACAATATACAAAGCAATTCAAAACCTGAGCTAGCAGATTGGTTTTGGCTTTAAATATTTACCAAAAAAGTTTTAATTATAATAACATAAGTTTCATTTTCAGAAAAGATGATCTCAATGCCAATTAAATAGTTTCTAAACTCTAAAGAAAAATTCAAATTGTTATTATAGGTTTTAAAACATGAAGATCTATCGAAAGCTTACATGACAGAAAAATGAATAAAAATTTAGATGCAAGAAAGTATCTAAAAGAAAATGCAAAAGAGATGGTTAATTCTTGTAACTCACAATATCTGGTTTGTTGATATCCAATGTGTCCCAACGAAAACCATCAGGAAGAGAATAAGATTCTTGACGGATATCTTCGGGGAGTTTGTCAGTTTCAATGCATTCATTCACGTTTTCATCTATTTTCTCAGCTGAAAATTAGATTTATTATTTTATTTTACAAATTTATAACATTTAAAGGAGACATGAAAGATGAGAATTCTAGACATTTGTAACTTAGTTACTGTTTTTAAACAGCAAAGAATATTTAATAGGGAATGTATATTACTTAAGCGCTTTGAAATTGTTTATGAATTTAAAAATAGAACAGATAAAAGATTTCTTCAAACTGAAACTTACAGAGCTTAGGGACGGGCTGGGTTTCCCAAAACTGATACCGTTTTTTGTTAGCTTCCTCCAAACTTTTGGGTGCACCTTGAGGCATTGATAGTAATTCCATCGCCCACTGAATCTTCTGAAGACCAGCAACTATAGATTGATGCTAAATATAAATAAAAAGATTAGTTAGAGGAGGCAAAAAAAAAAAAAAAAAGAAAGAAAAAAGTACAAAAACTTACTTGAAAGTTACACAAGATATATTAGGGGTTCCCAACCAGTAGGTTGCGACGCATTGATAGTAGAGAGTGTAGCTTGTTATTAGTAGCTTCGGATAACATTAAGTTTATTTCATCAATTAAATTTAAACTCTTACATTTTTTGTTTAAGTGCAAAGCAAAACGTGTACCATGATAGCTCAAGAGATAAGGTGTATGCATGCTTGCCTGTGAGCAAATATGTATACCTGTTTGAAACTGTATGTGTGTACCAATTAATAGCAAGTATGTGTGTGCTTACTGTGGACACATCAATCACATGTCCATTGCTGATTGGTGGATGGTGAATCACACTATTAGCAATGCTACCTCCCAATACTTACCCCATCATTACACGTTCTGCACCTACCACAGTCAAATAGTCAGTGTAAGTTTGCCAAAGCGTGTATTACCCAACTGTTTTATTTAATTCTAATAAGGAGATAAGTAAACAGTAGGTGTTGTACCTGGCAAACATGCTGTTGTGATATTGATTGGAAACATGTTCTAAGTTTCTTGTAAATTTTCTTTTTTAAATTGAATATATTAATATATATTATATAATTTATATTTATTAATATCATTTATTAAAAATGTATTTTCCGAGTACTTCAATTTTGTTTGTCTTATCTAAGGAGTACATACGAAACGAGTTTAACAAAGGTGTTATTACATTTACAGATTTTAATCCATTACTAAATGGCGCCGATTCTCAGAATCTATGTCAACATTAGCTTGTCCACTGCTCGCTAATGGCGCTAAAGAGAAACTAATATAATTTGTGTCATGCTGTCTTCAGCAAAGAGTCAATGAAACCATTAGAACTCAAGTGTCATATCAAGAGAGAATATTCAGAACATGCAAAGAAAGAACAGAGTGCAGCCGTAGAGGAAGCATAAGAGATTGCATTTGAAATTGTTAAAAAACACACACACAATTGGAGGAACACTTAAACCTTGCATGATGAAAGCTATAGATCTTATTCTTGGTGAAACAAGGACAAAGATGTAGCAATTATCCCTGCCAAATAACATTATACAGATGCATATTTCTAAAATGTCTATGAAGAAGCAGATTTTGACTGAAATCAAGGGTTTCTCTCTTTTCATCTCAGCAAGTCAACAGATGCAAGTTCATGTTCTCAGAGGCTTTTCTTTTGTGAGATACATTAATTTAGGTGACAAAGTCTTATTCTGCAGTGCACTTGAAACCATAAACGTTGAGGTCATGGAAAAAGTTTCAATTTTTTTCCAAAACAAAGATTTTCAATGAGGAAATGTGTGAGATTTGTCTACATGAGGCACCAGCTATGCTAGGATCAAAATCAGAATTCCAGTCAAGAGTGAAAATCTAGCACCTCAAGCAAAAGGCATCCACTGCATGATTCACCGATATTCTCTCACCAATAAGACTTTCCCTGCCTCTTTACAGAAAGTGATTGAATCTATAATCAAAATTGTAAATTATGTGAAGATTACAGCACTCAACATTTGCCTATTCAAAGAACTATGCAAATACATGAATGCTGATCATAAAGTCCTTTTCTACACCATAGTACATTAGGTGTCGAAAGAAAACACTAATAATGGTGTCTTCAAAATGAAAGATGGAATAAAGCTATATCTGGAGACTCAAAAGAAAACATCTTACAGTTCACTTTGAAGATGAAGCATGGAATAAAAAGGTCGCATACCTAGCCAACATTTTTAATCAGCTAAACAAGCTCAATTTGAAAATTCAAGGAATAGTGGCAGACCCGTTGTGTTAATTGGACGTGACTGCTCATATTCCTGGCGAGGGGACGGTATTTCCTTACTGACGTGTTGAGAGAAGGGTGGGTGGAGAGAAGATGAGAGAGGAAAACCTTTCCTTTTTTTTGCTTCAATAAATGTAAAGGTCGCTTTTTATTATTTTCTTTTCTTTCTCTTCTGCGACCAGGCGGTCAGGGTTCGGCAGGCCATTACTGGAGCCCCCCCCCCTCTCCGAACAAAGGCGCAGCCGCTGATTGGGTGGCCGCCACTTGTGGACATATTTGGAGAGATAGGGGGAGCAGGGGCACAGTTAACCGATATTGATAAAAGGAGGTGAGGAAGGGATGAGATAGACTCTTTGCCACGCACCTTGGCGATACACATGTCTCTGTGAGCTGATCTTTCCCCGCATACTGACGATAGAAAAAAATGAAGTACTTGGTTAAAGAAAGAAAACCGCCAGCCCCGTTTGCATGACTCGGCCAGTTGTGTAACTATTATTTGTAAAGTCGAAAGCAATAATTATTCTATGTTAAGAAAAGCCAATTAAGCTTTGGCTCTTTTTCTTTTGTTTGAAAATGCCGTTGGTGAATGCAGTATATTCTTCAGGCAGCCCAGTGACAGTTTGGAAGCTGATTCAAAGGCGGAAACAGTGAGCGGATGACGGCGATGAATTTGACCACTAGACGAAAACATGGGTAATGCCATAGGTATCGGTATCAGTTGCATCTGAACTGCCCTGAGCTATCACAAGAACAGGAGGCTTTAGTAAGAAACCCATCAGACACCTCACTAGTTGGGTTGAATAGCATTTCAAACCTATGATTTTAAGAAATGTTCTTTTTGTGAATTTTTGATAATAACCAAGTACAGAATTTAATTTTTTTTGTTTTTAATTTAAGAGGTTTCTTTCCCTGTCCTTGACAGAAAATAAAATAAGCTGCTAATAATAACCCCTAAGTAGGGATCACATAGGTTTCAATCTTTTAGGTAAGGGGTCACAAGTACCAAAACATTGGGAACCCCTGATCTACACATTACCTGAAATACTTGAAAATTTTTATTTTTCCAAAGTTTCACCTAATTACGATAACTTAGAGACTTGCTAAAAATTATTCACAAAACCCCTGCCTTCCATTTTAAAAACTAAATAAAAATTCATAGTTTTATAAGAAAAAGAAAAAAAAATTTAAGGAAAGAATGAGAGGCATAGGTTAGAATTAAATGCTAAATAAGGTTTGTTAAGAAAAAAGATGACAAAGAAGTTATATATATATATATATATATATATATATATACGTGGCTTAACTGAGGAAAAATACATTTCACATGTACATCAGAAATGGCAGAATTCTTTTTTCTTACAAAAATCAAGATAAGCTTGCTATTATTATAAAATCATCATATTGAAGAAAACAGGATATGCCCTTCAGAGTTAACTAGGGTTCTTTCTGATCTTGACTGGTCTTGATTCAATTCTTGTTCTTAAATGCTGTACTCTTGAACTTTATTCTCTCAAAATTATTTAATTTGTTTATCAAAATCATGTTTTCCTTCTTGTTGGAAAGAGTCCGCTGTTGCCCCTATCTTTAAAAAAATGCTGGTGATCAATCTGATCCAACTAAGTATCATCCTGTTAGTCTCCTTCTCTATTATTAACAAAATTTTTGAAAGGTTGGTCAACAGCAAGCTTGATGATTTTCTTAAAAATCTGGGCCTTTGTGGTTTTCATTCTGATTGTTTAACTGTTATAACCGAGCGAATATGTAGGTTTATCGATAATTCAAGAGATGTTAGGGTTATTAGACTTGACATTTTGAAGTGTGGTATTCTGTTTTTTACGTAACCTTCAGGGTTATGGTATTGGTGAGAAGATTCTTGACATCATTAGGTCTTTTCTTTCTGGTCAAAGATTGCAATTAACTCTGGATGGTATCTCTTCATTCTCTTTTCCTATCAATGTTGATATTCCTTAAGTCTGTATTCTAGGCTCAACTGCTTCTTCTGTATCAATGATCTTCCAGAGAATATTGAGAAAATTATGCATGCTGAGGATACCACTCTGAAATCTCTTGATCTTTCTTTCTCCTCAAATCTTTATATATTAGATCCATTGCTTTTTCTGCTTCTTGTAAAGTGGATTTCTTCATTCTAAACATCCGTCTCACACCTGAAGCTATTCTACAAATATACTACCAGACATGTATGGGGGTCATATTTGGGGTTGGTGAATTTGTCCCATTTGAAAGTTCTTGATAAGGTTAAAAAATGTATCTGCAATTTAATTGAATCCACCCTATCTTCTCTGCAATAAATGTGATGGTGCTAGTGTTAGAATTGTCTGATCTATTCCCGGTTTCTTTTGTTCTTGCCTGTTTGTCTAGTGATCATCAATTCACCGTTTTGATATCTCATTGTAATCCAGCAACTTTTGCTGTCTTTGACATAATTATCTTTCATTTTATTCTTGTTAGCTCTCTACATTAAGTGGCTTCTCACCTTGTCTGCAGTGATTTCTATAATAATGATAATAAAAAAGTTTGCAGGAGTCTTCGTTTATTTTCCTAAAATTGCTGAATTTACAAAAATTACTTGATTATTTCTCCCAGGATAATTAATGAAATTTAACATTAGAACTTTTCTTTTTTCAATATGCTAACATTTTTTAAGTTACTATTTATTTAAATCTGTCACAAAAACTGATATTTCAATTCATTTTATTTTTTATCAACTTCCTCTATACTTTTCTATGCATGTGTATAATAGGGAGTGAGAAAAAGAGAGGGGGACGAATAATGTGTACACATGGCTTTAATGTATACCAATGGCAGTATTTGCTTAATTTTCTCCCTACTGACTACATGGAAATAAAAAGCAGAGAAAAACAACAATGAAAGAATGAGTGAGTAGGTGTTGGATAGATTTCTTTATAATGTACCGGGGCTGTTTCATTTTGCTTAAGGAGGCTGAAATTCCACAAAAGATATCCAGTAGAAAATTGTGAAAAACATTGGAGATTCTATATGAACAATGATGTCAGACAGTTTTGAATTCCGAGATACTGGGAACATCATATTGGATTACCTTTCGTTTTTCACTACTTTTTAGCACTGCAATAACTACCTTCCATTAATGTAAACAGCCACAAACATGAACTAACAAAACCATTTCAATATTTTTTTTTTTTTTCACAAGATCGCTACCCTATAAAAATGTAATGAGTACTGAGCACTCACTTTAAAAACAATTACCATTAACTTGATATATATAGCCGAATGGTTTCTCTATTAATAGAGGATAAAATTAAGGTTAGTTTTCTTACTGTTTTAATTAAAAAGAGAGGAGGGGTACTGGCAAGTTCACATATATAAAATCAATGGTTTCTTAATTTTGCCGCAGGAAAATTAGAGGAATTATTTATTTTGGAAATTTTTTTTTGCTTTTCTACACTTTTGGGTGGAGTGGGAATTCATAATACAGTTATCACTTCACAACTTTATACAAAAAAAGTACAGCTATAAAATAGCTGAGTTTTGTAAAGTAAAATTAACAATAAACTTCAACCAACAATCCACACAATACAAATCAAACTTTTTTTACTCGAGGAAGAAAACATTATATTCTGAAACAATATGGTTTTTCATACTTATTTTATTGTAGAAAATCAAATTTTTTTAATAAAGAAATTCCTTTTTTGCAGATACTTTTATATTCTACTATAACAGTAGGACCTATGCCCCATTAGTACATAATATATATATATACATACACTAATAGACCACTCGTAAAATATGTTTAAATATATTTTAATATACATATAGATTTCATATTTATTATTATACAGCTTTTCAATGTCCATTTTCAAGGCCTTCTCCAGATAAAATTCAAGTTTTACAGAGAAAATTTGATATATAAAGATTGATATTTCAAGTTTTACAGAGAAAATTTGATATATAAAGATTGATATAATAAACCAAAACACTAGTAATATTTTAATTAATATTTAAAAAATGTTTATATAAATGTTTATTTTTACTTTAAATTTCACTTTGGCTACATCCATAAAGTATATGGATAACATTGGGTAGTTTCGTGATAAAGAAATGTACACTTGTATCGACCATACCAGAAATAATATGCACTTGCAGAAGAATGTATTTAGTTTCGAGTTTATTTTAATATTTAAGAAATTTTAATAGTATTTATTTTGATTCCACTTTTAATATTTTGATACAAATTTTTATTGATTATAATATGATTTTTAAAACCCTATTCAAGACATTTCTCATATTTCTAAGGCTTTTTCAAGAGAAACCACAAAATTCAAGGCCTGTTATAGAGTTAATTCATTATTGATTATTATATTGTACCCAATATATAAGTGATTTCAAACTTAAAAAAAAAAATTGTTTAATCTATTTTTGACCCATAGCAAGTAAGACCAAGTTGAATTTGTTCCACAGGTTCAAATCCCCTATATATCAAGTTTCAAGTCTGTAAACCAAAAATTGACAGGAGTTTGGTAGAGACTGTTCTTCAAACAGACTGTCACTTTATATATATATATATATGATACACGAGGGATGTTCCAAAAGTAATCCCTCCTAGTTTGTTTTTTTTTTTTTTGTTTTTTTTTTTAATTCCATCTGAATAGAGTAGAGGGAATTGCAAATTACATTATGATGACTGAACTTATGCATTCGTGACCTGAAAGTTTCATCTCTGTTGTAGATACTGAATATGAGATTAAGAAAGCAACTCCCGTCTTCAATGTATGTCAGAAGCAGAGAGGTGTCATTGAATTCCTGACAAAAATGTATTGAGAATGGTGGTGACTATCTAGAAAAATAAATTCTGAAGCAGAAAAGGGTACTTGTTTTAATGGTACGACTCCTGTCTTCATAACTCTTTTACGTTTTGAGTTTTTTTTTGTTTTGTTTTTTTGTTTTTTTAAATAAAAGGCTTTACTTTTGGAACAATCCATAATGGGTCTTGTTAAAATCTTTAGATTTAGGAAAAGTTGAAAGAAAATATTTGCTATCATTGTACCATTATTTGATATTAGTAACATTTGCTGCAAATGTTAGTTAAAAGTTTTATTTTTCTTCTCACGTAAATATTGTAAGCATGTGTGCACAAGTTTCAGAGCTCACCTTTGAGTCTTCTGGTTGACCATCTTTGCTTACAGCTTGGTCGTCTGGATCAAGAGGGACCTGATTCTTTGATTCTGTACCTTCTGAATCTGCTTCAATACCCGACTGGGATTGATCACTTTTCCCCTCTACTCGGGGAAGTCGATGTTCTTTTTCATCAGTCAATACTTGACTATCAGAATCTCCGCTTGATCTTTCGATATCTTTCTGCTTCCGCTTCTTCTTCTTACTCTTTTTACGAGCAGCAGCTTCAGCACTAGAAATAAGAGAATTAATCATTAATACAACAAAAAAACAATCTGCTTGAGAGTCCTAGAAATCAAGTGAATGTTGAAATTAAATAAGTGGTCAACTACATTAAGTATAAACATTTCAATCAGAATCTATTCTTTAAAACATTTCACCTTCAGAAAACAAACTTGAATACCATAAAAGAATAAAAACTTTTAGACTAAATTCTTGACCTTTTGTAAGGCATTTTGAAAGCCATGAATCGGGAGACTTAAGGCTGCTGCTTTCTAACAACTTTGTCATATTTCCATTCAGTGCAGCAATCAAACCACAGACAGAAATGATTATTTCTGAACTTTGGCAGATGATATGACAGAGGTAAAATCAACATAATAGCATTCATATTGGGTGGGTGAAGCCAGCTCCAAATGAGTTCATTGTGTTATGCGCTAATCGACAGCAGAGTCGTCTGAATTTTCTATCTTTATTAGTCCGTTAGCAATAGACGGAGGCTACCTAACTAATTAAGGAATGCATAAAACTTAGGAACATCATGATAGACAATATAGAACTCCAAAAATGTGACAGTGATACATGTTTATTCACACAATTCTGAGACAGCACATTCAGAACTACAGAACACAATGCAAAATGAGATTGCCGGTATGGCAAACACTAGTGTTAGCATGCAATGGATCTAATGTAAATGTATATAGTCGCAGGATGATATTTAAGCACTGCGGTGAGGCAAAAACCATGAAATAATCTGTAGGCAATAGATGCAACTGTCACAACAGATTTAATCTCAACAAGTACAGAAGGAACAGGATTGTGGTAGGGAATATATAGTATATATTCGATGGCATGACACTGTAGATGCTCAAGAGAATCAGAGAACACCCTGACAACTCTGGCAAACACTAGGGACCTGCATTCCAAACAAGGAAGAATCATTGCCTTGTAAAGCCTAGCCAGAAAATTCCATTCATGAAGAATTTGGTAGCTCAGAATATACATGTAAAGCTCCTTATTAACCTTGTTGGATATATAAGACAAGCAGTCGTTAAAACAGATTGCTAGATATTACTATTCCCAGATAGTTATGACATTTTGAAAATGACACAAACGAGTCTTGAAACTAAATCCCATGGATAGGGACAGAAGAGAAGCATCTAGAGAACAATAGCACAACTGTTTTTGCTGGTTTGAACAGCATGATGTCCCAGCCCCTTGCCCACTCAGATGCAAAAAAACAAGCAACTGATGTTCTGTTAGGGTCTGGGTGTGACACAGCAATTTTTGTGCCATCGGCATAAGAGCTTGAGAACAGTCAAGTTGTGTGAGCACATCAAATAAAGAGCCAGCAATCAAAGTTCCCTGCAGACGCAAGAAAAGAACCTGCCTTGGATGCCAAATAAAGGCTCAAGTGAGGAACGGTTCCAAATGCATTGGTAAGATCCAAAATTGACGAAATTGTGCACCATTTAGTCTCACGTTCCGAGGCCAAGTGGTGATAAAGACAGGTAGCTTGTTTTGTGGTAAAGTGCAATTTTAGAAAACTAAATTGAGACTGATGAGCTTATTTTCTATATGTGAAGTAAAGCAGTCATTTGCAATGTGCTCCATGACCTTGCCAAGACAAGAGGTCAGAGAAATTCGATGATAGCTAGATAACTTCGATCTGTCACCTTTCTTGTCGACCAGAACCAGGGTGAAAATCTTCCATAGAAGAGGCATGCGACCAAATAAAAATGACAGGTTAAACAGATAAGCCAGGGGTTTCGATAATGAGAGCACATCAATTGAACAGAATATTGGGAATATTATTCAGCTCCATACTCTTTCCAATGCTAAATTTGTTCAGTTTTGCAAAAACAATATCTAGTGTGAACCGAATATCAGTAAGTAAGAGCACACTTTACTTCATTTCTAATGATGAACAAAAATATTGAATCAAGTCACCATCTCTAGCTCTGTCTTCACTGTTCTAATCCAAATCTTTAGTTGGTCGTCTCTGTACCACCTCCAGCTTGCAGGTGATATTGGAGCCTACTAACTTGCATATGAAATTTTCACATCGTTGAAGAATTTGACCAAATCCACAAAATCACCTTTTAAAAGAAATCTGTGATGCTAGATGCTAGTGGTGTTGCATCTTACATAGACAATGCAATTTAACATTTGGTTGGAAAGGAGGGATGCTTCGAAGGCAGTAGATGTTAAGAATATAGAGTGCATAAAGATCTTTGCACAGGGGTTAACTGTACACCAGTATCGTGTATATCAGTGCTTAGCATATTTTAAATTTTGGTAAGTTTCATCTTTTTTTAGAGATAATTTACTCTAGAGCCAGCAGAAAGCTGATATGGGTTGCAATTTTATTCATAATCTACCTTTTAGAGGTTGAGCCAATATACTTGAACTGTTAGATTTCCTTAATAGGGATGCAGTTGAGAATGTTGGAAAGTTGTGCGTGTGTGTGATAGGTCTTTGTTTTAGAGGCATTGACTGTTTTATATAGATGGGATTTTAATGTAATGTCCATTTTAAGAGATTTTTTATTATTTACTAATCAGTCAATTCTTTAAAGGCTAATGAAATGAATAGCACATCAATTGAATATTATGAAGATCGAAAATTATGAATGGAACAAATAAAATTTGATGACTCATGAGGACGGGTTATAAGTTTATTTACTGACACTGATGCTATGATTTTGAATAGAACAGAATCCTATTAACACTTGATAAATGGTTACGGAGAGGAACTGAAAGAACAATTTAATATCCAAAAAATGTTTGATCAATTCAAATTAAAATATTTTGGAATTTTATAGTTCCACAATAAGTATTTGTGTGAGGTGAAAAGATTCCTCTTATATAATCATTTTATCAGCCGTGCTAAAAACTGAATATCACCAAAGTTAAAAAGTTGACATTAAAGAATCCAAAAAATGATTAAAATAATTGTTTCAAGTAATGGATACTTCTTTTGATACTAAAAGATAAAATAGCAACCCCACTAACATATTTGGACGTTTTAGCCATATCACATTGTATTCCCATCTATTTCTACACAATTCAAAATCAGTTTTTATTGATTTACTATTTAGAAAAAATTAGTTTGGTCTTTAATGTGCTATGAATAATTAAGATTCAATGCATTAGCTGTTGAAATGAAACTTGAAGAAAATTGCTTTTCCTTACTTTGCATTTTTACATCCCCCACCTCTCCAAGAGTTTTGATCTAATATTCATTGTTTTCATTTACCCCAAGATAACATTAGATTTTGTAAAGATGCTTCACTTGTTTGAAGCCTACATCTTGTTATACATTGTGCAAATCGGCTTCTCGACCAATAGCAAACAATGACAAATTTTCTAATTCTTAACAAACTTTGAAAAGATTAACAAATCTGGTATCATTATTTTGTAAAAATTGATGTACATCAAAATATTTTTAGATAGAAAAAAAAATGTTTATTTAGGATATCCAATTGAAGAGTAAATATAATCATAATGATATTCGAAAATGAAAACTATAAAAATAGTACACACACACATAACTATTTCATTTAATCACATAAATATACAAAGATAATTTTATGCATAAATTTTCAGTATTTACTTCAGTGCTCAATACATACAGAGGTAGATAGTAAGTTATGAAAATATATATGGCAATTAAGCTACACAGAATATTCCGTGTTTCATTCTTGTGAGAATTAGTCAGCCTAATGAAAAGCTTGATTTAAAAGATCAAGAGATAAAAGGTGTTTATTTCTTAATTTATGGAAAGTTATTAAAATCTAATATCAAATTATAATAATAAAAAAAGAAAAAAGAAAAAACCCTGCAAATTTCAATCATCTTTGGATGGAGTTGAAATAAAAAGAAATCCTTTTCCAAAGATCAATTATTGAATTATCATTTAAGATTTAAAATAAAAGCAAAAAACAATTGTGCTTATATTCAACTGTAACTACTTAGTTTGAAAGCTAGAGTGAATCATGTCAAACAAAATGGCAGTGACCTTCAGAAGATGTGACGAGTAAAATTGCAAGCTAACGGCAGGTCTGCTTTGGAATTAGTAACATCCATTAATGTCTACAAGTTAGTAGAGAGGGGAGTAAACACTAAATACAGGTATTCACTCTACTTTTCTGTAAGGAGACATGACTGCATAGTTTTGCAGACTTCACCCAAGGAACTTCTTTCTCCAAACAGCAAAGCCAATCATTAGAAATTATCAGTCCTTTTCCGATAGAAAACATGTTTAACCTTGACTTGCTTTCAATGTAGACAGACTCGTATTAAATCAAAACAAAGCTAACAAGACTAAAGTTTAAGACAAATTTTTTACATAACTGAAAAAAAAAACATTATATAAAATGGATCCACCATAACAAAAAATAGCAAATCTATAGTTTTCAAAGTCGCATGTATATCCTTATTAGAGGAGATGATGTTAGGTTTTTGCAGTGTGGTGTCAACATCCTTCATAAAGAGCCTGGTTTTTTCAATTGGTTAACAAATAGATGAATATAACATTTCAGTCGTCAATTTTCTAAGTGGAATAAGATTATATCTTTTTCAACAATTTATTCAAAAAATATTTTTATGTTGACGAAAATATTGAACATTTTATTCTAAAACAATACAAACATTAAATTGTGTTATTTTTAACGTTATTAGTCTTGTACAGTAAAAGTAATAAAAAAAAGCATTTTTCAATTTGGAATGATATTTTTATTTTTTTTTTAGAATTAAATGAAAAACATTCCATAATTTAAATAGAAATGCAACGTTTCATTGAAACTAAGCATACGACATGAAAATGGACTCAATATTACAGCTGCTTTACAATTACAAGGATGAAAACCTATTAATATTAAACAGAACTTTAAAATTACAATTGAAATACTGTTCATAACTTCACTAAAAGGGAAAGCGAAATAATTTTTCCTGTTTTATATATTACAAAAATTACTAGTTAAGATATGCCTTAATTTTAGAGTTGTCTCTCAATTGAAAACCACTTCCAAATATAAAGTAAAGATTTTTAACTTTGGAGAATGATGTTTCTAATCATCATTCAGTAGGAAAATCAAGAGTTTGAAAGAACTTGCCTCCTAACAAGGGTAGAATTAGACACGATAGTTTTTGTCCTTCAAAAAGGGCCACTCTGAATTGGGAATTTTTGAAAGTTTTATATAAAATAAACAGGTACTCAAATTGATCTTATGGATTTTCTATATATATAAAAAAAAGAACTAATCAAACTATTTTCTTAACGCATAACTCCTGAAGACACATTAGAAACTAAACAAGGTTTATGAAATATTCCTTAGTTTATAAATAGAAATTAAAGTTCAAAGGTCAATAAATTCAAATTTAATTTTGGAGAGCAAAGGTAAAAACAAATCTTTCTGCTAATTTAATGAAGTATAGAAAGTGGGTAAGAAGAGTCATCAAAATATTTCTCATTGCCTCAAATGCACAGAAACTCTTAAGTCAATTAAATTTTCATCAGAATTTGTTGTTTCGAAATGAGGATAATAATCCTGATTGTTTATATTCACAAAATTTGGACAGATGTAACCTTCGACCTTCAGGTTCAAGGATAATCACACTGTAATAAGTAGCAATACATAAGATTAGGTTTAAACCTACCAAAATATCTACATGGATCCATGGCATAACCATTAACTACATTGGTATATTAGTTTTAAGTCTTCCCATATTGAAGTTTAATTACTATTCCATTTTTTCACAACACCTGACAAAAAGGTCATTTCAATCTTAAACAATCTTTGTTTTGAATTAAATCAGAAAATCAACTTTTTGGCTATATAAACAAAACAATCTGTTTTTTGTAAATGGATTCAAAATACTTTTGCTTTTCTTTAAATAGTAATTAAGTAATAAAATTGGTACATCATATAGACAGTCTCAAACATAATGCGATAAAAAAAAAAAAAAAAAATGTATAGGTGACAAATATCATTAAATGTGGAATCATTTCAATTAATCTATTATGCATATAACCGGAAGAAAAAAAATGTTTGACATGTGTACATATAGGTGTATCAGAATTTTTGTAGGAATTCTTGACACCTCTAACACGAAACTGCAAATAAAATATAAAAATCTCGTAATTTCTCTTTTAAAAGTGGGGTATTTATTTTCTTTATGGATTATACTTCCAAAATAAACTATTAAAGTTGTTTTAAATGTAATAGATTTTTTTTTTTTTTTTTTTTTTTTTAAAACAGTAATGAAATTAATTGAATGTTACGAGTTCAGTATTTTTCAATTTTTAAACTTTAAAAATCTATCAAAACTTTTCTATTGGTTCTATTTTTACGATATTTTCGGGGTCAATGTAAAATTTTATGCTCTTTCCAATAAACCGAATATAATATTTTAGACAAACGTTTTTTTTTTTTTAATTAACGCCCCCCCCCCACCCCATTTTCAAATGTCTATTAAAAAGTAAATAATTCATGTACCAAAGTTTTATATATCACAAATTGAAGATAAAAGATCAATAAATAATATATTCAAATTTAAAACAAAAAAAATGTAAAGTCCGAAGTTTTAAACCTTTAAAAAAACAAAAAAAAAAACAAAAAAAAAAAACACGTTGTTTGTTTATTTATTTATTTTTTTAATGAAACCTTGGTCCTTGCTCCTTTAATTGAAAAAAAAAAATTAGGGCTTGAATTACATTTTTTGAGGAGTTATAAGCTTCGAAAGAGAGTGGGTGGAATTATTCAATAGTTTTCAAGAAATTTCTGACACTGCTAGTGTACATATGCTACAAGAATAGAGTATAATGTTTACAAAACACTTTTCTCAATAACTACACCTTGGAATTTTTTGAAATTTTGCAAAACATTAAACATGAGTAAAAAAGTAACATTTCCTAGGAAGACTCCAGTTGCCCCCCTAGGGGTGCCTTTTGAGTTAAAAATGATTAAAACTGACACTGTTGTGCTTATTAAAACTTTCTGAAAAATTGTAACTAACTGATTTCGATATAATTTTGTTTGTCTATACTTCACAATAACTCTTGGGTGTGCCGCAGGGGCTCTTTTAGGGCTAATAAAAACACTCCATTTTTGAGACTATTTTACCATATTTGTTCAAAATTTTCTGTGTATATCTATTTAACAGTTTTGCATCGTGCTGAACTCAAATTAAAATGTTAAGGCCTTGGGGACTTGTGGCCTAAATGGGAAGGGGGGGGATGGACTTAGTAATTTTTTTTTTTTTTTTTTTTTTTGCATGGTGCAGAACTCAAATTTACATATTTTAAGGCCTAAAACTGCACTGTTCATTTTCACTAGGATTTTACGTCCCCTAGGGACTTTTGAGGCTAAGGGGAAGGGGGCAAATGCTGAGCTTAGTCATTTTTTTATGCTTCGTCCACTGTGCACTCACGTGGGACCATGCATGCTTTATTTGTTTTTAAATTGTAATTAAAAGAAAGTGTTTATTATTTCATTTAATTCAATATGCGTGGAACTAAAATTTTTTTTAGCAAAAACTTAAAATGCAGGAATGCCCTTTTTACGTTTTTTTTTTGTTTGTTTGTTTTTCCCTAGAGTGATCTAGGTGTATCAGAATCTGCCATTAAAAACACCGTATATGAACTTAAATAAATGAACTTACTATCTTTCGAAGCTTATAACTACTTGAAAAGTGTAATTCAAACCGTAATTTTTTTTTTTTCAATTAAAAGGAGCAAAGACCAAATTTAAAAAAAAAGAAGAAAAAATTTAATAACAAATTACGCAATATTTGTTTTTTTTTTTTTTTTTAAAATCGGCTTTCTTTAAAAGATTTTAAAAAAATCAACGAAATCTTACTTAGTTCGATTATAAAAAATATATATAAATTCCAAAAAATCACTTACCTATAAAAAATTCTATTTAATGTGTACTTCCATTGTTAAGAATTTATCCATATTTATACTTATATTCCATGTTCTTTTTGAATAAAATACTTTTTTAAACAAAGATTAAAAAACGTAAACTCAGACTTATTGACTGTTCAAATAAAGGGAGAGAAATCTGATTTTTTTCGCGATTATCTTATGGTGACTTATAGGTCATTTTATTGCATGCTGTTAACGAAAATTAGTATTTTGGGACCTCCGTAGGTGAAAAAACGCACACATTCACTTATAAGTTTTTTTCGTTAAACAAAAAAAATCAAGTCAACCAATTTTTTTTTTTTTTTAATTCTCTTAATAAAATACACAAGTCTTTGATTATTATATCTTATTTCTACTTTATCGAGTGAATTTTTTTTTTAAATATCTAAAGAAAAAAAAAAAGAAAACATTGAATGAAATAGAAAAAAATTGCCGTCAGCATCTGGTATTTACTTGACGATATAAGCATAACATGAGCTTTCATTAAAAAAAAAAAAAAAAAAAAAAAAAAAAAAAGAAAGAAAAAGAAAGAAAACAGTTTTATACTTTAGACTTTACAGGTAAATTTAAAAAATATTTTGTTTTAAATTAAAATATTTTATTTATTGATCTTTTCTCTTCAATTTGTGATATATAAAACTTTGGTATGTAAATTAATTATTTAAATTTTAACAGACATTTCAAAATGGGGGGGGGATAAAAAAAAAAAAAACACGTTTGTCTAAAACATTATATTCGGTTTGTTGGAAAGAGCATAAACTTTCACATTGACCCTGAAAATATCGTAAAAATTGAACCAATAGAAAAATTTTGATAGATTTTTAAAGTTTAAAAATTGAAAAACATTTCACTCGTAAAATTCAATTGATTTCATACGTAAAGAAAATAGCTTGTTGAACACGCACCAGCACTTGGTAAACACTGTCTTTTAAAAAAATAATATTTCTATTATTTTTTAAACAACTTTAATAGTTTATTTTGGAAGTATATTCCATACAGAAAATGAACAACCCACTTTAAAAAGAGAAATTACAAGTTTTTTATATTTTATTCGCAGTTTTCTGTTAGGGGTGTCAAAAATTCCCAAAAAATTCTGATACAGCTAGCTCCTGGCCTTCATAAGTGGTGACCTCCCTAGAAAGTTTATTTCATATGAAGATTCTATGTCAATGTTTACGAACTGAAAAATCGAAACATCAAACGAAAATAGCTCCCCACTAATTCGTTGAAAATTTAATTTTTGACCGATTAGCAAGTCTTTAAGAACATGCAAAATGAATGGCTGATTCCAAAAAAAAAAAACAAAAAAACATTTTAGTACTTCTCACTTTAAAATTTGCCAAAGTTCAGAAAATTAATTGTAATTAAATTTTCAGTACTTATTTAACGATCACAGAATATAATTAACAAAGCATTTATAAAACTTGGTGAAAATGTATTATTTTATATAAACCAAAAACACCTTTAAAGTTAGTTTTAAATATTGAAAAAATAAATAAAAATGAATGAATTTATTTTTGGTAGTTTAAGAAAAAGCATCGTAGATGTTAACAATTTTTTAATATCTCATGAACATCATAACAAAGTCCCTAAAGTCATTCTTAATGAAATAAATATAACTATAATTTTTTTTTTTCTCAAACTAACGATATTATCATTGAATTAACCATTATTTATTCAATATTTTCACCAAAAAATAATATAAATGCAAAAAATATTTCATGTGATTTTAATAAGTTTCCGTGGAAATTTATAGTGCAATATATTTCCCTTGTACGCATAAACGTGTAAACTTCAGCACAAGTTTTTTTTTTAATAATCTTGAAAATAAAATTGATATCTCAGGTCACTAAGAAAAAAATAAAAAAAGGTACATTTCTACTCACAATTTACTAAAGGAAACAAGAGTGGCAGAAAAATTAAACATGGGAAAATATGGACGGCGATTAAAAAAAAAAGAAAGTTTATCACTTTCATTAGTAACATTTTTTTTCTCCAAATTTAAAAATGGCAAATGTGTATTTCAGTGGCGTAAATTATTTAACAGACAAATTTATAAAAATTATTTATTTTTATATAAAACACATTAGACCCTAGAACTGAAATAAACCCGAAAACATTTAATTTTTTATTATTTTTTTTTACAACACTTTTTATTCGACTAAATGTACAGCAATCGAGACCGCCATCTTGTTTTGGAAATTTGGCCTTTCTAGTGCTTGCTTCACAGATTTGCCTTTTTGAGGCTAAATTTGGCCTTTTTTTACGCTCTTGCGTGGAACCATGGTCCATGGGGAGGGGGGGGGACACGATCTAAAAAATATATTTCCCCTTGTATATTTTATGAAAACTGCATTTTATATGTAATTTCATTCTAAAACAGATAAGTATCGATAATTTCACAAAAATCTGACCATTAGTTGATTTTTGATATATTTATTAAATACGGGTATGTTTTCATGTTCGGAATGTCTACTACATGGTAACGTTATTTTAAAGCGCCTATTATGTAAACACGATTTTCGTCTCGCAATTTCATTATTTTCGTTCGATGAAAAAACTTAATTTTTAATTATTACTGGTTTATTTTGCCCTTCTTTTAAATGGTACAAAAGTTATACTGATAATATTAATTTATAATAAAGTTACATCGTGTTACATATAGGGTGGGGTAATTCTGTGGTGACTTTTGGCAGTCCCTAGTGTTTTATATAAAAATAATTTTTATAAATTTTTGTCTGTCAAATAATTTACGCCGCTGAAATACACATTTGCCTTAAAAATTCTATTTAATTAATAAAAAATGATTTTAGCTTTTTTTTTTAAATGAATAATAAATTTTAATAAAACATGTTGACACGCAGCTTCAACTAAACTAGTAATATTTTGCATATGAAAATAATGAAAATGCGAGACTAAAATCATGTTTACATTATCGACGTCTTAAAAACAACGTTCCTCGCTTTGAAAGCGCAAACATACCATTTGAACATATAATTTATAAATGAATAAATATTGATTTCATGAAAATCTAATCATTAGTTGATTTTTGCTAGATTAGATTGATAAAAATTGAAACATTTTATACACCTAAAGAATTTAAATAAAATATTTTTGTGCGTACACGCACAGGTTATCTCTAAGATCAGTGCTCGGAAGAATTAACTACTGGAACTATATATTTATTTTTAAAAATTACTTTAGTTTTAACACTTGTGTTATCACGAAAAAATTTTTTTTTGTATTATCAAATAAAAAAAAGTTCAATTTTTACATTTCGGTACAAATTATTACTAAATTATGATAAAAATAATTTATTAAATTAAATTATTTTGCGTAATTTTTTTTTAGTTTTAACTCATTTTCCCAAATTTAGCGTGTTCAACAGTCCGCCGCCAGTTGTATTTTTCAAATACATCGATAAACCCTGTATGTTTTTCGAGCCGAATAAACATTTTACATTAAATAAAAACACCAAAAAAAATATCCAGTTAGATAACATTCATTTGTTATAAAATTTATTTTTTGACAACTTTTTCGAATCTGTGTATAGTAAAACAGGTGCTAATGCACTTAATGATCCGCGCTATTTTTTAAAATCGTATTTCCAATTTTAATTAAAGTTTTGTTTTTTATTCAATTGTAAGGTTAAAGTACAGAATATGTACAAAACACCCTCCCCCTCCCCATGTTAAAAGAATGGCTTTTTAAATAACGTTATTTCAGCACGGATCAATAAGTGCACTGCATCGTAAAACAAACAAACTATTTATAGAAATGTAAAATTGAACATTTTCTTTTTGTTTTATTATTTGAAGATAATACAAGAATGTGTGTGTGTGTGTAACACAAAAGTATTAAAACTAATTTTTTTAAAAATAAATATACGCTTGCGTTTTTCGTGTCATGCTGAGCATGCTCTCGTTCCGTTCCATAATCAACCGTAGCCACCCTCGGCATCTTAATTGATTTTTCCGAGCACTGATCTTGGAGATTAACCATTATTTATTTTACATGTACAAGTTGTACAAGAAAAAAAGACAATATTGATTTTTATATGGATTTTTTTTTTTTTTTTTTTTTACAACTTCTTTGATAATTTGAACTCTTCAGCTTCATAAAAATGCTGTAATTTTTATCAACCTAAATTTATTTTTAGTTTTCATAACATGAAATATAGGGGGAGAGGTAAAAAAAAAACATTAAAAAAATCATAAAATTTTTTTTTAAAAAGTTCCCCTCAGATATTTTAACGAAAACTAGTGCACAGTGCAGTTGCAGTACTTATTTAGAGTGGGACTTATGGCGGTAATTAAAGTAAAGAAAATACAGATGGTGTTTAAAAAAAGTGTTTTAGATCAATCCCTTTCCATAGTTTTTAACTTTGAAGCAATTTAATTAGAAAAAAAAGGGGGGAGGCTTCAAAGTCTGCCCCTATTTCTAAAGTGGAAGTAGTAGCAGCAAGTGGGCCTTTTTAGAGGGAAAGTTTCACGAGTTTTGAATTCAATCAGCTCAGAATGGTTAGAAAATAAAAGCATCTTAGTCGAACGAGGGTACATCTAATCTATGTAATCAGACAGTGATATAAAAAAATAATAAAAAATAAAACAGGAATAGGGGATCTCTTTTCATTGACTCCGCGGCGCACGTGGTGTGGGCCGCCCATGTGCAAAACTAACGCGGTTACATGGCAACCAAAAAACAGGATTTAAAAGAAACATGATTAAAGCATATTCAGATTCGATTGTGTGGAAAATAAAATGTACTTTATTTGATAAAAGCACTTTAATAATTTATCTACCTGCTACTACGCAAAGGATACACGGCGAGTTAATTGTGCACTCTTTTTTTTTTTGTGGTGTTTGGATAATTATAAAAATAACCATGATCGTACCCATCGTTATTCCCGGATAGATATATGCGTGCGGGAGGAGGGGGCTTAGGTTAACTGATGATGTACCAATCGGCGTCGCTCTTTCCGAAGGATGAGGTAACACCTGGGAAAATGCCACCAGAGACAACAGAACCATACTCTGATATAAGCGTAAAAAGGCCTGTGCCAGATGATTTTTAGCACAAGTACAACTTGTACAAGTGATTTCTAAAAAAACTGAATAGTAAATAAACGATATTTTTCCTAGTCTTGTAAGAGGGATTACATATCAATGTGTGCAATATCCAAACAATGACAGATCCTATTCATCCAGAATTACAATGAATCTACTTCTGACATGAACGTCTTGAAACCGATAGTATTTAATGCGACTCCGGAAAAGATATTTCAGTTAAAAGATTGAAGTTAATATTGAAGTTAATATATTCGGTGCGTGCGCATACAGATCAATCCCCATGGCTGCCAATTTTGGATTGATAAAATCAGATAACGAAGTACAACAGCCAACCACACAAACCCTGGTTAAAGAACAAAACAAAACGAATACATTGTATTTTTCTTTTTACATGTATGTATTATTTTATTATATGTAAATTAGTCTTTTCTTTTACAAAAATAAAATAAATAATTTTATGGAATCAATCCAGACTTTAATCGGGGCGTTCTTATTTTAAGGTTAGAAAATCGAAAGAAAAAAAATGCAATTTAAGTAATCAGTGTTTTGCTTCAGGAACTATAATTGCGTGTGGTTTACTTTGGGCTGTTGAATTACCGGATTTAACAAATATTGGCAGCCACTTCGAAAAGTAAATGGAAAACAAATTTAGAATAAGTTTTAAGGAAGAATAATGGAAAGGGTGATATACCAAGTCGAATTGGACAGTTTATAAGAAAAAGAAAAAAAAAACTTGTCTTGCAAGAAAAAAAAAAAAAAAAAAAAAATGTATGTTTTTCCCCCGTGTCAAATAAGTCGATTTTTCTTTTCTTTTTTTGGTCTTTTGTTTTATAGTGTCATTGAAAAGTTCAGGTCATGAGACTATTACAAGACTTAGAAATAAAATGATTTGTGGATTTAAAAAAAGAATCTTTATTTCAAAGACAAAATGTCATTTCATTTGTTACTGAAAATGTAGTCCCTAGTGTTGCCCAATTCTTTTTCGTTTTGATTTTTTTTTTTTTTTTTTTTTTTTACTTAGAAAAAACATGTATAAGAATCGTTTGGACTTTTTAAATTTTTCATCTTAAAAACAAGTGAATAAAATGATACAATCCAATTTCATTACTTTAAAAGATCTACTTGCAGAAAATAAGTGGAAATTTATTCCAATCATATTTTGTTAACAAAGTGATTCCAGTCATGTTTGTAGCTTTTATTTTTTTTTAATATAAGAAACGAAAAATACATTTTTAAATTAAAAGAGGGAATGCATTATAAAATGTAATTTAATTTGGACATGTTAGTTAACGGTTTATAATGAAAAGAAAATTAAACGCGAAAATTTAAAATTATTAGATAAATAAAGGGGTGATAGAAAAAAAAACATGGAAAAGAAAAGTGAAATTTAGAAATTTACTCCCGCATTATAACATTAGATTTTCTTGTAACAGCGCTTGATTTTATTTGCGTTTTATTACTTAAAAAACGAAGCACGATTTCTTAAAACTATTATTTCCAATACTAATTAAAAAAAAACCGTTTCATTGCTAAACCTGATATAAATGATCATTTAGCAGAAAATAGATTGCATGCTAGATTTCACAGCAAGTAGACGGTCATGAAATCGGGGATGTATTTAACAAAGAACAATAGTTGGCGATTGGTCCCTCACTTTGTGGCAGTTGAAGGGACACACCAAAAACCGGCCCCACCCTTTAAAAAAAATACACCCCCGAAGCTACTAAAACGAGATCAAACATTTTACATATAAAATCTTGAGCGTAAGGCAAGGCTTCCATAAATACCTTTGACCTGATACTTCATCATCTTCGACATCGCCGTCGACGGCACTCTGATCAACATCTAAGTCAGAGCTCATGTCATGCAGGGAGTCGGCGTCCGCCATGGCGAGATCTTTAACATTTCATCAACGAAGGAGGAGGAGGGAAAATACAGCGGATTCAAACTTCTCTTTAATGTTGGAAGAAATAATATTCGTCCTTCAATCGTCACATATTTTTCTTTATAGTTTTTGAAATAAACAATCATACATGCCGTTTCAATATGGATATAATTTTAAAGAAATAATATTTTAAGTTTAGCCGCTTTCAGTAGTTAGCTCCCTTGATCCAATCCGGGGGAAATGTAACTTCCGGTTATTATGCCAACTTCCGGTTTCAAAATTGCGCATGCGCAAATGTTTCCTTAGCAACCTTACTACTAGACCCCCTTATTTTTACGAACAAATATACGTTTTGAAACAAAATTAATTTTAAAAATTCTCCGAAGTAAACTTTTACGCACAAAAAGACTAACCCAAAACAATATAAAGGCAGGTTCATCATTGCAGATTTAAAACCAAATATTACTACGAACTAACAAGATACATTTAAAAAGCTAATTAAGAAGTTTCTGTTGTCATTTAAGTATAAATGTTGACGAAAGTTGATTCCAAGCAAGAAATTAGTTGAGGTTTGAATAAACAAAAGAAACGACGAAAATTAAATGTCACTCACCTATCTTGTGGAAGAGTAGGAGAAGTGAGGACAAGTGACTTCTTTTTATAATAGAACACGTTTTAGAAACGGAAGCGAATCTGGGGAAAGTAGAAGAGGAAGATAAAACCCAAGAGCGGGAGGAGAGGGAGGTTTCGTTTTTGCTCATCACAATTACACAGAAAAAAAAGTTTAAGATTAAAGTAAATGTGGTATTATGGCAATTAGATAATATGTATGTAATTGTTGACTGCTAAAAGGTATTGTTAGTATGATGAATGTGTGAGGGGGTTTAAAAGATGACAAAAAATTCAGACAACATACAATATTAGTATACGGAATAGTGGATAAGTTATTTATATTTTCACGGTGAGATGATGTGACACAAATGTAAGAGTGTGCGTTCTGAGAAGCTAGCGTCCTAAAGGAAGAGCACTCTGACCCACAAAAAAACACTTAGCAATAAACTAAACCTTTTCAAAGGGAGATATATGTGTATATGGAATAATGGAGAAGCATGTCAACAGGCTAGTCAAAATAAGAGCACAAACACATCACTAAAGCAGAACGAAGATATTTTGGTCAATTCATATGGCCTTAATGATTTGGTGTAAATAAGCTTTATTGCACAGAAAACAAAGCCTTTAATACAGTAAAATGTGTAATCTAGGGAGGAACAGGGTGTATGTATTTAATTAATATTCTCCTCTCAAAATAATCAGAGCTTGTGTATAATTGTACGATTATTTTTATCAATAATCTTAATGAATCCAGGGATGGATAATAAATTATAAACTTCCTTCCCACCATAGGAAGATATGACATATGGTCAAGAAGTTGGGGAAAATTAAGCCAGCACTCCTGAAGGAGGAGCACTTTGGCCAAGTAAAAACTGACTGGTCAACCCTGTCGGAATTCCCCAGTAGGAATACGTTAGGCAGTGAGCAATAAACTTACTCCACCCGAAAGACAGGAAGCAACAGCCTAGGGGGGTGAACCTCCTAGAACTGTACAGGACCAGCAACATACTGCAATCAACAGAGAAAAGGCCATTTCAGAAATGGCAAAGACTTTGTTGATTTTGGTGCCAAAGAAAAAAAAATCCCGCATTCTTTGTGCAAAGGGCAGAGATAATAAGGATAGATAAGGAAGATCCCAAGAGATGATGGCAGGTATATTTGAAATACCAGAGTGCTCTTTACCACAGCTTTGATTTATTTGTCTGACTTTTAGGCTAGGATCAAGTGTATTATCTGTTCTCCTCTCAGTATGAGGAGAGAATTTTATTTGTCCTAATCCAGAGTGGCATTTTTGGAGGAGTTGGATTTTCTCCACATTAAAGCCAACCTTTGTCCTCATGATATTTCTACTTCCTCTTTCAAACGACAGTAATTGTATAGAATAGTTAACAGAAAAAAAAAAAAGGGAAAAGAAAAAAAAAACAAATTTACAACAAATAACTTTAATCAAACATAGGAAAATTTTGTCTTTTATCAGTCTATATAGGTTTTAGGTTGGATCCTTTTTTAAGTGTTTTCTTTTTTAGTTCTTCAGAGTCCTGTCATCCTGACTGATTCAATATGATACCAACGATATGAAGCCTCAATGTCATCTGTTCAACAACTCAAAAATCGAAAATCAAACAAAAGTACTGCTAATAACTGTTACCAATGATTTATAGAAACATACGACATCAAGTCTTCACATTAAGTAAAATCTAGCGCCATGTTGAATCCATTAGGTTTACAATGCTCCGAAGGCAACGAGAAAAATCTTAAAAAAAAAAAAACATTTAAAGAAAGATCAAATCTCAAAAGCTATACAGATCGATAGATTAGGTTTTCTTGCGTTTGGTAACAATTATTTGTTGTAAATTTCTTCCATTCAAGAAACAATTGTAGCATTTTTTACTACAATCCAAAAAATCCAGAAGTATGCAGTTCTCATCTGTGCCACTTGGTTATAAGCGAGTGTAACGCACACGACTTTTTACATTTGTCTTCTTCCCTTCGAACGTGCCCCAACACCACTCCCGGCCCCAATGTAAACAGTAAAATCTCTGAAAAATGTTAAATGGTGTTCTAATCGGTAAATGTTGGTGTGTTACTTACGGAAAAATTGTTAATTAAACTGCAGAAGCACCTGTTAAACCACACAAGTTCTATAATTGAATCCCTCTCCCGCAAAAAAAAAGAACGAAAAACATAAAAATATTTGGTGCTTATGTTTTTGTAAACCGCATTAAAAACTATATAAGAAAAAAAAAAAAAATCCCCCCAAAAAGTAGTGAATTTTTAAAAATTTTGTTTTAGACAATTTTTTCTTCGAATTTTAAATTGTCCGCCAATGAAAAAAAAAAATTTTTTTAAATTCTGTTTTGAAAAAAAAGTCTTTCTGACATTACTCCCCCCCCCTACTTGGAGTGCTTTTCTTCTTTTTCATATAAGTTTAAATGTTCCACAAAAGATTTGTACGCCATGTGAAAAGGCCGTTCTCTACGTGAAGGCATATTCAACAACTGTCGTTTATGCTGCCGTGCACGCATGTAGCATAAAAGGAAGCTGTAAAATAGCGGAAAGTAGTTCGTGGGTTCAGGGGTTAATACCATGCAAACGGTAAATTTGCCCCGGGTTTGATTATCAGATTCATTGTCAGCAACCTCGATTACCCCTAAAAAAACAAATTAGAGTGGTTGGTGTTCTGTTGTAATGTATCTGAATATTTACCCATTCGTCTTCTTCTTCTCTTCACTGCCAACCACTCGACTCCTCTCGCCTTTGATCTTTTTATAACATCTTTTTAGCATAGCTTATTCATTGATGTGCAAATTAATGCATATCAAACTATACACCCAAGTGATCCTTAAAGATTATCTCATACAATTCCATGCACAGATCAGCACTCATCCCCAGGGTTTTCAGACACAATCATCCCTGACTACACAGCTAGACACAACTTTCCATTTCCAGCTGACTACAATATGGTTGTCTCCAAGTCTAACGTAAACAAGTTTTTGATGAGCCGTTCCATATAAATTAACAAATTTACCTAATTTCCATTACTAACGATTACTATATTGTCCAATTTCTACTGTACACTCTTTAACACTTATCCTCGAGTGGACTCTTGGCCTTGATAAGTGATGATGCCTATGGAAAAAGACCCCAAAAAACTATCCCTCACTACACAACAACACCAATTCTAAAAGAAAAAAAGTTTGGCTTAAATTGTAACTTAATTCTCTCGATTTTATGACGACAATAATTTTCCAAAAATTTTGACCCAAATTGTATTGTAATTTCTCGATTTCACGATAGCAATAATTTTCATAAAATTTGACCCAAATCGTATTTTAATCTCTCCATTTCATGACAACGATAATTTAAAAAAATGTTCGACCCAAATCATATTATAATCTCGCCATTCAAAACAATGACAATTTTCATCAATTTCCAATTTTCAGTTCAACTTCTGAATGCACATTTAAACTTCTCTATAACTTGATAACAGCAACAATTTTCTAAAATCCGACTCTTACCTTGGTCGCATCAACATCTAACATGTTTTGGTAAGCTGTTTTTTTATGGGGCTTTGTAAGGGGAGGTGACTATAAATAAGTAAAAACAATAGACTAAGCTTATTTCACGTAAACTCTAAAAGCGATCATTTTAACTGATTCATAATAAGTGATGGGACGATTTCAATATTTCTCCCGATTCTGATATAATTATCGATTCCATACTTAATTTCCGATTCCGATACAATTAGTGATTCCGATTCCGATTCTTCATAAATCTCTAAATATTTAACTATATAGTTGTAATTTTTTTTCCGATTACCATCAAAAACACATGTTAAATGTGCAAATATTTTCCTAAACATAAAAATATACTTGTGGGGGAAGATCTATCGATTTTAGCTTCATTGGTGGTTTAAAATCAATAAATATTTATTATTTTATCATTATTACCAGCAATGGAAGATTTAGCTTAAAACAAAATCAAATAAAAAAGACAATTAAAAGAATCATTTTGGCATCAGAAAACCAGTACAAATTTTTCCGATTCCGATAAATATTCCGATTTTTCCAATTCCTGATTTCAATTCCGATTAATCGTCCCAACACTATTCATAATGCATACTAAACCACCAGATTTTCCAATATTTTTACTTACAATAATTTTCTATGCATATCCATTTGTAAATCTATAATGTTTGAATTAACTTTCTTCTGTTTGTATAGATTTAAATTACATTACATCATAAAAATGAATAATGGCTTGCTGATGGCATCCATCTCTCATTGTGATGTCAATCAGTGTGCACAGTTACAAGATATAAGTACGGTAACAGATCTATAGAATTTTAGGATACAAAGTCACAATGTCTAGTTCAGTGTTTCCCAACATGAAACTTCAGGCTCAGTTGTGGACAAGGAATTTTGAAATGTGTCTGGAACTTTCATTGAGCCATGTGTGGGTCCCGAGGAAACTATATGCAGGTTGAAATTCTGTGGGGTGTGGTATAAATTTATGAAATCATTGTGGTGTAGCTCCATTGATTTTGAAATTCAAAAGAACACAATATATAATTAATTCCTGTAATTTGAAAACATTTTTACTACATTTTTTTAAATTAATAATAAAAGCCATTTCCACGTTACTCAAAATTTTTATTAAAGATGTGGTCCAGAGATTTCTTGTGACTTTGAAAATGGGCCACGAGGGAGAAAAGGATTGAGTAGCACTGATTACCTGTGATGCTTTGGATCTAGATAAAAGGGTCTCTTTCAGATTGATGGATGATGTCATAATTTTGTGATGTAATCCATTGTGCATGGCTATCTTCACCTCTGTTTGAATGGATGACATCTCAAAACGATGTCATTCAGTGTAAATTGGACCAAACAAACAAGATAATAAATGTGATCTACAAAGTCCTAAACATTGATATTTGTTTCCTCTGACAGAGAGCAGTCCTAGTGTGATTGTTTGGTTACACAACGACAATCAAACAATGGGGCATAGTACTTTAGATCGGACCTTTTAAGGACTCCATCCAAATATCTTTAGGAGTTCACAAAGCAGTCAGAGAGCTTCTAAGCAGCCACAAGGAAAGACATATACACTCTTATGCCACCCATCGACTATAAAGAAGGATTTTATTTCTCTTTCTTTAGCAATCAATTTTTTAACACACTTTATAGAAGTTACATAATTACAATCTATTTTCTTTTGCACTTGCATATTCTCACTCACAGAGTGATTAGTATGTGATCCAGTAAGAACAGACTGGCATATTCTCACTTATTTAGTGATATGCAATAAGAACACTCTTTGTATCGACAGCTTATTCCCCTTCTTGCAATCATCACAGACAAGATAAAATTAACAGATTCAATTCCATTTTTATAGTGCATACAGTGAATCAGCCTGTCATATATTCCTGTTTTTATAATTCTTTCCAGGTCATGTTTTGCGTTGCCAAAATTGTTGAATAATTAATAAAAATAAGATTGATTTAAAGTTTAGAGAAGTTTGTCTTTTCAATAGAAAGCTTGATGACACTCTTGTTTGTTTCAAACAAAGCCAGTAAGATGAATACAGACACAGCGACCTTGCAACAAAATTTCAAACAATTTTGTCACCACTTCCTCTATAAAACTATTATAGTAGATAGTCTAACTTATCTGTAGATTATCGCTTATAAGTTTTGTTGGATATTAATAGGTTAATTAGAATTTATTTGAATTATCCAGATTACTATTCTCACTTTGGTTGTTATTCTGACCATCTTCAAGTCCATCATTTTGAACTTGAGAACATATATTGGAAGGGAGGGTATAAATAATAACTTTTTTTTTAAATTATTATTTTTGTTCTAGCTGAGGATGGAGCATCCTACCAAATGCCAGACATTCACTTGCTATTTCATACATTCCAACCGAGAGATCTTTTTAAGATGCTCTACTTTTGGACTCACGGTTCAGTGGGTCAACTCTCTCCAAATTTCACTCTGCAGTCTTGTGTAAACACTTTCTTAGCTGGCTAACCTTTATGCAATTCAAGACATTCATGTTTCTGTAATGGTTTAATCAGAAACAGGAACACTTCACATAACTGTACCAGCATAATTGATTCATCCATAGGATAACCACTATACTTGAGAATTGTAGTACTTTATCCACTGACGTAGTGGATAAAGTACTTAGAAAATTCATATTATTGATCCCACCCAAAGTCAGTCAGAGGATTAGTGGACCGAACCGTGGTGAGATGATAATATCTATTGAAGGCAGCAATTGCTATGGATATAGTTGGAGGATTCGACATTCCTATACCACCGCGGTTAACCTGATGAAGGCCAGAGGAATAATTGGCCGAAACGTCGTGAAAATAACAACTGGAAGATGAGGATAATAGTCCAAATAATTAAGTAAAAAATCATACAATTTACTCATCTTCAAAATAATTCCAAACAAATTCAATAATATAACAATCGGTACAGACCCGACAATTGGAAAAACAATTGGATTTATGACACCAAAAAATCCAACCTTGATTGCCCTTCGGAGCCTGTGGTGCAGTGGATTACAACAACCAAAACGTTGTGCAAATAACACTCAACATGAGAACAGTACTTGAAATAATCCAAATAACATGACTTGTCGACCTCATCTCAAAAAATTCAGAAAAATAATGTTGGATTCGGTCAGATTTGTTCATGACGATGAAAATGTATGCAAAGAGTTAGGACAATACAACCATTGTAATCTCATACATCTTTATTATTATTTTTTTAAGTAGACTTGTTTTCATTTTCTTTCTCAACTTGTTATAAATTCTTGCCCCATTATTTGGCAAAGTTAAAATATTTTATAAAAGTGTTGGTGCTTGTGTAGATTGGTGATGTTTTAAACCAACACATTTCAGGTGAAAATATTATTATATGCTTATGTGTCATGTCGAAATTAGTGTAAATTCCAAAAATTACAAAAAACGATTCAACAAAAGAATCATTACAAGTAAAAACAGAATTTATCGAATTATTAGTTTTAATGTGGAAGAGTTCTGTGACCAATTCAGTATGACAAACTGACTTATCTCCCTTAACTTAAATCGATTTAAATTAAGGATCCACTATTTTTGCACAAAAAATCTCAGAACATAATTGTGGATGATTTTTTGTTAAAAATACATCTAGCACATCTTCTACTGGATCATTTTTCATAAGTTTTGAAATTTATACTAATTTCGACATGACACCTAAGTACATAATGTTTTCACCTGAAATGTGTTGGTTTAAAACATCACCAATCTACACAAGCACCAAAGATTATGCACCAAATAGTATGGTCCATATGCGCTTTTAAACAAAACATTAATTTTCTTATGCCCCCCTGCTGTATCAAAGAACCAAAATTTCTCACAATGACTTGTGTTCATTTTTATTCATTTTCTTTGTGCAAATATTTGACTTACTTTTACAATTCTCTGTGCTATTTTTTTAATCACCTTATAAATAATTCCCATAATTATTCAAAGTCAGAAATGTATGTCAAAATAAAAAAGAAGTTTTGTGTCTGAAATGAAACAATACAAAGAATAAAAGCATTGAATGAAATAGTTAACTTATAGCAATAAAGCGTGTATGTGTTTGCTTGTCCAAAGCAAATAAGCAGGCAATCCAAAGTAGAAGCAGGGTTTCAGAGTTGGATGTTCAGTTTGAAATTCCATATAGACTCACAATTATGACAGAGGTAGGAGGGAGGACATCTTTTATTCCTTGGTGTTGAGGAACTCTCTAGGACTGCTGTCTAAATTTCAAGAAGTCTGGAAGTAGTTCTTATCTTGTCTAATTCGGGAATGTTTCTGTCGAACTCAGGAATTTGGACAGAATTTTGAACAGAACCTGAGAGTAGCATGCTCTTGTTCCATCAACCATGACTGGATAGAGGTCCAAAATAACTTGCAATTGTATTTGTGTGTGTGACTGAAAAATACAATTGCGAATTATTTAGAACCTCTATCCAGTCATAGGTGGCAGAACAGGTGCATTCTACCCCCGTGAAGTAAATAAAAAGTTCTATTCAAAATTTCATCCAAATTCCCGAGTTCAACAAGATAAATCCGAAGAAGGTCAGAGGTTACATCGACCAAAATGTTCTGAAAATTACACTCAAGATGATGACAGTAGTTCGAAGAATCTAAATAATATGAATAACCAATCCTTATCTCCAAAATTCAGAAACGTTATATTTCAACATGGACAACATAACAACAAGTAGATGAAACTAATATCAAAAAGATTTCTAATTTTTCTTCTATTGATTTGATACTTATCAAGTGTACGTAGTGATGTTGATTTCATATAAAAGGATTGAAAATTTTCACATACCACACACTCAAAACAGCTGATGCAGAAAACAGCAATTTCTAATGAAACCATGTACCCTTGTCAAAAACATTGTTCATGAATGTGAGAACTAAAGGACAAAACAGGAATGTGCATAAGAATTACGAGGTTGCTATAAGTAAATCCATGGTCAATGTTCTACTCTTTTTTTTCTACTGACCTTCAATAGATCCAAAAATCTCTTTACCAAGAAACAAAGCAATCTGCAATTTGCTTAAGTGTTGAAGAAACTATAAGATTACTAATACTCTCAAAATGTAACTTACGTGTCAACATTTGGCAGATAAAATAATGAAACTTAAAAGAATAAAATATTTTTAAAGAAAAAGCAAAATGTCTTATTTTTATCCAACCATTCCATTTTAGCTGTAAACTTGAGAATTCCTGGTACCAACATTTTCTCTTATACTGCTGAGAATTAATGCTAACAGACTTACCCTTCCTCGTTTGGACTGGCAATGCCAAAATAAGAAAGCTTAAAGATCCCAATCTAAGATATGGAAAAATTAAACTAGATTTATAAAGGTTGAAAATACTTCTGCAGCTTTCATCACCAATTATTCATTCAAACCTTGGTATGTTTGTATAATATGCTAAATAGATTCCACAATTTTCAAATAAAGAGAATTCTTTTTATAAAGCAAGACCATTTCAAGGCTTCAAAACATCAAGAAATACTGTGTCAATGCTGTTTTAAACAGCATAGATCATGTTATTCTAAATTGCACTTAAGGGAACAACAAGGATATTAAAAAGAGCTTGCGGTTGGTTTCAATAAAAAGCTGAGCAATGTTAGCAGCTGGTTTGGCTGCTCCATACCCAACGTTACAATTTTCAAAGGAAGAAAATTAAAAAAAAAATTCAAATTAAAAAAGAATTCTCCTTAGTTTTACTGGAGATAGGAGCATCCTACTAGATGCTAGACATTTGCCTGCTACTACTGCTACTGCAGAAACTGTTTAATAATTCTAATTGTCCTTTTAAATGCAATCGTTTAGTTCGCCAGGTAAATTCACCAGATAATTTTTTTCAGTTCTTTTTCCTCAGTCCCGTGGCCTCTATGACTATTGGAATGATTGAAATCTTCCTAAAGTTCCAGTTTAATATTGTACATAAGATGTTGGTATTAGTTCTCTTCTGCCTCTCAAATATGTTTAGGCTGGCATTATTGGGGGCACTGACTTAAAATAGGGTTGCTATATGTTTCATCTTCTCCCATATTACTATGTAAGATTTAACAGCAGTGTTTCTGAAGTATTCTTACCTACAAAGAACATTTTCAAAGATTAAATCTGTCCACACTTGAGCAGAGGATGTGAGAGAACCTGATTCTGGCATAAAGCATCATTAACAGAAATTTTAAATCTACCTTAAGAGGAGTTTTTATTCTAACACTTAGTCACAGGGAATCTTACTTAATGTCTAATGTCTATGGATTAAATTTAACGCAAATCTGAAATATTTCAATTTTCAAATGGAAGATTGCGCCTCTATTAGGTCTACTAAAAACCTTTTGAAATGCACTAAGGAAACTGAAATTCGAGGAATATTTATTAATTAATGTTTAATACCTATTGTTAAAATTTCACACAAATTGGAGATATCTGAATTTTCATAAAGGGATTTCATCTAATCTTTGCCTAAAACTAAATTAAACTACATATAGCCTACCCATTACTCACCCTTATGTTGTTTCAAAATTCATAACAATTGGCTTGTTAATTAATTTATTCATTGCAGACTATTATCCTCATCCTTTTTATTGTTGTTTCTTGACGTTTCGGCCGACTATTCCTCTGGCCTTCATCAGAGAGTAACCGCAATAGGATAGGAACTCTGAATCTCCTAACTGCATCCTCAGCAATTACTGCCTTCCATAGTTGTTGTTGTCTCACCACGTTTTGACCAAGTAAGCCTCTGGTCGGCTTTGGGTAGGTTCCAGGTGAGCATTGTCTGAAGATAGTGGTTTCAATCCTACCCAAAGCCGGCCAGAGGCTTAGTGGCCAAAACGTGGTGAGACAACAACAACTATGGAAGGCAGTAATTGCTGAGGATGCAGTTAGGAGATTCGGATTCCTATCCCATTGCGATTACCACATGATGAAGGCCAGAGGAATAGTCGGCTGAAATATTGTGAAACAAAAACAAAATAAATGAGGATAATAGTCCACAATAAATAAATTAATAAATAATACTCATCTCAATAATGAATTCCAATTAAAAACAATATATAAACTGGCTAGTTATTTTAGGACTGAATCCTATACATAAAAATATATAAATATATACACATACCTTACTTTATATAAAAATATCCCGATGAGAATGAATCCATGATTCTCTCGACTAGTTACGAGATTATATGAGTGAAAGAGACTGAGGAGATTTCTCTCTTTGATATGATGGAGGAAAGAGTCAATTAAATTGCTAGATAAAAGTGAGTCCTTAACAAGATGAAGATGATAAACTTCAACCTTTTCATTATTATTTACACTTATGAAATGATTTGGGGTAGCACGGTAATTTGTATAATCTCCCTTGACTGAAGAATTCTCTAGATATACCAGAAACACTAGCTGATTAGGATTCTAACATCTTGCTCTATGCATGCTTTTAAGCTGAATAAACCCTGTGAAAAATACCAAGTTATTGTGTCACTAAAAGCAAGAAAACTCTCAATTCGGACCAAGAAGTTTGTCAGCTTCAACCCAACAGTAATGCCAATATGACCCAACATTAAATCAGACAACAACATCAATATGACCCAACACAGATTCAAACAGTAACGCAAATGCAACCCAACACAGAGACTCTAACAGTAACGTTGATATGACTCAATATGGACTCAAACAGAATGTTGATAATTATGAACCTTGACACAATTTAAGAGCTACCTGCAAAATTACTTTCGAATGATTTGGGTGTCATCTTTATATAGATCTTGGATGAGTACATTCTAGTATTTCAAGGGGTGTCCAGTGAAAAAATGCAGACACCATTCCCAGGTGTTTCCGTGCATGCCCATTAAAGTTATTTTAGGAATTACATCTTGTAAACAGAACCACCAATCCTTAATTATAACGCATGAAAAGTTTTTGAAGCTGACAAATTTTATTAGTAGAGAAAAGTTATTAAACATTTATGAAGTAATGAAAAATCGAATCAAGCTAACAACAAAAATGAAACTTAATTTTCTGAAATTTATGAAGTAGACAAACTTGTTAGGAGTGAAATATAAATAGAATCATAATTCAGGATGTTTTATTTAACAAGAAACAAACAATTACTGTACACGTATATGTCTATAAGCAGAAATTATATCAATGCTCACAAATAAAGTACAAAATCCTTCTTTGTTTCATGTTTTATAAATATTACTAGCTAGTTTGCCTGCTTACGATTGCTTTGCAAAGTTCACTACTTGAAATACTTTGAACCAAAATTTTAAATAATAAAAGATGAGACCCTTTACATTGATTCATATAAATCGATAAACATTAAAGTTTATTGATACAATGATTAGCATGTATTCATAGACATAAACATTAACATTCATTTGTATAAATAAATATTAACATTTTGGTAATTTTTGTACAAATTTATTTATCATTTAAATAATGTAAAAAATGAAAGGTTGTTTACAGGATAAGAACAATCATTGAATTTAAAAATTATAATAAAAGAAAATTGCTAATAGAATAGAATAGAGAGAAAGAAAAAAGAGAGAGAGAGCATCTAAGCAAGGAGTTAGTTACCCTGTCCCTTTCTCTATGAACTTTTCTTGCTTATATGCCTTATCGGTATATCTTTTTCTAGTGCAATTTTAGTTTAATTTAAATGACTTCCCTTGAAACTTAATCCAGAAATAAATAAATGTTTTAGTAATTTATTCTTTTTTTTTTTTTTAATTAAATCATTTGAATTAATTACTGTTACTGATAAAACTATTGCATAGATGTCAGAAAAATAGGACAATAAAATTACAAATGAATAACACCAAGCATTAATTTATTATAAACTGTTTAAAAAATGGTTATTCAAATTATGCATTCAAATAACTATCTTTGGTTCTTTTATTCATATGCAGTATTTCAAAATATTATATTGTTTTATTGATTTAAATAGCAATAGGCTATTTTGATTATAACATAGGAGTTATAAATGAAACCCCGAACTGTCACATTTGTTCATCTACATTAGAGCAGAATTAAGTTTTAGTTCTTTATCATTTATGCTACTACCTACCAGAAGATGCAATGATGAAGCCTACTACATCCCAGTTTAAAGTTGTCTTGGACAAACATTCAGACTGTATATAAATGTACACATCTATTTTTTTAGATGGCTTGTTGCACATTGCTATTTTTTGTTAATAAATTTGATTTGAAACCTGGTTTTGCAATCTAATTGTGTGAAGAATTTTTTTAAATTATTATTATACCATTCTAAAATAAAAAAAAAAAGAAGCATTCTTCTTTCCTCATTTTCTTAGAGTAAAGTAAAAAATTTCCATAAAAACTGATAAACATGAAGAATAGACACAAATTTACAAAAATCTTGCTTTTTTTTTTTGAGAGAGAAATTAAAAACATGCTTCTTCTTCTTTTAGAATATTTTCTCCACATAAGATATGAGTTGCATGTTGGTCATGATGGCATAAAGTGATTTCCTTCATGAAATTCTATTATTTCTGCTGGTTTTGATGTGCCTATCAGAAATGCAAGCAAAACTTATTTGCAGCAATTGTTAATAATGGATGACTATTACATTTTACCCTTAAATTCTTTTTTAAAATCTACAAGCTATTTCTCTTTTTACAAACTTACCTGAAAGAAAAAATTAACTAAAAATAATCTTTCATACATAACTCATAACTTTTTCAATCAGTTATATTTCACAGCAGACTTTTAAGGAAACTACAATTTCATGTTACACCAATTGCCATGGCTGATAGCACCATTCCCAAGAGTCTAACATCCCAACTCCTCAACCTAACATTCACAGGTAACATGATTTTAAACAAATACATAGAAGATACTGCCAAATCTGTTGCAAATAAAGTGACTCCCTTTACCAGGCTAGAAAACTTCTCACACTTTCCAGCATCTTACATCTCTACAAAGCCACTATTCATTCTTGTATGGAATATTGTTGTTACATCTTGACTAGTGCACTAGTCTATCTCTTTCTGAAAAAGAGTTAAAAAAAGAAACTCTAACCTAATATGTCTCACACTGTCTACCAAACTCCAGCTTCTGTTTCATCATTTCAAAGCTGCATCCTTGAACTTGTTGCATTTGTGTCCCAGTCAATGTAAATATTCTCAACCAATCTGACAAGCAGCAAAATTTCATCCCTTCACCATTAGAGGTCTCCAAATGCCAGAAAAATGTTCTATCTTAATAGCTTCTTTCCTTGAACTATTTGTCTTTGGAATTTTCTCTGTTCTCCTTGTTTTCTTGACTGTATTAACATGTAGACATTTAAATGTAATGTGAACAAACATCTCGCTGACCAACTCCCCACTTAGGACGCTCACCTAATTCACAGTAGTCCCTTATGTCTCCATGGCCATGTGCACTGTTTATGGTGAATAAAAGTTGAAAAAAAAAACCCATAATTTTTTGATTTAATTACTTTTGTATGCGTAATCATTTTGTTTTTTTAATCTTCTGCCAAACATTGTTGATTTTATTCATTCTTATTCTTAAGTTCCTAAAATATTGTTTTGTGTGATTTCTCTACAGCTTCTTTATTAGAGATGAGATGTTGCTCGTCTTTTTATACTCTATCATTATTTCCATGGAAAGTGGTTGACTGCAAAAAACTTTCCTTTTATTCTCTTTGTGCTTGACATCAAATCAAAGTTATATGAACAGATTTTCTTTTCAAAAACATCTTATCTATTCAACATGTCGAGACAAGATTATTTCCCTGAGAAATACACAACAGTCATCTTCAAATCTAATGTCAATAAACACTTACCATAAGTTTTCCCTCTACAGTATTAACTCTTATCCTCAAGTGAGTTTTAGCTTTAATAAAAAAAAGAGATTGTGAAAGCTCATCCTATTATGGCACCTAAGTAAACAATTACTCACAGAAGAGACTTGCTTGCTGGTCATTAGAGTGGGCGCGCCGAGAGCCCAAATCTGGAGACACCCTAAAGAGCTAAATAGAAGCTCATCTTTTCATCCTCCTACCGAGAAGCTGTCTGAAAAAATTCAAGTTGAAAATCCTGCATCTTGAAACAGTATATGTTTATTAAGTCGAAACGAACCTGAATAATTTCACTTTTCCTTGTACGACTATCTGAAATTATCTTATGCAATAATTATTTTTGTTTATAAAAAAAAGGACCCCAAAGTTATTATTGGTTGCTTTGATTGTGGAGCATAACCCAGTTGATTTCAAATCTACCCTGAAGGAAAACAGCCCGCCAGCAATGCGAGTGCACCTGTGAGAGAAGAACTCAACCCCCAATGACTGACAATGAACGACCAGCGTGTTAAAGGTATTGCCACCTGGACTTAGTGTCATGTGCGTTTTGTGTGCTCAGAGCATCAGAGCGCGGGTTTCCAGTGGCCAGTGTCTGGTTACATTTTAAAAGGGTCCATCACTAGACGAAAATGAAGGAAGAGCCACTGGGACTTAGGGTTAGTGCACACCATGCTTTTACTATGCTCGTGCATGCATGACAGACCCAGCCAGCCTGGTTAGACACTCAACCCTTATAATGGCATGTTTTTATTCACCAACTTTTTCGTGACAGGATAGAAGCACATATATTTTTCTCTATGTAAATATATACAAATACATGCACATTGATCTTGATTATAGAGTTGAGGATTGCCTTCCTCTCTACTGACATTTCAGAAAAAATCTACTTTTCCCCAGGCTGAGAGAAAAAAATGCCTCAGCAAATAAAAATATAATTATTTGCATATGTCATTATAAAAAGTTAATTAAGCTATCAGCAAATCTGCCTCGGTATGTGCGAACCTCAATCAATCAGACGAAATTAGAAGAGAGAAACGCCAAACGGTTCTTCTGAACAAGCCGGTCTGATCACATGCAAGACAGGAGCTAAAAATAGTTCATGGAAAATTAAAAGTTGTTTAACATTCCCATTAGTAATGTCAGCTGTAAATGGATTCTGTTTAAGATTAATCACCATACTCAGAAATCACCCAATTACATTTCCAACAATGACGTCATTTGAATAGGAAGTCGTCAAAATTGATTATAGAATATTTTTATTTTCTGAATAAGTCAGCGTCATGAGACACATCCGGTTTTCTTAATTTGCGCATGTGTATAACGCCTTAGCAACGACAACCGCAAGTCAACAATGTACGTGAGAGTCTTGTTTACGTTTGGTTTTGTTTAATAGAATTTTTTTTTCAAAAGTCGGAAAAGATCTCCACGATCATACGTACGTAAACAATACGCTTGTTAAAACCATATTAAACTTGTTAATTCGTATTTAGTATGCTGAATTAAACATTGTTTTGTTATACACTTATCTGATAAAATTATTTGAATATATATATAGGCAAACTACAATCTACTTATATATATATATATATATATATATATATATATATATATATATATATATATATATATATATATATATATATATAAATATAAATAAATAAATAAATACTTTTTTCTACATAGTTTTATTCCTCTTTTTCATGGCAAACGTTTTTCATAAACATAGCAGCATTTTTATAATGGATTAGCTATACCTCCCAGACATTGTCCGGGGGATCTTTTTATTCTCATTTTTTTTTTATTTTTTATAAATCAATATGATTTTGAAGATTAAATCTAATTATTACATTTTTGTTTGATCATGTAATTATTAACTGAACATAATTATTATAAAATTTTAATCAATTTGTTTTGGTTTTTTTTTCTTCAAAAAACTTCCCGTCTTTTAATACATTTGTGGAAAAAGTTAATTTTCCCAAAAACAAAAGATTTAATGACAGCTAAAGGAAGCAATATGTACCTACCTTAGGTTACGGAAGAATTGCTCCCTTCCACGATGTGACAGTCAGTTTCGCCTGACAAAGAAGTGGAAGATATCCAAAGTAACTTCTCGGCCAGCAGAAAACACAACTAGTATCTAAGAAAAAAAATCTATAAGAAGTGCGAATACCGCCTATAGAACTGAAAAGTCATGTGATTAACCATCACATGATCTGGAAAAAAAAAATGGTAAAACGACTGATAAGGCAACAATATTTCTTTTTCTTTCTTTTTTTTTTTTTGTTAGTAAACAAGATAAGTGCATACGGATCTCCTGTTTTGAGCAATCATTAATCCTTTTCTTCACAGGTTGTTAAGAATTTTGGTTAATGTGTGCTAGAGTACCAACTAAAGACTTACCTAAGGAAATTGAATGCGCATGAAAACAAACATGCCCACCAGTGAAAATAATACAGTATACATTGGATAATAAAGATCTTAATAACATTAAAAAAAAAACTACTTGTCGGCGATAATTTTTAATGTGATATTTGTTCAAAACAGACCCGAGTAGCCCTAAAAATCAACTTTGAAAAGGTAAATCTTAAGTTGGTACTCTAGCACGCACTAACAAAAATTTTAAAACCAGAAATGTCTTTCTATTCAGCAAGTTTAAACTTGCTATAGTAAAATTTGTTACATAAAAATGGATAGGTGTGTTTAAATTTATATATGCAGAAATTCAGAAAAAAAAAAAATCTATTTTTGTTAAATGTACAGTTTTTGATTAATTTCTTTATTATTTATCCATTTATTTATTGCGGACTATTATTCTCATCTAGTTGTTGCTTCACGACGTTTCAGCCAACTATTCCTCTGGCCTTCATCAGGTGGTTAACCGTGACGGGATAGGAATGCTGAATCTCCTAACTACTCCCTTCGGGACTTGTGGCATAGTGGATACAGACGTTGAATTTCTACGGTTCCAGGTGAGCATTGTCTGAAGATAGCAGTTTCAATCCTATCCAAATCCGGCCAGAGGCTTAGTTGACCAAAACGTGGTAAGACGACAACAACTATGGAAGGCAGTAATTGCTGAGGATGCAGTTAAGAGATTCAGCGTTCCTATTCCGTCACGGTTAACCACCTGATGTTGGCCGAAACATTGTGAAACAACAATAAGAAGATAAGGATAATAGTCCACAATAAATAAATTGATAAATGATAGAAATTACTCATCTCAATGAAAATTACAATTAATTAAATAATTTCTTTATGTTCTGGATTTTTTGAGATAAGGATTGATAATTTGGATTACTTGGACTATAATTCTCATTTTGGATGTTATTCGCACAACATTTCAGCCGATGTAACCTCCAACCTTCTTCAGGTGTATCAATCAAACTCAGGAATTAATCATGGAGGTTGGAGATTACAACATTGAGAGAATAACATCCAAGATGAAAACAGTAGTTTGAATAGTCGAAATAATACAATTTTGTTTATATATCGGCTTTGCGCATATCAGTAAAAATATAATAAAAAAAAATTTAAAGAAAGAGAGATAGGAAAAATACACGATCACAATTCAATACGAATTAAACTTTTATTTTAAATGATTCATTATTGTCCTTTTTTTTCTGATGCTTCCTTTTTCACCCCAAAATATCTTCAATATATCTGTTTCTCTTTTAGATCTTTGGAAACGCTATTGAAATCTGCAAAATGAAAACATTGGATGAACTAGTGAAAATGACACATTGTAAGAAAAAACTATTCTAAAAAGTAGCAAATCTATATATCTATAAAAGTGAAAATGTGTGTGTGTGTGTGTGTGTGTCTGTGTACATTTCCCTACTAAATAGCTCTGTCAATTTTCGGTCTACAGACTCAAAATTTGATATAAGGAGTATTGAGATTTGAGAAAATCTTTTTAATTGGTTTTCAGCCAGAAATTTGGCTGTCAAGGAGTCAAAGTTCAACAATTTGACCTTTGAAAACTCTACCAAACTCCTCCGCCAATTTTGGGTCTAAACACTTGAAAATTTAAATTTAGGTTACTTAGACATGTATCAAACTTTTTAATTTGATTTGAGCCCCAAAAAATAAATCTTAAGGGGTCAAAATTAGGGTCAAAGTTAAAAAAAATGTGACCTCTGCGGTCTCTACCAAATTACCCAGCCAATTTCTGGTTTAAACATTTGAAATTTTACATAAAGGGTATTCAAAGATAGGGCAAGCTTTTTAACCGCTTTGGGTCCAAAATTTGAGTGGGCAAGAGGTTAAAGTTCAAAAGATTGAACCTTTGCAGTGTCTAGCAAACTACTCAACCAATTTTGGATCTAAACATTTGAAATTTATACATAACAGGCATTCAAACATGCGGCAAACATTTTAATCAGTTTTGAGGCGAAAATTTGGCTGCCAAAAGGTCAAAGTTGAAAGAGTTGACCATTACAGATTCTACCAAATTCCTTCATTAATTTGGGATCTAAAGACTTGAAATTTTAGATGTAGGTAACTTGGACATGAGTAAAACTTTGTATTTTGATTTGAGACCAAAATAATAAATGTTAAGGGGTCAAAACTGGGGTCAAAGTTTAAAAAAAATTTATTTCTGTGGTCTTTACGAAATTACTTAGATAATTTTTGGTTTAGACATTTGAAATCTTACATAAAGTGTATTCACACGTAGGGCAAGTTATGAACAGTACATAGGGCCCGAGCAAAGCTGGGCTGAGCTGCTAGTATTTGAGAAAATAACTCTTTGTCTAACATTTACAACTGTTGGGCCACCAACTAACTTCAGAATATTGCTTTATTAAAATTTAAGTAAAGCGTTATTCACTAGTTTACCAAATTAATTGTAATTATCACAAAAACTTACAGAACTAATCCTAAAATACTGCATATTGTTTTAGAAAAAAAAAAAAAAAATCTATTTAGTGAATTTTAAACATGATTTTATATAATAATTGTTCAAAAATAATAATTTTTAACAGTATGAAAATATATTCATGTTTTGAAAGAATTTTTTATGGAAATCACTCCAAACAAGGTGTGAAAATGATTACTGTAAAGACAGTAGATGCTTATTGACCTTAGTCTTGAAAAGAACAAGTTTATAGGTAGGAGAAAAACAGTCAGTAGGAAGAGGTTCCCACAAGCTTGGAAAGAAGCTACTGGAATAGGAAACTGTATTGTAATGAGGTATCAAAACAGCAAATTAATAGAAAACACTATTCTTTAAACATGGTCGTTTATTCGGGATTTGGTCTTTATCTAATAGTATTTACTAAGGAAATAATGTAATTTTGTTGCAGATAATTTAGGATGCTGAAAATGGTCGGCAGAACAAGGAAATAATAAAATAATACAACTATTAAAAAATTGTAATGCAAGTGAAAAAAGTGACCAATAATAAACGAGTGAACAAACGATTTCGAGTGATGCCAGATGGGATCAGAGCGTTGATGATGAAAAGATAGAAGCTTGGTCTTAGATGCATTAAAATTAACCAATCACCTCTTTCACCATTACACATGCTCAAGATCAGAGGAGAGAGAATTAGAGACAACTTGGCCATTTACAGCCTTTGAAAATATTGCTATAGATGGTAGTGTCATCAGCATAAATGTCTACAAATGATCTTAGGATGTTATTTGGGAGATCATCGATGTAGATCAGGAAGAGAGTTGGGCCCAGGATGGACCTCTGAGAGACTCCAGTATTAATACTGTGAGCTTCTTTATTATATTATTTCTGAGATGATTTCTGGCCAGTAACCACTACTCTTATGAACCTATCAGAGAGAAATGATTTAATAATTGAGAAGACATTTCTAGCTATGCCGTAGCTGGAGATTTTGTGGAGTAGACCTTTATGCTATACCCTATCAAAGGCCTTTAATATGTTGAGGGCAGTTTCCCTAGAAAGGAAGCCTCCATCGAGAGATTCGCTAATCCTATGAGATATAACTGTTAGCACATCTGCTGTTGATCTAGCAGAACAGAAGCCATATTGCATGTCACTGAGGAGATTATTTTTGCTGAGGTGGCTGACTACTTCTGTATTTAACGCAGATTCTAGCAACTTACTCATGATGCACAGGAGACTGATTAGTCTGTATTGAGACGGATCACACGAATTTTTAAATACAGGACATACTGATGAGGTTTTCTAGGGTGTTGGGAAGCATTTCTCCTTAAGACAATGCTTAAATAGTTTTGTAAGTATGGGAGCTAGTTCTGGTTGAAGCTTTTTGAGCACGATAATAGGAATACCTGTCAGAACGAGTTGCTCTACTGGAATTAAGGTTTTTGATTAGCTTGACAACATCACGCACAAATATTTGTAAGTCGCATACCATATTTTCAGAAATAGGAAGAAATATGGGGGGGGGGGCCCAACCACATAGGGTAGAATTAGCTGCAAAGTACTTGGCAGAGTTTGATTTTGTCCAATGCTGACAAGATTACCTCAAATCCATTGATGATGGTTGGAATAGAGCACACACTTCTATTCAGGACCCTGTTCGTTATTTGCCCAATTTGGTGGGAACCAAGCTGCTGCTCAGCCATTTTGGAATTGATGGACTGTGCATACAACTCTCTGGTGTTCTTTTCTTTTTTTTTTTTTTTAACTATTCTGTATTCTAACAATTTGATAAACAAAAAGTGACTTATGTAGAATACAAACCTTGTTGAAATTATAACATTATTTAGAAAGCCATTATTAATGAAGGTTGGGGGGTATTTTTTAAAACTATTTTGTACTTTCATCTTACAATTTTATAAACAAAAAGTGATTATGTAGAATACGGACCATGATGAAATGATAACATTTTATTTTATAACATTATTTAGAAAGCCATTCTTAATATGGGGGGGGGAGGAGCGTATCTTGTAACTATTCTGTACTTTCACCTAACAATTTAATAAATAAAAAGTTACTGGTGCAAAATACGGACCGTGCTGAAATAATAACGTTATTATTTAGAAAGCCATCTAAGAATCATGAAAATGATGAGGTAGAAAAAAATTATTCAGGAAAAACTGTACTGATAAGCAGAACAGAAAACATTTGACATGTTTTCAAAATAAGTCAATGTATTTGTGTACAAACTGAAAAAAATGCTGCGTCATTTTATCGAAAATGACGTCATTACTCTTTAACTTAACTTGCCATTTTCTTAAGAATTCATTAAAATATGATATCCATACACTGTTTATGGGAGGGAGACGAAAGACGAGGTCGCTGGAATGCTGAGATAAGATACTACACTTTGATCTTAGCCAAAAGACCAAATAACCGTAATATGGAGTAGTTTCCTACCAGGTATTATCTCCTCCTTAAAATACAAAAATGCATAAAAAATCAACACAATGTATATTTTTCCTTATTTGTCATATTCCAAAAGTCACGTAAATAGTGTCCATTATATTATCAAAATATTACATTTTATATAATCATATTTTAAAGCGTGGGGGAGGATATGGTGTCAGTCCCTGAAATGGTTGAAACAGTTTACAATCTCAAAATTACTATATTTCATATATATTTTTAAAGAGGGGGAGGTACATGAAGTCAGTACAGGAAATGGCAGAAACAGTTCACAATCTCAAAATTCTTTTATTTCGTATGAATTTTTAAGCAGTGGCTTCATGGAGTCAGTCCCTGAAATGACTGAAGCACTATACGATCTGAAAATTAAGTTATTTTATATATATTTTTAAAGAGTGGTGTGAGTAAAACCCAGAAGTGGCCAAAGCAGTTTATCATCTTAAAATTACTTTTTTTCATATAGATTTTAAAAAAGGGAGGTATATGAACTTAGTCTCGGAAATGGTTAAAGCAGTGTAAGATCTCAAAATTACTTTTTTTAATATATATTTTTAAGATGAGGGGGGGGGGAGTATGGAATCCTGGAAATGACTGAAGCAGTTTACGATTTGAAGGTACTTTAATTCAAATATATTTTTAGATGTGGGTGGGTATATGGAGTCAGAGTGAAGTGGATACGATTTTCAAAATTACTTTACTTAATATATATTTTTAAGAGACGGGTAGAATCCTGGAAATGGCTGAATCAGTTTACGATCTCAAAATTACTTATTTCACATAAAATTTTAAGAAGGGGGTATATGGTGTCATTTCCGGAAATGGCTGAAGTATTGTGTATTGAGAGGTGGATGTCTATATAACCGAGTTTATATGGTACAAACTTAAACGTATGTTGTATCTAAATGATACTTATATTTTCTTGACTAACGGGCCAGATATAAAAATGTATATATGCTGTGTTTGTGGTATAACAGACTGTTGCCCTCATATACTAATGTCTATCTTTATGGCCTGTGACTTGTCTAGTTTTTGTGTGTGCATGTAAGAACATATAATACATGTGACATGATGACATACCTGTTTCTGCTGCTCACTTCGGGGGGATTTGCCAACCGTCCTTGGGGGAGCTGGAACCTGTTTAAAGGAAACGCTTCAAAACAGGGACCATAGATGAATGTGTGTTTTTATATATATTCTTTATTCCCTTCCAGGCATTTCTGGAGTGAATGATGATCTTTGGCTTGGGGGTGTTCTTCTATGTCTTTATTCTGAGATCATCCCTCCATTTTAGCCCATCTGTCTCTCTTGGTGCCTCAAATTCAACGTAAACTATGTTTGCGCAAACTGAAACATGTAATATGTGGCACATCACATCCAGTCCCTGTTTGCATACTTTCCTGTGCAAACTGTCAAAAATCACGATTCAAATCTCTGTTGTCCATTCATCGCTAGGTAGATAGATAATTATATAGACAGATAGATAGATATATAGATTAATAGATAAACAGATAACAGACAAGTAAATGCTTCTATACCGCTGTTATCTAACATAAGCAGTTTACGATCTGCAAATTACTTTAATTCAATATATATTTTTAAGGAGGATGCATATCTGGAGTCAGTCCTGGACATGACTAAAACAGTTTGCGATCTCAAAATTACTTTATTTCACATATATTTTTATGATGGGAAGGGGAGGGTTATAGATTTGTCCTGGAAATGTCTAAAGCAGTTAATGATATGCAAATTACTTATTTCATATATATTTTGAACAATGGGAGGTATATGGAGTCAATCTAAGAAATGGCTGAATCAGTTTACGATTTCAAAATTACTTTATTTTATTTAAAATATATTTTTAGATAAGATATGGAGTAAGTCTAAGAGTGGCTGAAGCAATTTATATTCTGGAAATTGTTTTATTTCAGATATATTTTTAAGAGTGAGGGGTACATGGAGTCAATCCTGGAAATGGCTAAAGAAGGTTACGATCTCAAAATTACTTTATTTAATATATATATATTTAAGAGAGGGGTATTTGAAGTCAGGCCCGGAAATGGCTGAAGGAATTTACGATATGAAAATGACTTTATTTCATATAAAATTTTAAGAGAGGGATATACATAGTCAGTCCTGGAACTATCTGAAGCAGTTTATTATCTGAAAATTATTTTGTTCATATATATATTTAACTGGAAGAAGGAGACTATATGGACCCAGTTCCGAAATGGCTGAAGCAGTTTATGTTCTGAAAATTGTTTTATTTCAGATATATTTTTAAGAGTGAGAGGTAGATGGAGTCAGTCCCAGAAATGGCTGAAGAAGTTTACAATCTCAAAATTACTTTTTTTAATATACATATTTAAGTGAGAGGTATCTGAAGTCAGTCCTGGAAATGGCTGAAGCAGTTTATGATATGAAAATTACTTTATTTAATATATATTTATTAGAAGCTGGGTATATGGAGCCAGTCCCGGAAATTTTTTAAGCAAATTAGCATTTGAAAATCACTTTATTTCATATATATATATATATATATATATTTAAGAGAAGCGTGGTATATGGAGTGAGTCCTGGAAATAGCTGAAGTAGTTTATGATCTGAAAATTACTTTATATCATACATATTTTTATGATCTTTCCTTTTTAATTTCTATTCATATTATTTTGAATGTAACTACCTTGATTCAAGAATGTCATTGTTTTGTTCTATTTGGAGTTGCTTTGAAACAATAAGTATTTGAAAGAGGTAACTCCAGTATTTGAATTACAATTTTTCAGCACAATAAAACAACAGAGTGGAATGAGTTAGGCAAAAGATACTAAAAGATTTACAGATAAAGACGGTTGAAAGGAAAGGAAAATAGAGAAACAAACATACAGCTTGAGATAGAGGGAGAGATAGAAATTTTAATATAAAGATATTACACATGATTTCACTTCTATTTAAATTTATATAACTCTGAGCAACACTGGGTACTCCTGCTAGTGTAATATAAAGGATTTGTATTGCATAGTATTGGGCAATTAAAACACCAGTCAATATAACAGATAATAGAGGAAGATGAGAGACCTGTGCAAGGAATTTTTTTTTATTCATTTATTTTTATTTTTCTCATTTATTTAATGAATTTATTTTTTCTAATTTATATATATATCTATAATATAAAGCTGAATGTGTGTGTGTGTGTGTGTGTGTGTGTGTGTGGTCACGAATAGGCTCCTATATGGTTGACTATTTTAAAAAACTGATTACATATAATGATAGATGTATCAAGACACAGGACTGGGTATGTTTGATCTGGTAGAACAGTGGTTCATAAAAATTGTGGGGTCTGCGTTTGCACCTGGTCCACAAAGTATGGAAATAAAAAATTTTAAAATTAAAAAAAAACCGTTTACAAGTGTTTTTGATATAGATCTACATAAAAATACTTTGATAAGTATGTCACAAAGTTTAACAAGGTTTTTTAATATAGATCCACAGAATATTGAGATAAGTGTTTCAGTGTGAACAGGTATGGTATAATAAATTATGGGGTTTATCTATTTTATTTTTACTTTCATCATATTTTGCTTTGATTTTGATACCCCCAAATTCAACCCAAATTTACAACCCTTCCTTTTCATAACCTATCATACTTTCATAAATTCAGAGTCCATTTTCTGTAGGCTGTTTTTGAACCCAGTCAACGACGGGTACATTTGCTAGTATATATATATATATATATATATATATATATATATATATATATATATATATCTTCGTTGTGTGAAAACGAACATATATATATATATATATATATATATATATATATATATATATATATATGTTCGTTTTCACACAACGAAGATGTAAGATGCTCGGTCATTATATGACGTGAGATGCTAAGTCATTAAACATTCAGTTTTGATTACATCAAATAGTTTCTTTGATTTAAATACAATTTAGATAATGGGGCCTCATATCAGTGAGGAGAACCTGATATGTAGAAAATCCTTTGAGAGGAAGGCTTCAAAACCGTATGTATTCTCTCCTGGTGATCCAACATTATATAGAGGCTGAGATGAAATACTTTACAAGTGAAAACAGCCAATAAACACGATTATATACAAGTCTACACATGAAAAAAATAAATAAATAAATAACTAAAAAGAAAAATCCCCTAAAACGGTGCATATTCCCTCCTAATGATCCAACATTATCTGGAGGTTAAAATAAAATACCCCACAAGGGAAAACAGCCAACAAACACTTTTATTTTATACAAGTCTAAGCTGTTTCTTCAAAACAATAATACTTTTTTTGTCCGCTCACTTCATAGTAAGTTTCTACTATTATTCCGGTAGCAAATTTCAGTCAATTAAGAAGAGACAACCTAATACAAAGAAAGCCATCCTTGATTCCTCCCACTGAATTTGTATCAGTTCATTATTAGTAATTATTTCAGATTATAACTGAACATGACTCATCGCAAGTTTTGTCCAAGGCAAATCCGAAGTTGACAGGTTGTAGTGTTGCACATGTTTTCAAACCTACAGATGGTAATAGAATTGCTGTATGTTTGTGTTCAATTAAATTTGATAAAGCTTGTATACGTTGCATAAAAGATTCTGGATTTTGTTTTGTCTTTTTTTTTTTAAGTCACCAGATTAGAAGTGGAGATGTTGATGAAGATGTATCTGCATTACACGGACAAGAAACTGGATCGCATAAAATTTCGAGACATTTTACTCTACATTTTTGGAATGACGAATGATATCCTGATGGACAGAGGTGAGTCTGTGAGGATTATTGCAATTTTGCTAGAGCCATCTAGACACCGTCAATGTCTGTCATCAACTTCTTCTGAAATAATTAATGTTTTATGGTACTTCTTGGACACAAGTGTAGTGGACTGGTGGATATATTATACATATCCCTCAGTCGTACAAAATAGGTAAAATGAATTCAATTGAGAAAGAAATGAACAACGCGTCATAATCTAGCCTAGTCCCACCCTTGGCGATTAGTGCACACATGATGAGCATGCACATGATGAAAAAGATTCACTGAATGCCCAGTCACAGCATGTACACACAATTTCCTACACGCACTCTCTCACTAACAAAACAGAGGCAAACTAATAAGCACAGACCTCTACAATGTCTATACCATTTATATACATGCAAACCTATGTGGTATCAGCTGAAATAAACATGACTACTCAATTACTCCTTACAGATAAAACAAATCTTTTTTTCATCTAGAAACGAATTTAATAGATTTCTAATCACTTATGGTAATTCTTATCAGTTAAAATTTGATTGCATTTGGAAGATAATAATCAAAAGTTACACTGGCACAAAAGAAACTTATAATATGAAATAATTTTAAAGAAATTGAAACTTTATTTATATGGGCTAAATCCAGTGCTTATGGAGATTTAGTATCTGTCTTTTTGAAGCTAAAATGATACTATTTTAAGGGACTGGTAGTATAGAAGGTAATGCGTGTTCATCTCACGTTCGGGTGTCACCAATTTGTAGAGGACTGATGGATACATTATATATACCCCCCAGTCGTACAAAATAGGAAAAATGAATTGAATTGAGAAAGAAACGAACAATGCGTTTATTGAAATAAACGAACTAGAATTTATTTCATGAAGAAACAAATGAAAGAAAAGGGTACAGCACATGTTTAGTTTGGCGCGCGTCTCTCGCTGTTAACTGGTGAGAGGGAAAATCTATTGTTGTAGAAAGAGAGAGAGTGAGAAAGTCAATCCTGTTTGGCGTGTGTCTCTTGCTGTTAGCTGGTGAGAGGGAAAATCTATTGTTGTAGAGAGAGAGAGAGTGAGAAAGTCAATCCAGGCCATGGAGATAGAAAGCGTGTAAGGTGTACGTACTGTCTGTTGACTCTTGGCCCACACATAGTAGTAGGGGATGTGACGCGCGCTCCGAAAGGGAGTGGTTGGTCCGTCAACCGCTTAGGTTGGGAGCCGAATTGAAAAGGGAGGAAACAGCTCAGGTCTTTTGCTTTTATAGTTGTTTCCAGTGGTCTTTTGCGCATTTCTGGATTTCCTTCAAAGGGGAAGTGACATTGCCCATGTGTGCCTATGTGTGCGCGTATGTGTGCGTATGTGTGTATGTTAGCATGTGTGTTTATGCACGTGAATGTGAGTGTATGTACGTGAACATGAATATATCTACATGTGTGTACGTGTGCGCGTATGTTTGTGTGCGCGTATGTGTATGACAAGAAAAATGACTTGAGATGTGAATGCATGTTTTTGTGCGAGACCAGAAAGGGCTCGTACACAAGTGAAAAATATAAATAAAAATAAAGAACAAAATAAAGAACAAGACCTTCCATGTATTGTAATAACAAGGCAGTTTTTATTTACATAACTATTTTATTTTTGAATAAGTGAATTTGAGAAATGTTTTACAAAAATTTTCAGTATTTTGGAAGTTATATGGTTTGACATTTATCTTGTTATTATGATCCTGAGTATTCACACACATGCACACAGTTTTGTAATGAAAAAATACAAGAAAAATTTAAGCTTATTTGTTTTATTTGTAATTGTGCCAAAAAGCGTTTACATTTACATTTCTCATAGAATGAAATTTACTTTCAAATAAAATTATTTACATTCATTAGAAAAATGTTTTTTTTCAGTATCTTGTTCAATTTGGAATTTTCAACACAATACAAAAATAAACTAGTGAGAAGTTAGCCCACTCAGAGTAGACTCCCACTACCATGTCTCTTTCTCCAACATCAGGGATCTACATTCCAACCTTTCAGAGGTTGAAACCCAATTCCAGGAGATCAACCAGACCTATTATTCCTTAGCAAAACAGGCATTAGACTGACTATTTCCCTAGATGAGTTCATAATTAAATGATACTCTAACATCAAAATCTGACCCCCCCCCTAAGATCGCCATGGGCATGGAATATTTTCCTACATTAGAGATGGCTCTCCATGTGGTTGCGAGATCTCCAGAAAAGACCCTAAATTACCCTATTTGTGTTTCTGGGTTGCACTTGCTCACACCACTACGTTTATATCTGCCTTTTATCACCTTCACAAACACGGGGTTACTATCTTTAAGAGCATATCTGAGAAAATTGACCACATCCTGTCTGCTCATCCTTTGGCTAACATTTACGTTTGTGGAGACTTCAATGTTCATAATGCAGAATGGTTAGCCCACTCAAACAAGACAGATGATGAGGGGAGGTTCTGTCACGATTTCTCAATTGTTTATGATCTTACTCAGATTGTCCATGAACCCACCCATTGCCCGACACTGACGATCAGTATGCAAGTCTCCTAGACCTTTTTCTCACAACTTGCTTTGAGCTATGTTCGTACTCTGTTCTGTCTCCACTGGGAGCTTCTGACCACTCGGTTGTTTCAGTTAATATAAAAACAAAATGTAATAAGTTCTCAGATGTACTTCTTTATTATGCAGTATATCGGTACTCTATGACTGACTGGGATAGCTTCCATACATTTATATCAGATCTACCTCTGCGTTCCATGTTTAAAAAGAATGTGTCCTCTATAGTATCAAACCTGACAGAATGGTTAATTGTAGGTATAGATCGCTTCATACTCCCCAAAAACCTAACAGTCAGCTGTTGTTCTCTCCAGAATGTGCTGCTGCAATTGTGCACAGAAATTACTTTTTCCATTGCTTCCAATGTAATAGATGTACTGAGACTAAAGCCGCCTTCAGGACTGCCAGCAACCACTGTAAACGAGTAATAAAGACTACAAGAGAGTTGTATGTGTAGGGGACTAGGATATATAAATACCCCAATCCTGTTACAAAAGAATAATGAAACGAATGGGAATTGAAGGAAACAAAGACTCAAGTAATGGATAAGATAAACGTCGTTTATTTGCTGTTGAAAGAAATGAACATTTTAGTTATAACATGTCCGCGCGTATGTAACCAATGTCCGTTGCAGGACTGGTGTTGTAGCAAGAATAGGAAATGTGTTTTCATCTCAAGTTCGGGTCACTATTGTTTGTTCGCGCGTGGGAATTGAAGTGAGTGTTGTAGTGGAAATGAGAATCCAGCGTGTAGGCAAGGAAGAGGATATTAGAGTTGTCATCAGTTAGTAGTCAGCTACGCGAAGGTGTTCTTAGCGGCCAGTAGTAGATGGAGAGAGAAAGAGGGAGAATGTATACATACAGTCATTAGCTCGTGCCCCATACATAGTAGGAAGTGGGCGTGAGGTGCGCGTGCGCGCGCGCCGAAACGGCGGCGGCTTGTTCGCCCAACCTCTCTAGTTGAGAGTTGGTCCTAAAAAGAGGATTAGAAACAGGTTGTCTCCATGTTTTATACTCGCTTCTGGAGTGTCTTTTGCGCATGTGTATTTCCTTAGAAAGCGGAAGTGACGTCGTCCATGTGTGTGTTCGTGTTCGCGTGTGTGAGTACATGTGTATACGTAAGCGTGTGTGTATATATACGTGAATGTGAGTGTATGTACGCGAACGTGAATATGTGTACATGTGTGGACGTGGGTGCGTATGTTTGTGTGCGCGTATGTATGTGACAGCTTGAAATATGAATGTGTGTTTTGTGTGAGACTTGAAAAAGGCTCGTACATATGCTCAATTCATCAAGTCCAAAGTAGCTGAGCAGTGGCTTGGTTCCCACCTATTTGGCAAATAGCAAACAGGGTCCTGAACAGAAGAATGTGCTCTATCCCTTCCATTTTCAATGAATCTGAGGTAATCTCATCAGCATTGGACAAAGCCAAACTCTTTGCCAAGAACTTTGCAGCTAATTCTACCCTATGCGATCACGGCCGCCAACCCCCTATATTTCCTCCTGCATCTGAAAACATGTTATGCAACAAGCAAATATATGTGTGTGATGTCACCAAGATAAACAAAAACCTTGATTCCAGTAAAGCAACTGGCCCTGATGGCATTCCAATTATAGTGCTGAAGAACCTTCAACCAGAACTAGCTCCCATACTTACAAAGCTATTTAAGCATTGTCTTAAGGAGAATTGCTTCCCAACACCCTGGAAAACATCAGTAAGCCCTATATTTAAAAATTCAGGTGATCGATCATCTCCCTCCCAATATAGCCCAATAAGTCTCCTGTGTGTCATGAGTAAGTTGCTGGAATCTGTGTTAAATAGAGAAGTAGTCAGCCACCTCAGCAAAATTAACCTCCTCAGTGACACGCAATGTGGTTTCCGTTTTGCTAGATCTACAGCAGATGTGCTAACAGTTATATGTCATAGGACTAGCGAATCTCTCGACAGAGGCTTACTATTCTAGGGCAATTGCTCTTGACATATCAAAGGCCTTTGATAGGGTGTGGCATAAAGGTGTACTCCATAAGATCTCCAGCTATGGTATAGCTGGAAATGTCTTCTCAATTATTAAATCATTTCTCTCTGATAGGTTCATATGAGTAGTGGTTGATGGGCAGAAATCAGAAGCTCACAATATTAATCCTGGAGTTCCTCAGGGGTTCATCCTGAGTTCAACTCTCTTCCTGATCTACATCGATGATCTCCCAAATCACATCCTAAGATCATTTATAGATACTTATGCTGGCGACACTACCATCCATGGCAACACTTCAAAGGCAGTAAATGACCAATTTGTCTCTGATTCTTTCTCCTCTGATCTTGAGCACATGGTGCAATGGGGAAAGCAGTGGCATCCAAGACCAAGCTTCTATTTTGACATCATCAATGTTCTGATCCCTGTCTGGCATCAATTGAAATGAATGGCTCTCGTCTTGGGAAGGCTCCATGTTTTGACAAGCTTCTGGGTCTGACCTTTACTCCTGATCTGAAATGGAATATGTACATCAAATCTGTAACTAGGGTTGCTGGAAAAATGGTGGGATCATTCTACCACTCCAGTAGATATCTCACTGCCGATGCAATTCTCTATCTTTATAAGAGCCAAGTATGTCCAAGGATGGAGTACTGTTGCCACGTCTGGGCAGGAGCTGCTAGAAGCAGCTTATTCTGCCTTGACAGAGTTCAAAATAGACTTTGTAGCCTAGTGGGGGATGCTCTTTTCTCTTCCCTTCAACCTCTTTCCCACAGAAGAGATGTTGTGAGCTTGTCTTTGTTTTATCGTTATTTTCATGGCAAGTGCTCATCTGAGCATTTATGGTCCTCTCTGCTCGCCAAATATTCATGTAAAACACTCGTCTAGTTGAAACCCCTATCAATAATTTCCCCACTCTTTATCTGTGGCTAAACCTAAATGTAGATTCCATGAACAAAGTTTCTTTCTTTGAATTGCACACCTTTGGAACTCTCTTCCATTTCCCTGTTTTCCAGCTGACTACAATATGATCGTTTTCAAGTCTAACGTGAACAAGTTCTTTTTGAGCTGTCCTCTTCAGTAATCCAATTTACCCAATTTTCACTACTGCCCCCACGATGTAGACACCCTCGACAAACCCGACAGGCAGCTAAATCCCACTGCCACACAGTAGAGATCCCTAGATGTAAAAGATCTTTCTACTCCAGTAGTTTCTTCCCCAGAACCGCTAGACTCTGGAATTCCATTCCAGGTCCCTGCTTCCCTAACTGTACTGACATGCAGAAGTTCAAGTGTAACGTGAACCGACATCTTGCTGCCCAAATCCCAACATAGTGCCCCAGGAGTTGCTGCCCCTGATAGTAGCCCCCTACACCAAAGTGGCAATGTGCCTTGTTTGGGGTGAAAATGTAATAAAACAAAATTAAAAAAAAAAAAAATTGTCTCATTGACCACTGTACACTTATCAACCCTTATCCTTGAGAGGCCTCCAGACCTTGAAAAGTGGTGACTCCTTTGTAAGAAAAAACAAAAAAAAACAGAAAAGTATTTTTTATATTTTGTAAAATAGTAACTAAAATATTCAATAATTGCTAAACAAAATTACTGACTTGTATGAACATAAAAAACAGTGAGACATCACATTGCACAAAGAAGCAAAAGTTCTTGAGTTTCATAGAAATAAGAAATTATTGGTGAACTAGCAGGGCCCGTTAACTGGCATTGCCTGGTTGATGCAGACACCTCCTCTCGTAAAAAATTAAAGTACGGTTGTTATTGGTGGCCAACTCCCAACCTCCTCATGTTAAGAACGGCTTTCGAAATAGGCACCCCCAACCTCCGCATGTTTAGAACGGCTTTTGGAATAGACACCCCCAATGTCCCCATGTTAAGAATGGCTTTTGGAATAGACACCCCCAACCATCAAAAAGTACTTGTCTCTGCCAAATTTAAATGAGATTTTCATAATCAGCATAGTTGAAAACCTAGAAAAGTCATCATGTTAAAGACAATTGTAGAGGTGGAGCTAATGTAAAAATTTACCCGCTAAAAAAAAAAACACAAAGTTATTGTTTTCTGTATAGAGTCATGCTAATCAGTTAATATGTTTACTTTCATTTGTTTTTTTTTTGTTTTTTTCAGCTTGATTGTAATCTGTAGAGAGCAACAACAATCTGTTAATATGTTTAATTCAGTTAGTTTTTTTAGCATGATTTTCTTCTGTAGAGAATGACGCTATATTATATAATTTCTGGAGTGTTCATTTATTTATTGTAGAAGTGGATTCCAGATATGCAAATAGTCAGGTATCAGCCAATCAAAATGGATGAAATTTGAGAAGGGAGAATTTGTTATTTTTGAATCAGGAAATGGAAAGGTTATGTTATGTGTATGTATGTAATAACAAGTTAATGGTGGTGCAAGCACAAAATCTTAAGAAAATATAGAATTTGACCTGGTCTCAACTGGTAGTGGTCGGAGCACTAAATATTATGAGAGAAAAATAAGAACTTCTTCCTCTATAGATGTGTCAATTGTGATGGTGTTGCTCATCGTATGTAATGTAGTATTTTATTATCACGAGTGAATATGGCAGAAATGGTGGTCGTAAGCTACATAAGATAGTAGCTCTCAGGGTTGATGTATTAAATTTGTATGTGGCATCTATTGTTGCAAACCTATGGTACATTGGTCCAGAGGTGAATTTCTGCAATGAAAATATTATATATGGAGATGAAACGTATCAGAATGCAAATACTTGTGATTGTAAAAATATGTTCAACAATCAGGAAAGTTGTTATATGACCATTATTAATTAAAATGTTAACAAAAAAATTAAATGACATAAAAAACAATAGGGTTTCATTTCACCAATTAATTAAAATAAATGCGTTGTATGCAATAGTTATTTTTTTCAATGTTGATCCCCCCTTTCTTTTAAAATATGTATTTCTTTTTGTGCAAATCATGACATTTACTGTTGTGATGATTAATTGGAATCGGGAATTGGAAAAATCAAAACTTTTCGGAGTATCAGAATTTAAAATATTGTACCTATTTTCCGATGCCAAAAACGATTCCTTTAATTATCTTTTTTATTTGATTTTGTTTAAAAGAAAATCTTCCATTGCTAGCAGTAATAATATAAGAATAAATATTTTTTTACTACCAGTAAAGCTAAACTCAAGAGATCACCCCTGCATATGTGTGACGTTACATTTGAGAAAATCTCTGCACATTTAAGATGTGTTTGCATGGTAATTGGGGAAAAATAACAACTCTATTGTTAAATATTTAGAGATTTCTATTGGAATTGGTAATTATATCGGAATCAGGAATTTAGTACTGAATCAGTAATTGCATCGGAATCAGAAAAAATATTGGAATCGTCCCATCACTAATATTATTATTTATTTTTGTTGCACATATAAAGTGTAAGTGTAAAATTATTAATCAATTGTTTACTGATGACTTCTTTTTACCACGGTTGCAAAGTTGGAAAGTATATAGTTTGACTCTGACTCTCATCCTGACTCATAAGATTTTCCAAATTTTGAGACTGGACTTCTGATTCCTTATTTAAAAGTCTTTCAATATTCAATAATAATTGTAATTGGATTTAAAAATATTTTACTTCAATTCCTAGTATTCTTACGAATCCGACTCTAACTCCTTTCCAAAATCTCTGAGTCTACAACTCTGCTCAGTACTTTCCTATCTGTTTAATGAAAGGTTAAAGCAATATTGCAAAGTTTACTCCCCTTTGGAGGGATGAACACAGAAAGCCTTCCTGTGTTTGTTAAATGAATAATAGGAATATTTCCATTCTCTTTCACAAAACTATTTTAGTGGCTGTGTAGGTAAGGGTGTCGAATAGAAGTCAAATGTGACTTTAGTCTGGTGTTTGAATGATGCAAATGGTGATACAGTTATATATAGTCACACTGATAAGTCTTGGTGAAGATAAAATATAAAAATAATTTATTAATTAGCTTATTTTGTCAGTTTTCAGGGCATTTGACAAAGACAATGACAGCTGGATAAGCCAGGAAGAATGGATTTGTGGACTATCAATTTTTTTGAGAGGAACACACGAAGAGAAAATGCATTGTAAGAATTTTTTATATACAAATGAATCACCACTTATGAAGGTCAAATGTTATTGCCATATTTTCCTTAATAAAATGTTCTTTATATGTGTGTTTCTTTTTTCCCCACTTCTTTTTTATGCAACTTTTGTTTCTTTTCATGGGTGCAGTTTTGTCTAATGGTTGCTTTACAAATAAGCTTTTGTATGCTGGAAAGACACAAGGAAATATTTGCTGAAAATTTTCTTAAACGTTTTATTTGGGAGAGAATTGACTTGGGAGAGAGAGACTAATGTTTTCTTAGCTAATTATTTAGTTAGTTAACTTAATCGAGGTAACATTTTGCACATAGCTTATCAAAGTTTTCTACATTATTCACCAACTGCTTCATGCAACCCATGGCAAACTCACATGTCATATGACTTCCACGGACGGACTGATTTGAAACTTTTGTTTTCTATCAACTCAGCAAACATGATGTCATTATTCATCTTAACTCATACCACTCTTTTGTCTAAACCGTTTGTGTTTTGACCTTATATGAGACTATTACACCAATGGAATTAGTTATAGATGCCCTCCCTACTCCTACAATAGTATGGTAACTAATCGCTGACATTAAAATTAAAATCATAACATTGTTGTTAAAAGCAGAAATCATTTATGTTTTAATTTTCTATTTTTACAGATTGTTTTGAAGTGTATGATCTAAATGGAGATGGTTATATTTCAAGAGAGGAAATGTTTCAAATGCTGAAGAACTGCTTGATAAAGGTAGATCCTCCATTTGTCTTTTCATTTTTAAATTCAGATAAAATTGATATTGATCTTTATTACATTTTATAAACTGAATAATATATCTCTATATGTGTAAAATAGAGACGATGTTTTCCCTATTTTTTACTTTCAATTAACATTTTAATGAACAAGAAATACCATATAAATTTAAATTCATATCTAAAAAATAGCACAGTCTGTATTCTGCATAAGTAAAAAGTCGTGTCAAAACCAGTTCTTATCTCTGCTATGAAATGACAGTAACCACCTTAAAATAGCAATTTGCCCATCACTGTCAAGAAGTGACAGTAATCACCTATGAAGAGCACTCATCACTAATTACTGCCTATCACCATCATAACCGCCAGTGGATGACAGTGCCTGACAATTGAAGACAAGCGATTTCATTTCAGAGCAGTCCAATGGTCATGATTAGCAATGCCTAACAATGATGGATATTGCAGAGGAATCCAATGTCTGCCAGATAGTGCAAGTAACAATTTCAAAGTGCAACTAAATGTCAGTGATTATCAGTGCTTGGCATTAAAAACATAGAATTTAATTTCAGATCAGGCTGATACTAGTCATAGCCACATGACCAACAGTGAACTCCAGTAACCGACAGTGACAGTTGTAAAAGTATCCAGTGTCCACCAGTAAATGCAAGTAACTGTCTTAAAACAGCACTAACCACCAGTGAACATCAGTACCTGTCACAGACATCCAATGACAGCCAGTGGATACTAATGTGCAGCAGTTGAAGACAAACGATTTCAATTTGGAGCAATTCAATTGGGGTTGACACTCATGGTCACCAGTGACTGCCAGTTGTAAAGGTAGCCAGTGCCCACCAGTAAATGCCAGTACTCATCTGTAACTGCCCCAAACTAGCACTAATTGTCAGTAATGACTAGTGCTGACAATAGCAGCCATTGGCCTCCACTAGCTGCTACTGTCAGAAAATACCCGACAGTGGAAGCCAGATGATTTCAATTTGGCCATGGCTGCCAGTGCTCACTATTTTCCAGGGCCAACAGTGGCCCCTTTCCTAACAACCGTATTTAATTTGTTTTCAGGGAGGGGGATCCTTTACCAAATCTGCTCTGACTTTGTGTTATACTTTCACTAGGCAATGCTGGTACACGGGTTCTGCTGGTATATAAACATATCGAATTGGATTGATCAACAGTTTGACATTTCCATGCCCTCAGCAGGACTCCCAAATAAATCTTGCAGTCCGAAAATAAGTTAAAAATAAAATATTTCCAGAATACAGCTGAAAAAGAAATGAAAAAAAAAAAAAAAGAAAAAAGAAAAGAAGGATGTCAGATTATTAGGAGGGATAAAGTTGATGGAAAATAGTATATTAATTTGGTTTAGGGAAAAACTCCAAAGAGAAGAAATAATATATCCTTCTTTTCTCTTTTTCCTTTTTGGCTGTATACTGGGAACATTTTATTTTTAAGTTATTTTCTGACTGAAAGATTCATTTGGAAATGTCAAAATGTTGATTGATCCATGCAAACTCCTTACAATAATTTTATTTATATTTACAATAATTTATATAATTTTATTGATAAAAGCTGTATACATGTATGAAACATTTTTGAAAAAAATATTAGTTTTTAGTTCATTCTATCAATATACTTGAACTTAATCAATTATATATATACAGGAATTAGTAAAAAGAGAAAATGAAGGTATAAAAACTATATAGTAATATATATAGATTTATTCATTTGTTTAATAGGTGTATAAATCAATTGGGGTATTTGAGTAAAAAGGAGCTCTTTATACCATGGTATTTCAAAGCCTAATGCTTCTCATCAGAAGAGTAGATAAGATGCTCGGTAACATAATGGGGAGGCAACGTCTAGCGATAGTTTCATTAGGAGTGAAATAAATTATTGAGGCTGTTTGGGGGAACTATATTGACCTCTGTGGTAAAGGAGGAGTGTGGTTTGCAATATATAATGTTAAGCTTGGCAGAAGTAAGTTGCATAAAACTGTTACTTTTGTGAAAAAAACATTCATAGTTTAAACTCACATAATTTTTAACCTTTCAATACCACCTTCACTGTTGAGGTACCTAAATGCCAGAAAGCTTTCTACTCTAATAGTTTCTTCCCTTGAACAGCTAGACTTTGGAATTCCCTTCCTACTATCTGTTTTCCTGACTGTACTGATATGCAGAAGTTTAAATGTAACATAAACCAACATCTTGTTAATTTTTCCTGGGCATGGTCCCAAATGGTAGCCCCTTACGTCCAAGTGGTGATATGCTTTGTTAGGCATGAACTTGAGTAAAAAAAATCTGTTGATAGCTGAAATGGTAATGACATGGTGCGCTAAATAATGACTAAAACTGGAGCGCTAAATATTTTGGTTTCAATTCTAACTGATGGCATCCAAGTCATGTTTTTTTTTTACTTTTGAAATCATTACTTTATATTGGGTACAATATAATAATCAATAGAGGATTAGCGCTATAATAATAAATACTAAATATGCATGAATTAAAATATAATATTTATATGTAGTTTACCACTGCTAGTAATAATAAAAACAGCTGAAATCTTTAGGAAAACTCACATAAACAATGATGATGATAATGATGATGCAGTAGTAGTAATAGTATATTTATTTACGAAAAATCTGTTTCAGCAACCAACAGAAGAAGATCCAGATGAAGGAATCAAAGACTTGGTGGATTTGGTGCTGAAAAAAATGGTCAAGTGTCTTTCTTATTTATTTGTTTGTGTGTACATACATTGTCTCACCTCTTTTAATACGATTAACCTTAGTCATTCATCATTAAAGTAGTTAACATTATAAAGAGTATTTAAATGCTAATTTTCACAGTTCAAATTCAATTAAACATAAATAATATTATTTATTGCTTCTAGTTGTTATATACAATTGATACAATCTCATAGAATCTTCTTGAAATCATTTGTTCTTTAAACCTTTTTACCATTATTCTACCATATTTTCAAGTTTACATTTTTAAATATTTATTTAGTTATATATACTAGCTGAAGTACTCATTTGGAGAATGTGTGGGTGATGTTATATAGAAAATACACAGTGTGTTTACAAAAGAATATTTCATATATATCAAAACAGGTAGTTTACAAAAGTTGAAAGCAAATTGATACTTGTTCTTTGCAAAATTTATACATTGACTGATAGAAATTTACTTATATATATAACGTGGCTGTTAGTAATGTATCTTCAGTTGCATTCTATCATGACATTTCACTAGGTACAGGCAAAATGGCCGAAGAAAACTAAGCTCTATCCTTCTTAAAATGAGGTTTACCATTATTATTTTTTAGTTTACATCTAAATTTTCATTTTGTGTGAAAGATAACAGACCGAAGTTAATCTCAATGGAAAATAATGTCTATTTATGTGTAAAGTAAAAAATGTTGAAAAACAAAATCCAAATTATTCAAAAAGTCAATTTTAGCAGTTACATTACTCGATTTATTCTTAAATTTTATTATTCATTCAAAAATAAGCCAAAACACTTCTTTATTAATGACTAGCGGGGGTACCCGGCGTTGCCCGAGTGTTTGTTTCCGGGACGGGGGGGGGGGGGGAGTTTTAAAAAATGTTATGGTAGGTAAGTAGGAAGGATCAAACCCGGAGTCATGAGTAAAAGTAGGAAAATAAAGTGTGAAAAAAAACAAAAAAAAAAAAAACATCTGCAACGTTAACAGTTCGGCCACCAAGAAAAGTCCATTCCAGTTGTTTAGGAAAAAAAAAAAAAAAAAAAAAAACGACTACGGTAGGTCGGAGCGAACGTGAAAATATAATGTGAATTGTCCAGCACGCTAACCACTACGCCACAGAGCACTGCAGCTTAGTTTAGTGATTTTAAATAACTTTACATGAAAGAACTACGAAGCCAAACCGGTGTTCTCTTCTCAATTGTTCCTTGTGAACGATCCCCAAACGGTGTTAAGTGGTGGCAGGGGGAGGAGGAATTTATTAGAGAGAAAATATTTTACCACTTCCATTGATCTTAACCGATTTTGGTCGTGACTTCTCAGCAGAAAAAGTATAGAAATCTAAGATTATCGAGGAATTTGAGAAATAATAAGCCTATAACACACCTCAGATATTGTTCTGCCGTTTGTGCATATTATATTTGCATGAAATATCTTGATTTTTAATCCTATTAATGTCAAAATCAGACGGGAAAAAATGAGTTCATTTTATTTATATAGAGATTAAATAGAATTCAAATTTGAAAGAAAATGATTATTTACTAATAAAATTTATCAACTTACTTATTTTTTTTTTCAACATTCTGTCCACTCATGCTTCTTCAAAGTAATCGTCAGTTGAATTTATTGCATTTTTAAAAATTATTTTTCTCTTAGTGACCTGAGATCTCAATGTTTTAAATTTTATTTTTATTTTCAAGATTATAAAAAGATTTTTTCATTCATTCGTTCAAGGGAAATATTATAATATTAGATTATAAATAAACTGTTATTAAAATCACATGAAATATTTTTTGCAGTTATATTATGTTTTTGGTGAAAATATTGAATAAACAATGCTTAATTCAATGATAATATCGTTAGTCTGAGAAATTAAATTTTTTGGAGTTATATTCATTTCATTAAGATGGACTTTAGGAACATTTTTTATAATGTTCCTGAAATATATTTTTTTAATTTAAATTGTTAACATCTACAATACTTTACTTTTCTTAAAAAAAGCAAAAATAAATTCATGCATCTTGTTTTAATACTTAAAACTTTAACTTTAGCAAAGGTGTTTTTTGTTTACACAAAATAATACATTTTCACTAAGATTTAAAAAAACAAAACAAATAGATTCATTATATTCTGTGATCGTTAATTAATAAATACTGAAAATTTCATTAAAATTGGTTGATTTTCTGAATTTTCATGAATTTTTAAATGAAAAGAAAGGTCAAATTGTTTATACATATTGGGGATCGACCGGCCACTCATTTTGCATGTACCTACATTTCACACATAAAAATTTCTTCATTGTATAGGATTACCTACTTTTATTGTATTTATAGGATTACTTACCTTTATTGTATTTATAGGATTACATACCTTCCCTACGGACCAGAAAAGAATAGTGTCTTTCTTCTAAATCAATTATCAGACACACAGTATGTTAATATGTATATGAAATAATTGATCGAATACTATTATCAAAGTATTTGGCTTCCTCTTATTCACTATTACATATTGTCTCCTCCTATTTTGTATAATTGGTCACCTTTACCACAACACAAAAGTCTTTTGGATTATTTAGATATATTTGAATCACGTTTCGGCAGATGTGACCTCTAATCTTCTTCAGATACATTTTGCAAATTTGAGAATCTTTTTGTTTAACTCAGGAATCTGTACACAATTATTTAATCTATGGATGTAACTTTCACTCATTTCTTAATCAATTACTAAGTAGCAGATTTAAATAATTTGTAATTGTATTCTTAGTATCGCCTGCACTGGGGATTGAAACTTCAACCTTCAGAAGACTTGTCACTTAGAATAGATTATTATTTAGCACAAATTTGGGAATCTTTCTGTCAAACTTCAGAATCAGTATAAACAATATCAAACAGAACATTTTATTGAATCCACCAGGCGTAGTTTGCTCTTGTTCAGTCAGTCATGACTGGTAGAAGTTTTAATAATTCATAATTGTATTCTTAGTATTGCCTGCATTGACGATTGAATCTTCAACCTTGAAAAGAATTTCACTTAGAACTGATAATTACTTAACATTTATATCTATTAAACAACAAATCCTTTCAGTTTGACAAGATCTACTTGAAGAAACTTAGAGATTACATCAGCTAAAATGTTGTGAGAATAGCTTTCAGGATGAGAACAGTCATCTTAATAATCCAAATTATCAATCCTCATCTCCAAAATTACGACTGCTATGTTTCTCTTAGCAGAAATGCAGAGTTTCAAATTATGTTTTGTAAATTACTGTTAAAAATATATATATATTTTTATTTCGTTTGAAATAATACTGAGTATTAAAATTTCTTGGTACTTCAATATAATTGAATATGTGGCATGATCCCTAGCTTTGGTAGACATCATCTTAGATGACGATAGCATCTTTGGGTATAGCCAAGAACCACACCAACATTTCATTTAAATTAGGTAGAAATGTTATATTTTAGTGAAGGAAGGAAATGAGCAATGTATACGGATATGCATGCATAATAATAATGATAAAAATAAATGAAACAGTAAAAGAATGTTATGGTTACCAGATAACAAGTGCTACCTAAAAACGTAAGCCAAGTTTTTTAAATGAAAAATAGAGAAAAACAAAATGGATAAAACATTTTCATACAAGAGAAAAGAATAGAAAAGTTAGTTTCAATTATGAAAACGTTCATGTGTTCAGTAAAGAAATTTGGGTTCGTAGTCACAAGGTTTAAAAAATGTGTAGATCAAAATGTTCATAGCATGGATATGCATGTGTAAGTTATATACATATGTGAGTATTTGGCAGTGTGCCATTGTGTATGTATGTGCATTGGTTTACCTTGTTCTTGTTAGTGTGTGTATACATATGTGCGAGTGGATGAAGCTAGTATGTGAGTCATTGAGTTCTTTTTGCCTCCACTGTGCTTGGCATGGAGGGCTGTGTTAAGCAGACATCCTGAAGTTTTTCTGTACTATGGCTGGCTTAAGAATTCTGTCTAGTTTTTGTTTGTATCCTTGCTTTATAAAAGCTTCGAACTTCACACTGGCTAACTATTTTCACATAGACTTGTTACTTCTTGGAGTTTAAAACAATTTTCATTTGTTAGAAAATATTTTGAGTCACATATTCCTGTGAAAACCGACTTCATGAAAAGAGTAAATCACAACAAAATAGAGAAAGGAAAAGGGTAGCAATTAAAGTTGTTTGCTTTTTAGGGCTCATAGGATTCATTTCACGATTAAGTCAGTCTCCACAAATATAATAAATGTAAAAAAGCGAGAGTGCTTATCATCACTCAGTGTAAAGATGCAATAACTGAATCATGGTTGTAAAACGTAGAATAAAATTCAAAAGTGATTTGAAAGCCTTTAAACTGTCCATTAGAAAGTAATTTCTGGCTTGAATTTAAATGTAAACATAAATGTCTATGTTTACTTGCCTCTGCATGAGGACAGAATTAGGCACAATGTCGAGTTTGAATGTAGGGAAAATTCACCTCCTCCTGGGACAAAATTAAAATTGCTTCAGTCTGGAAGAATTTCTCCTTCACTGACCTAGGACAGAAAAGATGAAGTGTAGTATCAGAACAGATACTACACTTTGCTCCTAGTCAAAAGGCTAAGGAAAATGTAAAGTATTATGGTTCATTTGTGCTTCAAAATAAAAAAAAAACATTATTTTCAAACAAGCCTCTGCCATATCAAAGAATTATACTGAAACGAGAAAAAAAAATTATTTATTCGTTTCCTAGTATTTCATGCATGTAAACAATGTTGGTGACAAACGTTTTCTCGTATTTCATCCATATAAACAATGTTGATGGCAGTTATCTCCCTTTTATTAACTTTTGATGTCTTTACTTAACAGGATATTGATCATGATGTGCGACTGTCGTTTGCTGATTACAAAGCATCCGTGATGGAAGAACCTCTTCTTATTGAAGCTTTTGGGCCCTGCCTACCAACAGATGAGGTAAGATCAGAAACAAAGATAACATTTCACTCAAAAAACTAATATTCCTTTTGCCTGCTCTCAGCTCTAAAGTAAACAACAAGAAAAAGAACAGTTCAGATTATAATTCAGATTTAAAAAAAAAAATCAACTTCTTCAATTTTTGGTGGGGGATCAGTTTACTACATAAAAATAGCAACCTACAATTACTATTTCGTTATTTTCGAGGGAGTTTTCCCTCTATTACTAAAGCTAAAAACAAAAAATATTTGGATTACTATTTCAATTGAACAAAAAAATTCTTATCTAAAAAATAATTAAAGAAAAAAATACTGTTCATATTTTGATAGGGTAGATGAGGATTCTTATCGACCCAAATGTTTCAGATTGCAATTTACAGAACAAACTGGAAATGGCTAGATTATCATCAGTCAATAAGTACTGACATTCACCTGCTATTTCAAAAATTCCGACTGAAAGATTTTTTAGGATTCTAATTGTTCCTTAAAGTACAGTTGTTTACATCTCTCTTACACATGGTTCACAGGGTATATTCGACATGTACTTTGTGAAATTCTTTTTCATGAGCCCAGCTGCTCCTGGAATTACTGGAATGATAAAGATCTTCCTAAGAGTCCAGTTTCTTTTCACATCGTAAATAAAGTCTTGTTATTTGGTTATTTTCTCCATTTCCGCTTGGTTTAAGCCAGCACTTTACAAGTGGCTCCCATTCTCTACTTCTGTGTGGCAATACTTGCAATTGTCGTCATTGCTAAGACCACTCATCTTCATAAAAGTATTGGTCACCAAGCCTTGATCTGTGTACATATATAATTTCATATTTTTCTGAGGTATTTAACATTGGATTTTATACTTGAAGTTTTTGTTTTTGTTTGGTTTGAAAATGCTTATTCTCAGACATCAGAATTGTTTCTTCCTGCGTACAAATGAAACTGTTCTGAAGACCAATGCTATTCCAAACAAATTTCTGTGTTTTTGTATACTTCTGAAAATAAACATTGTCCAAAAACTGCTGTAAATGACTTGAACTCTTTATTTGGCATATGATTTGAAAATAGCTTACAGAGCTTCAGTCTATGGTCCCCCCTCGGCAAACTTTCACAAGAAACACTTGTCTAGCTGAAAACACTATCAATAATTCCCCCCACTCTTTATCTGTGCCTAAACCTAAACGTAGATTTCATGAACAGAGCTTCTTTCTTAGAACTGCATGCCTGTGGAATTGTCTTCCGTTTTCCTGCTTTCCGGCTGACTACAATATGGTGTCTTCAAGTCTAACGTAAATAAGTTCTTGATGAGCCGTTCCATATAAGTTATCAAATTTACTGAATTTTCATTACTAATGATTACTATATTGTCCAAGTTCTACTGTACACTCTTTAACCCTTATCCTTGAGTGGCCTCTTGGCCTTGATAATGTGGTGATGCCTGTGTAAAAAAAAAAAAAAAAAAAAAAAAATTTAATATATATATAGTAGTATTTCATTTATCCATATAATTTTAGCCTGACAATTTCCTATGGGAATGAAATACGCAAGACTTTGTGGCTTAATTGCCATATATATTCTCATAAATTACTCTATATATATGTATATAATCTATTATTATACAAGGTGGGCCAAAAATCACTGACCCATTTTAATTTTAAATAAGTTTTTAATTTAACAGTTATATGCATGAAATTATAGTATCATAAAAAAAAGGCTATAAACTTTATTTTACCTTAGTAAGCTTGAGAAACTTGTATTGTTAAATGTGAAAAATGACATCCTGCAAATGCCTTCCATTTTCTGCTTCACAAATTTGAGCTCTTTTGATTACCTCTGCCATAACCTTTTCCTGTGTGAAAGTCCTATGGTTTTAATTCTTGGACAAGTTAAACTTTGCATGGATAAAAATTTAGACCTTTCATAATCCTTCTTAAAGATGATCGTTTTCGAGTGGGATTTTCTTCAACATTTTCATGTATCCTTTCTTTGTTTTCATCCTTACAAACAGCTTTGGGTCTTCCAGAACGTGGCAGATCACTCACAACTCCTTGATCTTCAAATCTTTTAACTATGCCCTTAATTGCATTCTTACTAGGTGCATCTCTCACATTGAAATGTCTTCGATAGACTCTCTGGGTTTGAATTATTGAGTCTTGATTTTGATAGTAAAATTGTACAATTTTTGTACATTGGACGATACTGAACTTTTCCATAATTAAATTTCAGGATCTGAAAAAATAAAAAATATTAAAAAATTAAAAAATACTTAGAAATAAAAGTTATTTATAATTAAAATAGGTCAGTAACTTTTGGTCCATCCTGCATAAAAAGAAACTTTGTTTGTGTGTGTGAATTTGTCCCCTATGAACTTGAAAACGGCTGGGCTGATTTTTATAAAATTTCATACAAAGGTACTTTATGTGGATGGCAATGTTCTTAGATAGGTTTTGTATTGGAATGTCTTTGATCATATATAGAAATTGGAAATATGACTACTTCATTTAATCACATAAATTAATATATGAAAGTATAATTTAATGCTTAAACTTTAAGTATTTACTTCAACAGTGCTCAATACATAGGTAGAGTTAGGTAGTAATTTATAAAAATATATATATGGCAATTAAGCTACACAGAATATTCTGCGTTTCATTCTCGTAAGAATTCGTCAGGCTTATGCGATTACTGGAACTCACAAATATAAAAAATTTTAAGAGGTGGATGTAGTTTGCTTGAAGCATTGTATAGTATGTAGTTAAATGTAATATGTAGAAGGCAGTAATAATATGTATATGAAATGTATGAATATGTACACATGTATTTGTAATTTGTTTTAACAAAACTTTTTCACTTACTTCAGTTTGTGCCTTTTCGTTACCTCTGCATTGTACCGCCTTCTACATATTATATAACTATAAAAAATTTTATTTCCTTTTGGTTACAAAAGAAGAAACATTTTTCTCTAAAGAATTCATGAGTTCCTCAGTCGGAGGAGGTTTTTCATTTTCATCTGTTGTTACAGTTTTTATTCAAGTTCTATCTGACTATATGTAAGAAATACATATTAAGTCTTCACGATTATACATGATTCAAAAAATCTAAACACTTAAATCCATGAACTACGAACATCTCATAAAACATTTAATGATTTAATCTTTCTCTTGCATATTGAAGCGGCACACGCATATTTAAAATACAACAACACACAAAAAAAATGATTTGATTTATCTATCATTAAATCAAACTTTATTATAAATGTTAAAATTCGTTTTTGCCATTATGCTGATTCTGACACCCTTTATTTTTATTTTTTGTTAGGGGTTGGGAGACATTTACCTATGCTCATGCCATATATATATATTTAGCCAGTAGAGTTTAGTTTCCTAGAAGTACATCCAATGAAACAACATGTGTCTGCCAAAGAGTGCTCAATGAGTAAACAGAGCAGGTATATAAAATTTATTTATACAAACATTGATGGCTACATATGTGCATACATGTTTCTGTAATCACCCGCGTTGGGAGATTACATCTTCAGGCCAAGAATTATCGTCGAGAACTGATATTTCAAACAAAAACATTTTCTTATTTCGTTTACAAAGTTAGAATGTAACATGGGTAGGGGTTATAAGCGGGGGGGGGGCAAATGAGGTCTTTGAAGATAATAAACATCTTTTTTTATTTCCCTTTTTTTTTTTATATTCCCTTTTTTTTCAGTTCATCTATCCCATCTTTTGGTTTTTATGGCACAAGGTACTTTTGTCTTGCGGTCTGTAAATTAAAGACATTTACATGGGCATTAAGTACTGACCGGTGCCGTTCAATCCACAATATATATATATATATATATATATATATATATATATATATATATATATATATATATATATATATATATATATAAATTCACTACAGTTAATTGTTATACTTATATTAATTGCCTGTTATATATCTTTTCTCTCATTTAAATATATCTAGCCATATGAATTCAGAGAACACATATTTAAATAAATGCCAGCAAAAAAAGTTGACACTGTAATATCATTTAGTTTAATTACTGATATTTATTTTTGTTTTATCATAGCAAAAAGAACTCTTCCTGACAACACAGATGTGTAAGAATATCCCGGGTCATCAATGTGATGTTGCATAACTGCTTCCATTTTTTTTTTCTCCATCCAACATTTGTGAGTTGTATGTGATTTTTCTAATTAAAAATGTTAAAAACAAAAGAAAATGTTTCTTTATTTTTTTAATTGTTTGGTGATTGGATTTTTGTAACACAATCACGTGCCCCAGAATCCATTCCTTTAACCTCTTCCCTTTCACTGTTTAAAACAAGGTAAATTTTTTTATATTTTTGCTTAATTTTTTTAAAAGCTCCTAGATTTAAGGTTTGTAAAATTCAAACTACAATTGTTTGCAAAAACTTATAGCATAACGGATATAAGTGCTAAATATAACCTATTCTAAATAACAAGTCTTCTAAAGGTTGAAGGTTCAATCCTCAGTGCAGGTAATTTAAGAACACAATTATGAATTACTTAAGACTTCTACCTGGTAATCGATTAGGAAATAAGTGAAAGCTATCCCCATGGATTAAATAAAGGGTACTGTTCAGAATTTTGTTCAACAAAAGATTCACAAATTTGACAAGATGTACCTAAAGAAGTTGGAAATTATATTAGCTAAAACGGTGTGAGAATAACATTCAAAATTAAAACAGTAGTTTGAATAATCCAAAACTAGCAAGACCTGTGGAAATTCCAATCCTGTTATCAATCCTTACCTAAAAAATTTTAAACCATAAAATTTTTTAAAATTAATTGAAACTAGGGGACTGATTCATATGTAATATATTGATGTCAGCAGTCTGTAGATATTCAGTGTAAATGGAGACACTCTAATATTATTGTAGCTATTTTGTTAAAACTGCAAATTTATTTATCTAAGCTAGCACGAACGCCTGGCAAAGCCTGGCCATAAAGTATGCTTAAATATGATATTTTAATTCTTGCAGATTTCATATATATTATTATAGAGTTGAAGTTTTATTTTAATTGAAATTCATTATTAAGATGAGTATTATTTAATCATTTTTTATTTATTGCGGACTATTATCCTCATTTTTTTCTTAGTTATTTCACAGCGTTTCGGCCAACTATTCCTCTGGCCTTCGTCAGGTGGTAACCATGACAGGACAGAAACTCTGAATCTTCTGACTGCATCCACTGCAATTACTGCCTTCTGTAGTAGACCAAAAATTCTACCTTGATCGCCCTTCGGGGCCCGTGGCGCAGTTGATAGAGACGTTGAATCTCTACGGTACTAAGTGAGAATTGTCTGAAGATAGCGGTTTCAATCCTACCCAAAGCCGGCCAGAGGCTTACTTGGCCAAAACGTGGTGAGACGACAACTACAGAAGGCAGTAATTGCAGTCAGGAGATTCAGAGTTCCTATCCCGTCGCGGTTACCACCTGACGAAGGCCAGAGGAATAGTTGGCGGAAACGTATGGAAACAACTAAGAAAAAGATGAGGATAATAGTCCGCAATAAATAAAAAATTAATAAATAATACTCATCTCAATAATGAATTCCAATTAAAATAATATATACCATTCGGTACGGACCCGACCATGGAAGATCAGATAATAAATAAACATGAATTTATAAGACCAAAAAATTCAACCTGTAGCGCAGTTGATAGAGACGTTGAATCTCTATGGTTCCAGGTGAGAATTAAGAGTTAATGTTCTATCGATTTTTATATATCATAAAGTTGCGATTTCAAAAATAAAAAAAATATATCTATATGATTTGGGTGCATTAGCTTGAATCGAAATTTAAATAAAAACTTGTGAAAAAAATATATGTATGTATATATATATATAACTTGAGTTCCTTCAGCCATAAGTGAAACCAAAACTTATGAAGAATTCTTGATAAAATTATTTATAAAAAATAAAAAATAGATTACTGGAGTGCCATCAGCTATAATCAAAACCGAAACCAAAACTTATGAAGAATTCTTGGTAAAATTATTTATGACAAGAAATGGAAGTACATAACAAATAAATGACCCAGATGTAAGCGTGACACACAAAAGAAAACACATGCTATCGTATTAATACATAGATAATACAAATTATGAATCCTCATCTCAAAAATTCTGAAACGTAATACTTGTTTCTTATGTAAGAGATATTCAAATATATTACCCTCTTAAAATATCAAAAGTAAAAAAGCGTTTTTATTTTATACAGTTTTTTCACTCCAGACAAGACCTATTGCCACTATGATGTAAGGGTTTACTATTTGAGATAGTATCTAACAGGAGACTGAGAAGTTGAGTAGTGAGATATGTGTTTACAATACATTTAAACTTCTACAGCTTAGTATAGTCAGGGAGTAGGAAGTAGGAAATAGGGAGTGAATTCCAAAGTCCAACAATCCAAGGAAAGAAACTATTAGAGTAAAAAGCTTTTTTAGCATTTCGGGACTTTAACAGTGAAGGAGTGGGATTTTTATATATATATATATATATATATATATATATATATATATATATATATATATATATATATATATATATATATATATATATATATATATTTATATAAAATGGGTTAAGAAATTCCAACGAAAGAAAGATGTATATTTAAATAAGGGAGTAGTCACCAACAATGTGTATTTTTTAACATTATTTTATTATTCCGTGTCTTGGTTTTTCATTGAGAATTATGTTTGGATCATTGTAATAATGTTTTTAAGTCATTGAAATCGTTTTTATGCGCGTTTCAGACGTTCTGTGAAGCGTCCTCGTCAGAAATTATTTTCAAATGTGTTGGAGATGTAAAAATGGCAATTTTCGTAGTTAATTTGAAGTTTTTCCAAGGGTGGAGGCTTGTAAGTGTTTATTATTCATTAGCATGCTCAATTTTTATTACTCTTTTATTGGAAAAACTTAAAATTAACTATGAAAATTGCCATTTTTACATCTCCAACACATTTGAAAATAATTTCTGACGAGGACGCTTCACAGAACGTCTGAAACACGCGTAAAAACGATTTTAATGACTTAAAAACATTATTACAATGATCCAAACATAATTCTCAATGAAAAACCAAGACACGGAATAATAAAATAATGTTAAAAAATACACATTGTTGGTGACTACTCCATTATTTAATATATATATATATATATATATATATATATATATATATATATATATATATATATATATATATATATATAAAGTGATATGAGTACATCAGACCACATTCCATTAAAGTACTTGTAAAACAGGCACAGGGATGGAACATTGCGAAGATGGGACAGAGGTTGGAGCTTGGCTGATAGTGCAGGGCCTATTAGCTTTGGGATTCTTTTTTTGTAAATGAACACCTTATTTGCTTCAATTGTCTTGTGATGAACATGTATCAAAACATATTGAAATATCATAGACATGTTTAAAAATTCTTTAGATGATGATTAATAATCTGTATTGTTCTGACTAATATTCTCATCTTTGTTTTTATATTCATGTTGACAACAAACAATTAATAACATTGAGCTAATTATTAAAATAGATTTTCTTTAATGTAATATGCAAATGAGGTTAACTATTTAACATAGATTTCTTTTGAATGCATAGTATATGTAGAAATCATGCTGAACTAAAAGTTTATATAAGTCCGTTTTCAGGATAAAAATTAATTTGTGAAAGTGTACCTCTTGTATTAATTAAATTGGAAACAAAAAACAAGAATACGACTTTATTATAATATCATATTAATGTATTCTGTGTTTGACACAAAGTTTTGGCATAATTATGTTAACATACCAGTTCTTGTTACATTATCAAGGTTCAACTATGTTGAGTCTGGTCAATAAAACAAGATGGATGACCATTTGAAAATACCAGAAGCTCTATGTGAGGATGACAACGACATCTTGCAAAAACTAACATTAAAATTATTTCGCCTGAACAGATACAAATGTGACTGGGAACTGCACATGAATTTGATATTCTTGGAAACTTCCTCCTTTGAAGGAAGCTAGCTGAACTAGCTCAGGATATGCTCTGTACCAGGACAGGAGGAGAATATAAAGATTTACGAGTTCAACAAGGCGCACCTGAATAAGTTTGGAGGTTATATTGACATGCATTGTGAAAAATAACAACCACAATGAGGATAATAGTTTAAATAATTCAAATAAGAAATTTTACTGTAAATAAATTATTCATTTTTTTTTTAAATCAATAAAATGTATAAATTCTTCATATGATAATGATAATCACCACCACCACTGTAGTGTTATCATAGAACTATTTTCATACGCGTAACAAGTAAATCATGGCGTATGAATATTGATGTCAACCGCCTAATACATACGCATTCGACAACATGGCGCAGACCTCTACACACGTACATTCAATCAAAATTGAAGTGCAGGCCAGAAGAGTAGGTATGTGCACTATAAGGGTAGCTAAATAAAAATGCTATTGCTACCAATGATGATACTACACAAAAACTATAAGCACTCATAGGCTTTCCCTTCTGACTCTCACCTCTTCCCAGTCAAGAAGTTGTTTTTGAAAGGAAAGCATTTCCCAGATGATGCAACCTTGATTTCCAAAGTCATATCATGGTTGGAGGACCAACTTGGGTTGTTCTACAAAAAAGAAAAATCTCCAGATTTAAATACTATTAACTGTGCCAATGTCTGTTGTTCTACTGCTATGAGAAGTTGGTTAGGGACATTACTTATTGAACGTTATTTTTACCATTAACACCATATTACCTCCTTACATATTAATCAATCTTAAAGAGCTTTTGCGGTGAGGTTCATATTTGCACCATTTTTTGATAAAATTGTCTTAAGTTGTACTTTATATTTTTCTTTAATTTTTTAAGTCATGAAAAAAGAAATTTAATTTGATGTTATAATCACTGGCAGACATTCTATTTTTGTTTTTATTGCACCAAAATCCTTTTATTGTTTTTATAGCACATAAAATTATTATTTCAATTCAACATTTTCATTAAAAAATAAGGAAATAAAAAAGAATTAAAAAAACAATACTTTTGTGTTAAATGATGGAGCTTCTGTAAATGTGAAATGTGAACTTGATATTTTTTACAATTCCAAAAATGTTGGACAAAAATAAAATAATATTTTTAAATATAATAAATAAGAATATCTGGAAGTTGATTAAAAAAAATGTTATATATATATATAATTTAAAGGGGGTAGAACAGTAGTCTAAAGAGCAGAGTGTATTTTAATGTGATAGTAAAATTACTAATTTAATTAAAATACAAGAAAAGAACAGTGCTCGTTGTAATTCAGATATATAATAAGCTCGATAGGCAAATATCCTAGAGCTACTTTAATATTTAGTAATGTGATTGATAATTTAAAATTCAAATTAGAATTAAAATATTGGAATCATCCCATCACTAATATATATATATATATATATTTAGTAATGTGATTGATAATTTAAAATTCAAATTAGAATTAAAAATTAAAAATCTGTTTCATAAGAAGGAACAACAACAAAGTCAATAATTTGTACGATCGTTTCGGAAACAATGTTTTTTATTGTGATAGACATTAAACCACGGACAATAATTTTGACATATAGTTTTTTTTAAACAAAGTCTCCTCATCAGCAAAAGTATTGGGTGTTTTTTTTTTATATGTAAAAGACACCATAAATAAACCTAGAAATTTTTTAAGCAAGGTGGATGTATCTTTTAATTGTTCGCCTTTTGAAAACTGTAATTATCGTCAAAGCATTCATTTGGATGTTGATTGTAGCTCATAAATGTCAAAATTATTGTCCGTGGCTTAATGTCTATCACAATAAAAACATTGTTTCTGAAACGATCGTACAAATTATTGACTTTGTTGTTGTTCCTTCTTATGAAACAGATTTTTAATTTTGAATTCTAATTTGAATTTTAAATTATCAATCACATTACTAAATATATATATATATATTAGTGATGGGATGATTCCAATATTTTTCCCGATTCCAATATAAATACTGATTTTGAGCTAAATTCCCGATTCCGATACAATTACTGAATCCGATTCCGATTATTTAAAAATCTCTAATTATTTAACTATAAGATTGTCATTTCCCCCGATTTTCATAAAAACACATGTTAAATATGCATATTTTTTCCTAAATGTCAAAATACACTTGTAGAGGAGGATCTATTGATTTTAAAATCAATTTAATTAATTAATTTAAAATCAATAAATATTTATTATTTTATCATTATTATATTATAGCAATGGAAGATTGTGGTTTAAACAAAATCTAATAAAAAAGACAATTAAAAGAATCGTTTTGGCATCGGAAAATAGGCATCAATTTTTTTTATTCCTATACCTGCAAATCTTCCAATTTTTCAACACTAATATATATATATATATATATATATATATATATATATATATATGTTGAAACGATTAATCGGAATTGGAAAAAGGTTTTATTGATTTTAAATTACAAAACCATGTTTCCTGAAATAATGTATTTTAAATTACAAAAACATGTTTCCTGAAATAATGTATACCGAATGTAACATGTAAACGATTAATCGGAATTGGAAAAAGTTTTTATTGATTTTAAATTACAAAACCATGTTTCCTGAAATAATGTATTTTAAATTACAAAACCATGTTTCCTGAAATAATGTATTTTAAATTACAAAAACATGTTTCCTGAAATAATGTATACCGAATGTAACATGAATTTTTCATATACATTACACTAGCCTGGGTGCTCAGGTGTTTAGAGGTGTGTGTTGAGCAAAAAAAAAAAAAAAAAGTGGTAGTAGGCAGGCAAACAGGCTCGAACCCGTACCGCGAAGGAGAAAAAGAATGTGAAAAAAAAAAGTGACGTCTTTGCTATTGCGCCCATCGCCAAACTGGAAGTGACATAATTTCAAATTAAGGCTAAACAATCGAAAAGAAGCACATGTTTCTACTCAGAAGTTCTATAGCAAACCTCAATGGTTTACTTCTACTTGCACAGCTGTCATTGCTCAAAAGCACCATGCATACTGCAGATTTATTTGCATAAGTCCAGTACAAATAGACAAAAGTTTATAAGCTAGAAAATATCGGCGAAAAAAGTGACCCCTCCCTGTAGAAAAGTGCCCAGTTGAAGGTAAAGGAATTAATATTTTCTGCAATTTTTCGATATTTGTCATCTGAAGAGTCGAGCTTCAAAACGATACCAATCTCGTGAAAATCCGTCACCTTTGTCAAAAGTTTTAGGCAGACATACAAACATCCAACATACATTTAAACAGGCAGGTCAGACTTATATTATAGACTAGCGGAGGGGGGGGTACCCGACGTTGCCCGGGTGTTTGGAGGTGTGTGTGCCAAAACATAAGAATAAGAGAAGTAAATATTAAAAAAAAAACAAAAAAAAACTAACGTAAGGCAAACGAACGATGTTAAATGTAAAAATCGGAAAAACAAAAAAAGAAAACAGAAAAACGAACGTTAAAACTTCTTTAAAAAATCTGAAAAATACCCCCCCCCCCAAAAAAAAAAAAACACGTGAAAATTGGCTTCTGGGGTACTCGGCGTTGCCCGGGTGTTTTTGGGTGTGTGTGGTCGGGCGGGTGTGGGGGTGTTAATGAAAACCTAAGAATAAGCAAAGTAAACAAAACAGAAAAACGAACGTTAAAAAAATCTGAAAAACACGTGAAAAATGGCTTAAATAACCCTGCTTCAATATTAAAATTTAAAAAATCGAAAGAAAAAAGAAGATCTGGCGAAAATCCGTGACCTGTGTGGAAAGTTTTTGCGAGACACAAACACACATACATACATACAAACAAACACACATACATACATACAAACACACATTTTCGCTTTTATATATATAGATTAAATAGAATATGAAAAAGAAAATGAATGAATGTTAAGAAAAGGCAGTGGAAAGGATTGTAATAGATTAAGTAAAGGACACGTAGTGGAGGTTTTCAGATTGAGTACAGAAACAATTGGATGGAGACTTCGAATTAACTCACACCATTCACTTCCTATGACTTTCTGGTTTAGATAAATAAATATACTTCATTTATAGTATAACAGAGCGTGGGTGCGCATGTGAAATGATGTTACTGGTAAAGGAAAAGACTATAAAAAGGAGAAAGAGCACGTTAGGATAATTACATTAGAGACGTGGATGATGTTTGAGATCATGTTAGAAGTGAAAGTGATGTAACAGCCTTAACAAGAAGTCACGTATGGTGGGAGAATGAGGAAATAAATGTTGCTGTTACAACCGGAAAAAGTGAGTCAAAGGTCTTTCCTATTCTATTCAAACCCGTGGCGCAGTAGTTAGAATACTTGGAAAAATCAATAGTAAAAAGTGATATTCTCCTGAAGGTTCAATCCTCAGTGTGGGCAACTAAAAAGTACAATTTTTTATTTTACATAGGCATCACCACTTATCAAGGCCCAGAGGCCACTCGAGATTAAGGGTTAACGAGTGTACAGTAGTAAAATTGGACAATATAGTAATCGTTATTAATGGAAATTCAGTAAATTTGTTAACTTAAGTGGAATGGCTTATCAAGAACTTGTTTACGTTGAACTTGAAGATTGTATTGTAGTCAGCTGGAAAGCAGGAAAACAGAAGACAGTTCCACAGGCGTACAGTTCTAAGGAAGAAACTTTGTTCATGGAATCTACATTTAGGTTTAGGCACAGATAAAGAATGGGGGAATTATTGATAGTGTTTTCAGCTAGACAAATGTTTCTTGTGAAAGTTTGGTGAGGGGGTACCATAGATTGGAGCACAGTCGAGCACTTGCCAACCTCTATCCAGTCATGGCTGATCGAACAAAAGCATGCTACCCCCGTGAAGTAAATAAAGGGTTCCACTCGAAATTCTGTCTAAATTTCAGAGTTCAACAGAAACATTCCCAAGTTCGACAAGATACACCTGAAGAAGGCCGGAGGTTACATCAACAAAAACGTTGTAAAAATTACACTCAAGATGAGAACAGTAGTCCGATAAATCCAAATAATACAAATAACTAATCCTCATCTCAAAAATTCAAAAATGTGATTGATTGGCAAACAAAAAGGAATAGGCAGAGTACACATAACAAAGGCAGTAGTTTTTATGGTGTACATATCTAAGTTTTAATCTCATGTAAATCAAAAGGATTTTTTAAAATGGACACATGTAGGAAATCAAAAGGTTAATGTAGTTTGCTTGCAGCATTGTTTAGTGTGTATATATAAAGGTCATTTACAATACAAAAGTGCAATGGATAGACACAAACTGAAACAAATTAAGGCATAACAATGGAATGAGTGATTCACCTTTTCTCTTTTTTTAAGCATTTTTGTACTCTTATTACATTATATTATTTTATTATTGGAATCCTTTGAGATGAGTAATTTGTGTATTTATTTGTGGACTGGTATCCTCACTTTCATAGTTGTGGTTTCACAACATTTCGGCCAACTCATCCTCTGTATGGACCTGACAATGGAAGACCAGATAAGAACGAAAACTTGGATTTATAAGACCAAAAAATTCAATCTTGATTCAACGCCTCTATCAAAGAAAAGGAGAGTCCATCATGACACTGTGAGACGAAAACACATGCTTCAAAACCGAGAGACTTATCATCGCACATCCAGCGGTTAAAAATATCATAAAGTCAATCGTAACTTGTAAATCTGTTAAACGTTCCACTTAGTTGTATCATTTTTATGTGGTTATTTCACATTCAAAACTCATTTTTATACACGTAACAGTTAGATTGGTAAATTAGATAATAACACGACATATGTCAAAAGTGTGGATGGACCTTCATGTGTTTTAGACTAACTTTAGAACAATGTTAGCTACTTAAATTTTCTTTACCGTTCTCCCTCAACCCAGGACTGTACTCTAATCAATCACGTCTGTAACAGCATAGATGTAGCACTTTCCCTAGACACTAGTGCCTAAGTACATATATTTGATGACTTTAATGTCCACCATAGTAATTGGCTTGGCTTTTTTAACTACACAGACACAGCTGATAGCATCACACATAACTTTTCTATATCCCATTCCTGGACACAGACAGTTACTTCCCCACCTGTCTCTCAGACCATCAGGGCCAGCAAGCCTCACTTCTTGACCTATTTCTGACTACAATTCCTGAGAATTATGTAACAAATGCCCATTGCTCTCAGGAATGCTAATCATACTATGATAATGATAAACATCATCTTAAACTCTCAACACCAAGTTGATGAGCCATTGTTCAAAACATCAATGTACTACAATAAGGATGGCTGGGATGTCATCAGAGATCACATCAGAGATGCTCCGTGGGGAAATATCTTTTCTCTTCCTGTGGAACAGTGCACAAATGAGACCACTGAATGGTTCAAAATGGCAACTGAAGCATATGTTTCTACTCAGAAGTTCTATAGCAAACCTCACTCTCCTCAATGGTTTATTTCTACTTGCACAGCTGTCATTACTCAAAAGCACCATGCATACTGCAGATTTATTTGCATAAGTCCAGAACAAATAGATAAAAGTTTATAAGAAATAGCTACAGCTAAGAGAGAATATACCGAGACCACCAGAAAACGCAATGAAGCACAAAAATTAGAAACTTGTGATTTCTGGAAAATCTATAACAGTGCAGTAAATAATAGGTAATCAACAATCCCCCCCCCTATCCAACAATCTTGAAGTTGTCTGCATGGCAATCGGTAAGGCTAACTTGCTTGCTCATTAGCTAGCTTCCAACTCTACTTTGGACCTAGCAGACCACTATCACCCAGATTTTCCTTTGTGGATTTTGGATTATTATGGGGTATGATCCCGCATAGTCGGGAGATTCTATTTATAAACGATGCTGCTAAGAACTGACAAATCGAATCAATTCACGTTCTGCTACCAACCAATCAGAAACCAGAATTGCTCCATAAAAATTAAACCTTTCTGTAGCAATTTCGCATATGTTTTCGCCGTCCGAACACGAGAAGAATCTTTTGCTTTGTGAATTCCAACTCCAGTTCTGTCTACTGCAAGCCAGTCAACTCCAAGGATTTGTGTAGAACAATGAACCATCGGAAACTGTTCTGTCTACTGCAAACCAGTCACCACTCAGGACTTGTGTAGAACAATGAATCATCGGAAACTGTTCTGAAAATAAACATGGCTTACACTTCTTTGACAGAGTATGGCAAATGGGCACAGGAAAATCAGATCATATGGTATTACTGGATGAATACTTAACATAATTAAATCCCTCTTAAATAAGAGAAAACTCCAGGGTGTCCTCGATGGTTGTATGCCAAAACAATATGATATCAATGCGGGTATGCCTCAGGTCGATCCTTTGACCTTTATTACTCCTGATAGTCATAAATGACCTCCCTGATAGAATAATCTCTGCGATGGATATATTTGCTGATGACACCACACTCTATAACAGACACAAGGGAAAAAATAAATGAACACATATCCAAGGCAATGGCAGAAACCCCAGAAGAAAACCTCCAGTCTGTAGTGGAATGGGGACAATCACGTTAAATGCTGCTAAGACTAAGCTTCTTTCCTTTAATAATTACAAGAAACCTGCACTAATAGCCATGGTTAATGATACATTACCTGAAAGTACTTTGTTGAAACTCCTCGGCTTAACATTCACAGGGAACATGAGTTGGAATAGATACATCGAGGGTATTGCCAAGCTGCTGCAAAGAAGATGGGCTCTCTCTACTGTGCCAGAAAATTACTTATGCCTGAGAGTAGGCTCTCATTCGCCCATATATGGAGTATTGTTGCCACATTTGATCTAGTGCATCCGCTAGTAGTCTCTCACTCTTAGACAGGGTTCAAAAGAGAGTTGCCAATCTAAGAGGTCTTGCACTGTCAGCTAGGCTTCAACTTCTGTCTCATCGACAAAATATTGCATCCTTCTGCCTGTTTTATAAGTATTTTAATGGTAGGTGCTTGGAAGAACTACAAGCACTTGTACCCCCCCCCCTGACAAACTTGGCAAGCAGCAAAATCCCAACCCTGCTCCCTGCACAGTAGAGATCCCAAGATGCCAGAAAGCCTTCTACTCTAATAGTTTCTTCCCTAGAACTGCTAGACTTTGGAATTCCCTTCCGGATTCCTGCATTCTTAACTGTACTGACATGCAAAAGTTCAAGTGTAATGTAAACAAACATCTTGCTGCTCAACTCCCTACTTAATTGCAAATTATGTGTCAGATAGTAGCCCCCGCCCCTATCAAAACGGCACTATGCTTTGTTTGGGGTGAAAATGTCATTAAAAAATAAAAAAAGATCGTAGAAAAATAATTACAACTGTGGATGATGTTTTGGTAAATATATATCTAGCACATCTTTTACTGGTTCATTTTTCGTAATTTTTGGAATTTATACAAATTTCGACATAACACGTAAGTACGTAATAATGTTTTCACATAAAATGAGTTGGTTTCAAAGACTACAATCTACACAAGCAAGCACCAATATTTTTGTTAATCATATTCATACATATTTCGATTTTTACATTATAAAATATACATTACAGCCGGTAAAATATCTCTTGATGACTCCTATTTCGTATACACCGGTTATAAAATAAGTGTCCTTTTATATAATATCAAGGTGGATGATTTTCGAATACTTTTCTTGACAAACGTGCTCTAAATGTCTACAAAACAAAAGCAGCCCAGAACTTCTCTGTTTCGAAACGACCTCCATTTTTAAGGAGTCTTCACGGTCCATTTTTTATGAGGAATTATTTTTCAAATTTCACCGCCAACTTCCTTTTTTTTTTTTTTCGATGTCGCAAGCAATTTGATGTTTTTTTTTTTAAACTATGTATTCACTTGATCTTTCTAAACAAGTTTGTTTACATTTGATGCAAAATGTTCCAAACAACACATTTAAAAAAAGGGGGAAGAATATCATTTGATAAAACAAGGAAAACAATGTTTGCAAAGGTGAAACATTTTTCTTTCTTTCTCGTTTGTTTTGATTATGGAATATTTTTTTTAAAATGACATTCCTAAATATTTGGTTCCCTTCCTTATTACCATGTAACCATTCCCACAAAAAACAATTCTTCGATACATTCGGTGCAGACTTTCGCGTGAAGTAAAACTATGGTTAAAGCTGCAATCTGGTGACACATAAAATCACGCATTTAAAAATAAATAATCTTTTGAAGGAGGTGTGTAAAGTGGTAAAATCTATTCTCGCGAACCAGGGACGATAACTCAATTTGATAAATTGTGAGTTATTATGGCGTTTTTCGTGTTATCACCCGGATTTTAAGTGGTGGTTGTTGGTGACTGGTTGGGGTAAATGAAGTAAACAACACCTTCATTAACGTAAACATTAACCGTTAGCCCATGTGGCAATACAAAATAAAAGAAAGGGGGAAAATAAGATGCTAGTTCAGAGGGATGGTTATTTAAAGTTTTAGAGTTTCTATAAAACTGCATACATGCATTGCATTGCATTACCGTATTTAGGGTTTGGATTAAAAAGTAACTTTTTTTTTTCTTCTAAAAAATGGGTTTAATTTGTTTTCGTTTTTCTGTCCCCCTCCCCAAAAACATCGCCAAATAAAAAGTAAAATTCTCATTTTTAAGGTGAATTAGCATCCGTACAATTTATCCATTAAAGATGTAAAATGGTAATTTACTAAATAGTGTAGCTGAAATCATTAATCCTTATGTGAAGGCAACGGAAACGATGTTTTGTATTGTAAACGAGTGACGTCAGTTACAGCGATTATAAGTAAGCATCTATTTCACAATTAATGAATAATAGTGAAGTAAGTGCCTCCGCCTCCCCCATACGATAAGTGCATAAAAAAAAAATTGTTTGTTTTCAACAAATCACCATAAAGTTTATGTTCGTTTCAAATGAACATAGTAACAATCGTGATGCGTGCGTGTGTTAACGTAGAACGATGTTAGAGTTAGGGTTAGGGTTCTATATTATTCTTGTTGACGGACGATATACGCATATCAGCACTTGGGAAATTTAATCCATTTCCGAATATGAATCACCCCCCTCCCCTCCTTTGCTGTTTTAGTTTAATTGTTTAACATTTTAATGAGATTTTTTGTATTTATACCGATGATCGCACTTCCATTCGCAAGCATTCTGCATAAATTCCCCAATACTCTTTCTTTTTTGTAAAGAAGGTTAAAATGACATCCAACACGAGTCACGTTAACATCCAAAGAAAAAACGCATGAAAGGACGTGGTCTACGGATTTTTTTTTTCGCATTTGCTTTAGATCCATCACAGAATTGAATTTAGGTAAAATAAATAAATAAATAAAATAAAAAATAAAAACAATTCATTTTTCGAGCAGTTTCTATGTTTTTCTTTAGTATAAAGCTTAACTGTGAAATTCTCTCATCTTTCCCATTTTTAAGGTTATAAGTATATACATTGAATCCCAACCCCAACCCTAATGTTTGTTTGATGTGTGTGATCATCAGCATATTGAATTACTTCGATTATTCTGAGTCTTGAAGGTGCTTGATTAGCTAACATTTCTTCCGAGTTAAAAGTGCTAGATTATATTGAAGTGGCTTCTTGCTCCTATAATGCCATTATTAATATATAAGATTTGGCAACCATTATAATAATTGTTGCCAAATCTTATCAGTTAATTTTAAATTATGTTTAATGAAAAAAAGATTATTATGTGCTGAATGCATTAGCATCCAAATCAATTAAGTATTATGTATGAAATTGAAAAAAAAAAAGCATTTTTTTTCAATTAATGAATAAGTCGACATACTAGCATTTCCAATATAGCTGTTTGTTTTGCTAGTAAATATAAAATAGGATTGGATGTACGAGATACTTTCAATAAGTTTCCAGACCTTTTGTACCGGCATTTAAAATCGTCATAAACTCTTGAAAATTCAGTATGTTATTGCTATACATCTTATGAGGTGATTGACTAATTTTTTTGATTTCAGGTTCAAATGAACAGCTACAGCAGAAACTGGAATACACCCTACTTAAGCCTGATTATCATAACTGGTGAATTTAAAAAATACAATCTGGACGTAAGGACACTTTAGAAGATATGCAATAAAATTCTATTTTAAACTTTGAAAAATGTCACGGAAACATGGAATGCTTCAGACTGCTTTTAGACCATCTTGCATGAATTGAGCATCATTTTTTGAGTGGCATGAAAGATTCAAGGAAAGCAGGGATTATAAGAGGTGTGGGAGGAGTAAGGTAGTCAGAACATCATAGTTGATTGGCCAAATAAAGAATTTCATGGATAAGGACCGTCATGTGTGTATAAAGACAATAAGTGCACAGTTTGATGTCAGTGTGAGAAGTGTACACACAATTATTCGCAAGGAATTGAAGATGCGGAAGATCTGTGGAAGTTTGTTGCAAGGTTGCTCAGTCCACAACTTTATCCTTGTTACTGACTATTTGACCAAGATGGGTATCAAGACAGTTCCTCATCCTCCCTACAGTCCAGACTTTGCTTCCTGTGACTTTTGCTTATTCCCTAAGCTCAAAGAAAACCTTAAAGGCTGTCGTTATGAGACAATTGAGGAGATGAAAGAGGCTGTGACAAGCGTCATTGACATGCTCACACAAGAGAAATTCGATGGAGTCTTCCACAAGTTGTTAGAATGGTACAACAAGTGCATTGCAGCCAGAGGATATTACTTTAAAGGGGACCAGAGTTTCATATGTATACAATCAATAAAAGTTCCTATTTGAAAAAAGTCTGGAAACTTATTGAAGGCACCGTGTAGAATATGTCAGACAAAAAGAAGTAAAGTATCTCAGTGAGAAACTTTTTACAAAGGAGTCGCTGCTTATCAAGTCCAACAGGCAAGTCAAGGATAATAGTAATTTGAATTTGACAGGTAGACAATGAAACACTGGAAGGATTAGTAACGATGGTTGTTACTGGTCAGAAAGTGATATTTAAGAGGACCACTCAACAACTTTTCAATATTCCAACATAGTCTATGTTTCATTTCTATTTTTATATCGACTCACAAAACAGTCATATTGGAAATATGCCAGTATATCAGTTAATTTACTAATTGAAAAAGTGTTGATTTTTTTCTTCTCATCATTTCATACGTAATACTAAATTGATTTTAACGCTATTACATTGAACATATTATGATTTAAAAAAAAATTGAGCTATTGTACATCACCTTTCTGATAAAATTATCATGTCTTTTCTTGATGTTATCATAATTTTTAACACTGCTTGATTTTATTATTTTTAAATTAATATTTGCAAAATAGAAATGAAAAGGAAAAGAAATTTGCAAAAATAAGAAAAATTCGTATTTGCCAAAACAAACAAATTAAGGTCCTTGTTAGGAATGATGATAATAAAAATAGAAAAATTGAATTTCAACTAAAAGCAATGTTATATACTTAATTGTCATTTCGAAATTAGTAACATATCCAAAAATTACAAAAAATGATTTGGTAGAAAATTATTTATTAATGAAAATAGCTTTTGAAGAAAAATTTTTATTCTTACATCATTTGTAGACATCTATGCTGACGACACTACCATTTATGGTAGCACATCTAAGACAGTAAACGACCAAGTTCTCTCCAATTCTCTCTCCTCTGATCTTGAGCACGTAGTGCAATGGGATAAGGAGTGGCTGGTTACTTTTAATGCATCTAAAACCAAGCTTCTCTCTTTACATCATCAACATTCTGATCCACATCTGGCATCAATTGAAATAAATGGCTCTCGTCTTCAGGAGGCCTCAAGTTTTAACAAGCTTCTTGGCTTGACCATTACTCCTGATCTTAAATGGAACACGTACATCAAATCTGTTGCCAAGGTCGCTGGAAAAATGGTGGGATCTTTCTATCGATCCGGTAGATATCTCACTGCTGATGCTATTCTCTATCTATATAAGAGCCTGGTATGTCCAAGGATGGAATACTGTTGCCACATCTGGGCAGGAGCTGCTAGAAAGGACTTGGCCTGCCTTGATAGAGTTCAAAATAGACTTCGTAGCCTCGTAGGAGATGTCCTTTTCTCTTCCTTGCAACCTCTATCTCACAGAAGAGATGTTGCGAGTTTGTCTCTGATGTATCGTTATTTTCATGGAAAGTGTTCGACTGAGCTTCAATCTATGGTCCCCCCTCGCCAAACTTTCACAAGAAACACTCGTCTAGCTGTAAACACTATCAATAATTCCCCCCACTCTTTATCTGTGCCTAAACCTAAACGTAGATTCCATGAACAAAGCTTCTTTCTTAGAACTGCACGCCTGTGGAATTGTCTTCCGTTTTCCTGCTTTCCGGCTGACTACAATATGGCTGTCTTCAAGTCTAACGTAAATAAGTTCTTGATTAGCCGTTCCATATAAGTTATCAAATTTACCAAATTTTCATTACTAATGACTACTATATTGTCCAATTTCTACTGTACACTCTTTAACCCTTATCCTTGAGTGGCCTCTTGGCCTTGATAATGTGGTGATGCCTATGTAAAAAAAAAAAAAAAAAAAAAAAAAAATAATAAAACTTCAAAACCATGAGTTACTTCCCTTGTTTAAGTGACATTTTGAAATAATAATGGTGGATCATTGGGTCGTAAAAGTAAATGTTTTATGTAATGTAGTAATATGTTACTAATTCCATAGTTGGGAAATTCACAGTCCATAAATTATCAAGTTATTGCAGCTAATGTAGACTACCATTTTTAAAAATAAATAAAATATGTCTTTTATGAACTGCTGCTTTTATACTCATTATTTTGTTTGTGTGTATTATATAACATTTCACTCATTCTCTCTCATACGCATATCTCTTAAAACTGTTTTTCTAAAAGGGTTTCCGTAAAAGAGGTCCCCCCCCCAAAAAAAAAGATCTCACCTAGAACCTAGAACATTAAAACTCTAAAAGGTATTCCATTTTGTAACATTAAAAAAGCAAAGTTGTCGACTGTTGTTTTTCCACTTCTAATTGTATTATCATTTCTTCTTAGTTTATGTCAATATAATGGATGCTGTCATGTGATAGATGTTTCTGATTTTCGTAGTTGTTGTTATTGTTATGTGTAGAGCAGCTTTTGAAGATTGTGCGTCTGGATTGTTTCCTTGTTGATCACAACTATCCATCAATTTGCAAGATTGCTGGTTTTAACGTGTGACACTGAAAGCAACAAAGCTCAGCGGTTGCATGAAAAGTCAGGGAAGGTTTAGTCCAGAGCACACAAAGGAATGGTAGTTGTACATGCATAGAAGCAACATTGTTATTCTTACCCCATGGATTTGTGGTTCCATATTTGATATGCAGAGGCAGAGATGGCTAAAGGATGACAGATCCTGATGTTTACTTCTGGACTTACACACAAGCTCTGTTAGTCATGTAACTCTGGCACTACCACACTGCCTCTACAACTGTTGGTTGCAACCATACATAAATCAGTAAGATTGCAGGTTTTTACCCCCCCACTCCTCCACAACAATAACAGCAAGGCTCAAAGGTTGCATGTGAAGTCATAGAAAGTTTGGCCCAGAACACACAGAAACAATATTGCCACTTCCATGCCATTGATTTGTGGTTCTGTATCTGACACATGCAGAGGTAGAAACATTCTGTATCTTTGCTACAGGCAGAGGTAGAAACTCTCAAAGGACAAGTCCTGTCAGCTGGGTTGTGGCTCTAATGTTATTTGGTGTCAAACCTGGGTGGCCCTACCAAAATCTGGAGTTCCAGCTGTATAGGTTTGATACAACTACAGCAAGGATGCGACTGACATGTTGGGCACTGCCGAAATGTGAAATGTTGCTAAAAAGTGATCTTTATCAATATCGTAGTCCCTACCAATGTCATATTTACTTTTTTGTTTTACTCATGTTCACCCCTTACAAAGCATATCGCTACTTGGATGTAAGGGGCTACTATTTGGGGCCATGTCTAGAAAAGATTAACAAGATATTTGTTTATGTTATTTATGTTACATTTAAACTTCTGCATATCAGTACAGCCAGAGAAGCAGGCAGCAGGAAGGGAATTCCAAAGTCTAGCTGTTTGAGGGAAGAAACTATTAGAATAGAAAGTTTTCTGGCATTTAGGGACATCAACAGTGAAGGGGTGAGATCTTATTGCTAATCGGGTTTGTCAGGGATATGTACGTCGACACATAATAATGAAACTCCTTTGTGAAGAGTTTGATGAAACTTTTAGAGGAGTATACCAATGTCATATTTACTATCATTTTGTCAATATTTTTGTGAACACACAAATGAATAAAGACATACACTCACACGCAGATTTTTTAATATTTTTTTATTTTTATTTTCAGATTCTCATGTGAATAGAAATGGATTCTTACATTGAAGAAATTAAATTTGATAGGAAATCTGCAAAAGAGGAAAAAAAATCAATTTCTCATATGAACTTAAAATGTGATGGAGTGAATGTTACAAGAGACATTTTTTACCTGAATTTCACTTGAAGTAAACACTTTTTTGTGTACATGCGGTAGATGAGAAAAAAAGAGGCTAAAATCAACCGGTGTACATCTGCTGCTGTGGAAGTGACATTTTGATCTGGATTTTGATATACCAGCCGGTAAAATTGCAGTATAGTTAACAGTCAAGAAATCAAAATGACTGACCACATTAGGTCTTACTTCAGTTAAATTCATTAATTCATAAATTAAAAGATATTAACAAAAAATGAAATTACCTTACCAGTAAGTCCAAATAGCCAACTCCTCTCATACAATAATCTTCATAAAACCACACTTAATTGTATAAGTTTAGCCAGATAATGCCAATACTTTAGTTGCCATGTTGTTTTTCTGGTGTTGATAAATCACATAATCATAGAAATAAAATTCTGAAATGCTAAAATCTCTGTGTTACAAGTATAATGGTCAATAGAGAATTTAATCTACTTTGTTAGCACTAAATTATTGTTTTCCTTTCTTTATGATTTCACAACTGTTAATTATGTTGCAATTTTACACACTTGTGACATATACACTAATTATTTTTTAAGTGAAAATAACTTAAATATTTTTTGTTACTTAAAAGACAGCAGAATATTGATAGATGGAACTTCAGGTGACAGCTTAGTGGTAAAACTTTTTTGTTATGTGTGGAAAAATCTAACAGGAGATTGGTTTAAAAATTCCTATTAGGACCACACAGCTCCTTTGGTTTGTGAAATGCTTGATAAAGCTTTTAATAGAAAAATAAACCGAGGTAATAATATGGAATCTAAAGAAGAAGAAATTCTGTTTTCTTGTAATACGTGCAAAAAAACATTTTTAACAGAAGATTGTGTGAAAGCTCACATTATGACACATGATAAAGAGACTCCTTTGGCTGTGAAGAGTTTGAAACTTTTAGAGGAGTAGACCAAGAAAATCATTTAGACACTCACATCGGGGATACTGTCATTTCTTGTAATACATATGAAAAAACATTTTTAACCGAAGATAATATAAAGACTCACATTATAACACAAGTTGAAGAGACTCCTTTGATCTGTGCGGTGTTTGATGAAGCTTTTAGAGGAATAGACCAAGAAAATAATATAGAAACTCACATGGAGGATACTCTATTTTCTTGTAATGCATGTCAAAAAACATTTTTAACAGAAGATAGTGTGAAAGCTCACATTAAGACACATGATAAAGAGACTCCTTTGGTTTGCGAAGAGTTTGATGAAACCGTTACAGGAGTAGATCAAGAAAATCACATACACACTCAAACAGTAGACACTTTATTTTCTTGTAATATGTGTGAAAAAACATTTTTAACAGAAGATAGTGTGAAAACTCACCTTGCAACACATGAAAAAACTCCTTTGGTATTTGAAGTATTTGATGAAACCTTTAGTGAAGTCAACCAAGAAAATAATATAGAAACTCACATGGGGGATACTCTATTTTCTTGTAATATATGTAAGAAAACATTTTCAACAGAAAATAGTGTGAAAACTCATGTTGCAACACATGATGAAGAGACTCATTTGGTTTGTGAAATATTTGATAAAACCTTTAAAGGAGTAGACCAAGAAAATCACATTGAAACTCAGAAAGGAGAAACTCTTTTTTCTTGTAATATGTGTGAAAAAACATTTTCAACAGAAGATAGTGTGAAAACTCACATTACGACACATGTTGAAGATACTCCTTTGGTTTGTAAAGTGTTTGATGAAACGTTTAGAAACATAGATGAAGAAAATCACATGGAAATTAATGAAGAAGAAACTTTATTTTCTTGTGATTTATGTAAAACAATATTTTCAACAAAAGACGGTTTAAGAAATCACATTATGACACATGAAGAAACATCTATGGTTGATAAAAGTTTTTCTAAAGAAATAGGCACAGGCACTGATTCAGTAGAAAGTTCATTTTCTTGTAATATTTGTAAAAAAACATTTTTAACAAAAGATGTTTTGAATAGTCATATTACAACACACAACACAGATTCTTTGACTTGTAAAAAGTTTGATGAAACTCTTAAAAACATAGATCAAGAAAATCACATAGAAACTTATGAAGGCAAAACTTTATTTCCTTGTGATATATGTAAAACATCATTTTCAACAAAAAATGGTTTGGAAAATCACATTATAACACATGAAGAAACATCTATGGTTGATAAAACTTCTAGAAAAAAAGAGACAGAAACTGATTTAACAGAAACTCCATTTTCCTGTAATATTTGTAAAAAAACATTTTCAACAGAAGATGTTTTGAAAACTCACATTACAATACATGATCAAAAGACAGCTTTGGTTTCTAAAGTGTTTGATAAAACTTCTAAAAAAGTAGAGGTGGAAACTCATACAGAAGAAACTTCAATTTCATGTAATATTTGTAAAAATATTTTTTTGACAAATGATAGTTTAAATATTCATATTAAAACACATGATACAGAGAGTCTTTTGTTTTGTAAAGTGTTTGATGAAACTTGTAAAAGCATAAACCAAGAAAATCACGTAGAAAATAATGAAATAGAAACTTTATTTCTTTGTGATACATGTAAAACATCATTTTCAACAAAAAATGGTTTAAAAAATCACATTATGACTCATGAAGACACACCTGTGGTTGATAAAAATTTTTCTCAAAAAAAGGACTCAGAAACTGATTCAGCAGAAAGTCTATTTTCTTGTAATATTTGTCAAAAAACATTTTCAGTGGAAGATGGTTTGAAAAATCACATTATCACACATGAAGAGACATCTGTGGTGTGTGATGTGCTTGATAAAACATCTTCTAGAAAAATAGATATAAAAACTCATACAACAAAAACTACATTTTCTTCTAATATGTCTGACAGAGCATTTCCAGCAGCGGATTTGAAATCTCGTTTTAAGAGCCAAGTAGGAGAGAATCCTTTTGTTTGTGAAGTATGTGGCAAAGAATTTTCTCGAAAGGCTAAATTGAAATCTCACATGCGAACACATAACGGAAAAAATTCTTACTGTTGTAGCATGTGTGAGAAAAATTCCTCTCATAATGCAACTGAAGAGGCAAGATCTCACTCGCAAATGCATACTGGGGAAAATGCTGGTACATCGGTGGGGCACCTCATTCCCAATAAAAACAAAAAGGTAAGAAAATTGCAAAAAAGAAGGGAAAACGCATACCGTTATAAAATCTATGAGAAAAACTTCTCTCATAATTCGGCTGAAGCAAGGTTTTCTTGCCAAGTGTGTGATGAAACATTTTTCGAAAAGGGTGATTTGGAAGTACATGTAAAAAGTCACACTGAGGCAATTGAAATACATGACATATGTTTTTCTATAAAAAAAGAGTTAAATACTTTAGATGCCTACAACGAGGAGATTGAGAAAATGATATTCCGTTGTGAAGTATGTAATGACGCTTTCTTAATGAAAGACGATTTGGAAGCACATCTAAAAAGTCACGCTAAGGTGACTCCATTTAAACTTGAAATGTTCGACAAAGATTTATCTATAAAGAAAGAGTTAGATTTATATTGTTTGGAAACACAGACGATGAAGTCTCTACATACATGTACAATCTGTGATAAGACCTTTTCTAAAGACGAACAGTTAAAACGTCACATGAGAATTCATACTGGAGAGAGGCCGTTTTCTTGTACGTTATGTGGCAAAGGCTTTTCTTATAATTGCACTCTAAAAAACCATATGAGAATTCATACCAATGAATTGCCATTCCTTTGTGCTGTCTGTAACAAAGCTTTTTCGAGAAAAGATAAATTACAAGTCCATATAAGAACTCATACTGGAGTGACTCCATATTCATGTGGAATTTGTGGCAAAAGTTTTTCACATCGATCTTCTTTGAACGCTCATGTCGTAATTCATACTGGAGAGAGTGCGTTTGTTTGTGAAGTGTGTGCTAAAGCTTTTTCTCGAAAAGAAAAGTTAAAACTCCATATGAGAACTCATACAGGCGAGACTCCATATCCATGTACGATATGCAACAAAGCTTTTTCTTATAATTGTACTCTAAAGAACCACATGAAAATTCATACTGGCGAATTACCATTTCCTTGTGCTGTCTGTGGAAAGGCATTTTCGAGAAAGGATAAATTGCAAAGTCATGGCAGAATACATACTGGAGAAACTCCATATCCTTGTAAACTTTGTAACAGAGCTTTTTCGCATAATGTTTCTCTGAAAACACATATGCGAATTCATGCTGAAAAGATTTCCGTTTGCATGTAAAAAAATGCCTTGTAAAATTTTTGCAAAAACTATACAAATTTATGCAGGTGAAAATACATTTTCCGTTTGCATATAAAAATGGTTCGTAAAATTATTTTGGAAAAGTTATGGAAACTTATACAGGTAAAAATACATTTTTTTTTTGTGACCAAACATCTTCGATAAATGAAGCCTTAAAATCTTTAAGGTCCATATTAAAAGTTGGGATAGGAGTGCTTGATCTCTGAGAATTAACTGAGCTAAAATGAAATAAAAACAAAAAGATAGAAAAACTCCTTTTATCTCTGGAATATGCAGCAAAGCCTTTTCTGGAAAGTATAAATTGTGATAAAGCCTTTGCTAAAAATTATACTTGAAAACTTTGTATGCACTACATACTAAAGAGACTTCATATTTTTGTTTGTAAAATATGTTTTATTTATGATCACAAACTTTGAAAACCCACATTAAAATGCATAGTGAAGAGATACCGTTTTGTTGTGATATATGTAGCAAAACCTTTTCTCATATAAATTCTCTGAAAGCTCATATCAAAGGTCCTGTTTTCTCAACTGTTTTTTGAAAAACAGGACAGAATCAAATTACATTACTTCTAAAATAGACCAATATCTTATTGAGTAAATTTTAGAGTACAAAAAAAATGCTCTCAACTTGGTTGAGGCCCTGTTAAATTAGACTGTTGCCATTTTTCCTTGTTTAGTTTCTCTATCATTCCCTTCAAATTTGCTACCTTTGTTGTATGCAAGGTATTAAATATCTTACCTTTTTATTTTTGCAACTACAGGTTTTTGCTTTTACTCTATTTCCTTCTATGGCCATATTTTTTAACCTATCGTTGGATTCATCAAAGTTCTTTAGTTTACTTGCTCACACAAAATGCAATTTTTTTCCTTTATGTGATATAAAAAATAATGTGATACGTGTTTATATTCTGTTCTCATGAGAAGTAAGTGCAAGCATTTCTGAATCATGTGGTATCAAGACTTACAATAAAATATAAATAAGGAAGAAGTTAAATTTATCAATTAACTAGTAGAGATATCCAATGTTGTCTGAGATTGAATGAGGATCAATAAATGTTCCAACCTATCATAGTTTTATTATCATTTGAAATCAGTGAAATCGCCAGTTTTTTAATCAAATCGATTGATTGCTTCCTCTAGTTAGAGATCCCTCCCTTCCTGCAATGTACCAGGAAGAAGCTTCATATACGTCCGTGTAGTAACTTAGTTCACAATACACTGTAGTCTACATTGCACTGTAGATTTTATAAAATTATCTGTAAATAATGGTTTCACTTAAATTTAAAATGCAAAAGTCAAGTATCATGGTTCAATTCTGCTTTAAACAGAATGATTTATTTTGAACACACCCCTGTCTTATCAAAGAACCAATTGTTGATTTTATGAAATTATTTTTACATAATTATTTGAATTAAACTTAAATGTACAAAAGTCAAATATCCTAATTCAGTTATGCTCTAAAAAGAAAAATTAGTTTCGAACATGCCTCTGTCTTATAAAGTGTCTACAGTTAATTTTATAGGCTAGTCCTTTCTGCTTGTACGATGATAAAATTTCTCAAATGCACTTGTGATATTAGGTTGTATAAAAGTGTTAACTTTGGTCAAAATCGAACTTCCTTTTTTTATCGGATTTTTCCGATTACTGACTTTCGATACTTATCAGATGCATTACAATACAAAACCTATGTAAGAACACTCCCAGACACATTAAGTAACTTTGGAAATTTTAAAAAATTGGTCCAGTCATTTCTGAATCAATAGGAAACAAACTCAAACACACACAATGTTTCTTTTATATAATTAAAGGATTAGAAACAAAGGAAATACTTATGTTTGATCATTTATATTATTTCTATTAATCAGACTATCTTCATCTTAATTGTTATATATACATTATTTTAGGTGGTGTAACCTCTTCAGCACATCTTTTTGGTTTGGGAATCAATGGATATATGTTTGAGAACCGAAACAAGGAAAAGAATATGCTATTGTCATATTTTTATACCAGGCTTGGGAGTCTTATGTGGAATTTCAAACTGAACTTTTTATTTAATAAAATAACATACATTTTAGGTTTATTATCAAAACTAGCATAGGTGCCCGGCATTGCCTGGGTGTTTGGAGGTGTATGCTGAGCAAAAAAAAAAAAAAAAGTCAATTTTTTTAACTTTGACCCCTATTATGACCCATTAACATTTATTGTTTTGAGCTCAAATCAAGTTATTAAGTTAGATCCATGTCCAAGGAATCTATATCTAAAATTTCAACTATTTAGACCCAAAATTGTCGGAGGAGTTTGGTAGAGTTCTCAAAGGTCAAATCGTTGAACTTTGACCCCTTAACAGCCAAATTTCTGTCCGAAAACCGATCACATAGATTTTCCCAAATCTCAATACCCTGTATATCAAATTTCGAGTCTGTAGACTAAAAATTGACAGAGTTATTGCACAGGGAAATGTACACACACACACACAGACAGACACACAGACACGTTCACTTTGATAGATATATAGATAACACAACTTTTACATCAAATATCGAAAAGAATCAGTATTTCCTTTTTTTGGTAAATGTTATTTTTAACTACAATACAACACTTATCATTCTAATTTGTTTTTTTAGGGGTTTTGGAGTCCCTGACAATGAATCTGATATTCAAATTCATAAATTTACTGTTTGCATGGTATTAATCCCTGGACCCTGGGACTATTGGATGGAGACTTCGAATTAACTCACACCATTCACTTTCTATGACTTTCTGGTTTAGATAAATAAATATACTTCATTTATAGTATAACAGAGCGTGGGTGCGCATGTGAAATGATGTTACTGGTAAAGGAAAAGACTATAAAAAGGAGAAAGAGCACGTTAGAGAGGATAATTACATTAGAGACGTGGATGATGTTTGAGATCATGTTAGAAGTGAAAGTGATGTCACAGCCTTAACAAGAAGTCACGTATGGTGGGAGAATGAGGAAATAAATGTTGCTGTTACAACCGGAAAAAGTGAGTCAAAGGTCTTTCCTATTCTATTCAAACCCGTGGCGCAGTAGTTAGAATACTTGGAAAAATCAATAGTAAAAAGTGATATTCTCCTGAAGGTTCAATCCTCAGTGTGGGCAACTAAAAAGTACAATTTTTTATTTTACATAGGCATCACCACTTATCAAGGCCCAGAGGCCACTCGAGATTAAGGGTTAACGAGTGTACAGTAGTAAAATTGGACAATATAGTAATCGTTATTAATGGAAATTCAGTAAATTTGTTAACTTAAGTGGAATGGCTTATCAAGAACTTGTTTACGTTGAACTTGAAGATTGTATTGTAGTCAGCTGGAAAGCAGGAAAACAGAAGACAGTTCCACAGGCGTACAGTTCTAAGGAAGAAGATTTGTTCATGGAATCTACATTTAGGTTTAGGCACAGATAAAGAATGGGGGAAATTATTGATAGTGTTTTCAGCTAGACAAATGTTTCTTGTGAAAGTTTGGTGAGGGGGTACCATAGATTGGAGCACAGTCGAGCACTTGCCAACCTCTATCCAGTCAAGGCTGATCGAACAAAAGCATGCTACCCCCGTGAAGTAAATAAAGGGTTCCACTCGAAATTCTGTCTAAATTTCAGAGTTCAACAGAAATATTCCCAAGTTCGACAAGATACACCTGGAGAAGGCCGGAGGTTACATCAACCAAAACGTTGTAAAAATTACACTCAAGATGAGAACAGTAGTCCGATAAATCCAAATAATACAAATAACTAATCCTCATCTCAAAAATTCAAAAATGTGATTGATTGGCAAACAAAAAGGAATAGGCAGAGTACACATAACAAAGGCAGTAGTTTTTATGGTGTACATATCTAAGTTTTAATCTCATGTAAATCAAAAGGATTTTTTAAAATGGACACATGTAGGAAATCAAAAGGTTAATGTAGTTTGCTTGCAGCATTGTTTAGTGTGTATATATAAAGGTCATTTACAATACAAAAGTGCAATGGATAGACACAAACTGAAACAAATTAAGGCATAACAATGGAATGAGTGATTCACCTTTTCTCTTTTTTTAAGCATTTTTGTACTCTTATTACATTATATTATTTTATTATTGGAATCCTTTGAGATGAGTAATTTGTGTATTTATTTGTGGACTGGTATCCTCACTTTCATAGTTGTGGTTTCACAACATTTCGGCCAACTCATCCTCTGTATGGACCTGACAATGGAAGACCAGATAAGAACGAAAACTTGGATTTATAAGACCAAAAAATTCAATCTTGATTCAACGCCTCTATCAAAGAAAAGGAGAGTCCATCATGACACTGTGAGACGAAAACACATGCTTCAAAACCGAGAGACTTATCATCGCACATCCAGCGGTTAAAAATATCATAAAGTCAATCATAACTTGTAAATCTGTTAAACGTTCCACTTAGTTGTATCATTTTTATGTGGTTATTTCACATTCAAAACTCATTTTTATACACGTAACAACAATCCCCCCCCCTATCCAACAATCTTGAAGTTGTCTGCATGGCAATCGGTAAGGCTAACTTGCTTGCTCATTAGCTAGCTTCCAACTCTACTTTGGACCTAGCAGACCACTATCACCCAGATTTTCCTTTGTAGATTTTGGATTATTATGGGGTATGATCCCGCATAGTCGGGAGATTCTATTTATAAACGATGCTGCTAAGAACTGACAAATCGAATTAATTCACGTTCTGCTACCAACCAATCAGAAACCAGAATTGCTCCATAAAAATTAAACCTTTCTGTAGCAATTTCGCATATGTTTTCGCCGTCCGAACACGAGAAGAATCTTTTGCTTTGTGAATTCCAACTCCAGTTCTGTCTACTGCAAGCCAGTCAACTCCAAGGATTTGTGTAGAACAATGAACCATCGGAAACTGTTCTGTCTACTGCAAACCAGTCACCACTCAGGACTTGTGTAGAACAATGAATCATCGGAAACTGTTCTGAAAATAAACATGGCTTACACTTCTTTGACAGAGTATGGCAAATGGGCACAGGAAAATCAGATCATATGGTATTACTGGATGAATACTTAACATAATTAAATCCCTCTTAAATAAGAGAAAACTCCAGGGTGTCCTCGATGGTTGTATGCCAAAACAATATGATATCAATGCGGGTATGCCTCAGGTCGATCCTTTGACCTTTATTACTCCTGATAGTCATAAATGACCTCCCTGATAGAATAATCTCTGCGATGGATATATTTGCTGATGACACCACACTCTATAACAGACACAAGGGAAAAAATAAATGAACACATATCCAAGGCAATGGCAGAAACCCCAGAAGAAAACCTCCAGTCTGTAGTGGAATGGGGACAATCACGTTAAATGCTGCTAAGACTAAGCTTCTTTCCTTTAATAATTACAAGAAACCTGCACTAATAGCCATGGTTAATGATACATTACCTGAAAGTACTTTGTTGAAACTCCTCGGCTTAACATTCACAGGGAACATGAGTTGGAATAGATACATCGAGGGTATTGCCAAGCTGCTGCAAAGAAGATGGGCTCTCTCTACTGTGCCAGAAAATTACTTATGCCTGAGAGTAGGCTCTCATTCGCCCATATATGGAGTATTGTTGCCACATTTGATCTAGTGCATCCGCTAGTAGTCTCTCACTCTTAGACAGGGTTCAAAAGAGAGTTGCCAATCTAAGAGGTCTTGCACTGTCAGCTAGGCTTCAACTTCTGTCTCATCGACAAAATATTGCATCCTTCTGCCTGTTTTATAAGTATTTTAATGGTAGGTGCTTGGAAGAACTACAAGCACTTGTACCCCCCCCCCTGACAAACTTGGCAAGCAGCAAAATCCCAACCCTGCTCCCTGCACAGTAGAGATCCCAAGATGCCAGAAAGCCTTCTACTCTAATAGTTTCTTCCCTAGAACTGCTAGACTTTGGAATTCCCTTCCGGATTCCTGCATTCTTAACTGTACTGACATGCAAAAGTTCAAGTGTAATGTAAACAAACATCTTGCTGCTCAACTCCCTACTTAATTGCAAATTATGTGTCAGATAGTAGCCCCCGCCCCTATCAAAACGGCACTATGCTTTGTTTGGGGTGAAAATGTCATTAAAAAATAAAAAAAGATCGTAGAAAAATAATTACAACTGTGGATGATGTTTTGGTAAATATATATCTAGCACATCTTTTACTGGTTCATTTTTCGTAATTTTTGGAATTTATACAAATTTCGACATAACACGTAAGTACGTAATAATGTTTTCACATAAAATGAGTTGGTTTCAAAGACTACAATCTACACAAGCAAGCACCAATATTTTTGTTAATCATATTCATACATATTTCGATTTTTACATTATAAAATATACATTACAGCCGGTAAAATATCTCTTGATGACTCCTATTTCGTATACACCGGTTATAAAATAAGTGTCCTTTTATATAATATCAAGGTGGATGATTTTCGAATACTTTTCTTGACAAACGTGCTCTAAATGTCTACAAAACAAAAGCAGCCCAGAACTTCTCTGTTTCGAAACGACCTCCATTTTTAAGGAGTCTTCACGGTCCATTTTTTATGAGGAATTATTTTTCAAGTTTCACCGCCAACTTCCTTTTTTTTTTTTTTTTCGATGTCGCAAGCAATTTGATGTTTTTTTTTTTAAACTATGTATTCACTTGATCTTTCTAAACAAGTTTGTTTACATTTGATGCAAAATGTTCCAAACAACACATTTAAAAAAAGGGGGAAGAATATCATTTGATAAAACAAGGAAAACAATGTTTGCAAAGGTGAAACATTTTTCTTTCTTTCTCGTTTGTTTTGATTATGGAATATTTTTTTTAAAATGACATTCCTAAATATTTGGTTCCCTTCCTTATTACCATGTAACCATTCCCACAAAAAACAATTCTTCGATACATTCGGTGCAGACTTTCGCGAGAAGTAAAACTATGGTTAAAGCTGCAATCTGGTGACACATAAAATCACGCATTTAAAAATAAATAATCTTTTGAAGGAGGTGTGTAAAGTGGTAAAATCTATTCTCGCGAACCAGGGACGATAACTCAATTTGATAAATTGTGAGTTATTATGGCGTTTTTCGTGTTATCACCCGGATTTTAAGTGGTGGTTGTTGGTGACTGGTTGGGGTAAATGAAGTAAACAACACCTTCATTAACGTAAACATTAACCGTTAGCCCATGTGGCAATACAAAACAAAATAAAAGAAAGGGGGAAAATAAGATGCTAGTTCAGAGGGATGGTTATTTAAAGTTTTAGAGTTTCTATAAAACTGCATTAGTGCATTTGCATTGCATTGCATTGCTGCTGCAATTGCATTACCGTATTTAGGGTTTGGATTAAAAAATAACATTTTTTTTTCTTCTAAAAAATGGGTTTAATTTGTTTTCGTTTTTCTGTCCCCCTCCCCAAAAACATCGCCAAATAAAAAGTAAAATTCTCATTTTTAAGGTGAATTAGCATCCGTACAATTTATCCATTAAAGATGTAAAATGGTAATTTACTAAATAGTGTACCTATTTACTATGCCTCCCCACGGGACAGAGTTAGACACCAGGGTCGTTTTTTAACGTGGAGAAAAGGTACAAAAATAAAAATTGTCTCAGTCGTGAAGGATTTCTCCTCCACCGAAAGAGAACAAGAAATGGAAGTGCAGCATCCGAAGAACAGATACTACACTTTGATCTTGACCAGAGTGTAGCTGAAATCATTAATCCTTATGTGAAGGCAACGGAAACGATGTTTTGTATTGTAAACGAGTGACGTCAGTTACAGCGATTATAAGTAAGCATCTATTTCACAATTAATGAATAATAGTGAAGTAAGTGCCTCCGCCTCCCCCTTACGATAAGTGCATAAAAAAAAAAATTGTTTGTTTTCAACAAATCACCATAAAGTTTATGATCGTTATTATGTTCGTTTCAAATGAACATAGTAACAATCGTGATGCGTGCGTGTGTTAACGTAGAACGATGTTAGAGTTAGGGTTAGGGTTCTATATTATTCTTGTTGACGGACGATATACGCATATCAGCAATTGGGAAATTTAATCCATTTCCGAATATGAATCACCCCCCTCCCCTCCTTTGCTGTTTTAGTTTAATTGTTTAACATTTTAATGAGATTTTTTGTATTTATACCGATGATCGCACTTCCATTCGCAAGCATTCTGCATAAATTCCCCAATACTCTTTCTTTTTTGTAAAGAAGGTTAAAATGACATCCAACACGAGTCACGTTAACATCCAAAGAAAAAACGCATGAAAGGATGTGGTCTGGTCTACGGATTTTTTTTTTTCGCATTTGCTTTAGATCCATCACAGAATTGAATTTAGGTAAAATAAATAAATAAATAAAATAAAAAATAAAAACAATTCATTTTTCGAGCAGTTTCTATGTTTTTCTTTAGTATAAAGCTTAACTGTGAAATTCTCTCATCTTTCCCATTTTTAAGGTTATAAGTATATACATTGAATCCCAACTCCAACCCTAATGTTTGTTTGATGTGTGTGATCATCAGCATATTGAATTACTTCGATTATTCTGAGTCTTGAAGGTGCTTGATTAGCTAACATTTCTTCCGAGTTAAAAGTGCTAGATTATATTGAAGTGGCTTGCTCCTATAATGCCATTATTAATATATAAGATTTGGCAACCATTATAATAATGGTTGCCAAATCTTATCAGTTAATTTTAAATTATGTTTAATGAAAAAAAGATTATGATATGCTGAATGCATTAGCATCAAAATCAATTAAGTATTATGTATGAAATTGAAAAAAAAAAAGCATTTTTTTTTAATTAGTGAATAAGTCGACATACTAGCATTTCCAATATAGCTGTTTGTTTTGCTAGTAAATATAAAATAGGATTGGATGTACGAGATACTTTCAATAAGTTTCCAGACTTTTTGTACCGACATTTAAAATCGTCATAAACTCTTGAAAATTCAGTATGTTATTGCTATACATCTTATGAGGTGATTGACTAATTTTTTTGATTTCAGGTTCAAATGAACAGCTACAGCAGAAACTGGAATACACCCTACTTAAGCCTGATTATCATAACTGGTGAATTTAAAAAATACAATCTGGACGTAAGGACTCTTTAGAAGATATGCAATAAAATTCTGTTTTAAACTTTGAAAAATGTCACAGAAACATGGAATGCTTCAGACTGCTTTTAGACCATCATGCATGAACTGAGCATCATTTTTTGAGTGGCATGAGAGATTCAAGGAAAGCAGGGATTATAAGAGGTGTGGGAGGAGTAAGTAGTCAGAACATCATAGTTGATTGGCCAAATAAAGAATTTCATGGATAAGGACCGTCATGTGTGTATAAAGACAATAAGTGCACAGTTTGATGTCAGTGTGAGAAGTGTACACACAATTATTCGCAAGGAATTGAAGATGCGGAAGATTTGTGGAAGTTTGTTGCAAGGGTGCTAAGTCCACAACTTTATCCCTGTTACTGACTATTTGACCAAGATGGGTATCAAGACAGTTCCTCATCCTCCCTACAGTCCAGACTTTGCTTCCTGTGACTTTTGCTTATTCCCTAAGCTCAAGGAAAACCTTAAAGGCTGTCGTTATGAGACAATTGAGGAGATGAAAGAGGCTGTGACAAGCGTCATTGACATGCTCACACAAGAGAAATTCGATGGAGTCTTCCACAAGTTGTTAGAATGGTACAACAAGTGCATTGCAGCCAGAGGATATTACTTTAAAGGGGACCAGAGTTTCATATGTATACAATCAATAAAAGTTCCTATTTGAAAAAAGTCTGGAAACTTATTGAAGGCACCGTGTAGAATATGTCAGACAAAAAGAAGTAAAGTATCTCAGTGAGAAACTTTTTACAAAGGAGTCGCTGCTTATCAAGTCCAACAGGCAAGTCAAGGATAATAGTAATTTGAATTTGACAGGTAGACAATGAAACACTGGAAGGATTAGTAACGATGGTTGTTACTGGTCAGAAAGTGATATTTCAGAGGACCACTCAACAACTTTTCAATATTCCAACATAGTCTATGTTTCATTTCTATTTTTATATCGACTCACAAAACAGTCATATTGGAAATATGCCAGTATATCAGTTAATTTACTAATTGAAAAAGTGTTGATTTTTTTCTTCTCATCATTTCATATGTAATACTAAATTGATTTTAACATTGAATATATTATGATTTTTAAAAAAATTGAGCTATTGTACATCACCTTTCTGATAAAATTATCATGTCTTTTCTTGATGTTATCATAATTTTTGACACTGCTTGATTTTATTATTTTTAAATTAATATTTGCAAAATAGAAATGAAAAGGAAAAGAAATTTGCAAAAATAAGAAAAATTTGTATTTGCCAAAACAAACAAATTAAGGTCCTTGTTAGGAATGATGATAATAAAAATAGAAAAATTGAATTTCAACTAAAAGCAATGTTATATACTTAATTGTCATTTCGAAATTAGTAACAGATCCAAAAATTACAAAAAATGATTTGGTAGAAAATTATTTATTAATGAAAATAGCTTTTGAAGAAAAATTTTTAAGTTATACTTAAATAATAAAACTTCAAAACCATGAGTTACTTCCCTTGTTTAAGTGACATTTTGAAATAATAATGGTGGATCATTGGGTCGTAAAAGTAAATGTTTTATGTAATGTAGTAATATGTTACTAATTCCATAGTTGGGAAATTCACAGTCCATAAGTTATCAAGTTATTGCAGCTAATGTAGACTACCATTTTTAAACATACATAAAATATGTCTTTTATGAACTGCTACTTTTATACTCATTATTTTGTTTGTGTGTATTATATAACATTTCACTCACTCTCTCTCATACGCATATCTCTTAAAACTGTTTTTCTAAAAGGGTTTCCGTAAAAGAGGTCCCCCCCCAAAAAAAAAGATCTCACCTAGAACCTAGAACATTAAAACTCTAAAAGGTATTCCATTTTGTAACATTAAAAAAGCAAAGTTGTCGACTGTTGTTTTTCCACTTCTAATTGTATTATCATTTCTTCTTAGTTTATGTCAATATAATGGATGCTGTCATGTGATAGATGTTTCTGATTTTCGTAGTTGTTGTTATTGTTATGTGTAGAGCAGCTTTTGAAGATTGTGCGTCTGGATTGTTTCCTTGTTGATCACAACTATCCATCAATTTGCAAGATTGCTGGTTTTAACGTGTGACACTGAAAGCAACAAAGCTCTGGGTTGCATGAAAAGTCAGGGAAGGTTTAGTCCAGAGCACACAAAGGAATGGTAGTTGTACATGCATAGAAGCAACATTGTTATTCTTACCCCATGGATTTGTGGTTCCATATTTGATATGCAGAGGCAGAGATGGCTAAAGGATGACAGATCCTGATGTTGACTTCTGGACTTACACACAAGCTCTGTTAGTCATGTAACTCTGGCACTACCACACTGCCTCTACAACTGTTGGTTGCAACCATACATAAATCAGTAAGATTGCAGGTTTTTACCCCCCCCACTCCTCCACATCAAGAACAGCAAGGCTCAAAGGTTGCATGTGAAGTCATAGAAAGTTTGGCCCAGAACACACAGAAACAATATTGCCACTTCCATGCCATTGATTTGTGGTTCTGTATCTGACACATGCAGAGGTAGAAACATTCTGTATCTTTGCTACAGGCAGAGGTAGAAACTCTCAAAGGACAAGTCCTGTCAGCTGGGTTGTGGCTCTAATGTTATTTGGTGTCAAACCTGGGTGGCCCTACCAAAATCTGGAGTTCCAGCTGCATAGGTTTGATACAACTACAGCAAGGATGCGACTGACATGTTGGGCACTGCCGAAATGTGAAATGTTGCTAAAAAGTGATCTTTATCAATATCGTAGTCCCTACCAATGTCATATTTACTTTTTTGTTTTACTCATGTTCACCCCTTACAAAGCATATCGCTACTTGGATGTAAGGGGCTACTATTTGGGGCCATGTCTAGAAAAGATTAACAAGATATTTGTTTATGTTATTTATGTTACATTTAAACTTCTGCATATCAGTACAGCCAGAGAAGCAGGCAGCAGGAAGGGAATTCCAAAGTCTAGGTGTTTGAGGGAAGAAACTATTAGAATAGAAAGTTTTCTGGCATTTAGGGACATCAACAGTGAAGGGGTGAGATTTTATTGCTAATCGGGTTTGTCAGGGATATGTACGTCGACACATAATAATGAGACTCCTTTGTGAAGAGTTTGATGAAACTTTTAGAGGAGTATACCAATGTCATATTTACTATCATTTTGTCAATATTTTTGTGAACACACAAATGAATAAAGACATACACTCACACGCAGATTTTTTAATATTTTTTTATTTTTATTTTCAGATTCTCATGTGAATAGAAATGGATTCTTACATTGAAGAAATTAAATTTGATAGGAAATCTGCAAAAGAGGGAAAAAAATCAATTTCTCATATGAACTTAAAATGTGATGGAGTGAATGTTACAAGAGACATTTTTTACCTGAATTTCACTTGAAGTAAACACTTTTTTGTGTACATGCGGTAGATGAGAAAAAAAGAGGCTAAAATCAACCGGTGTACATCTGCTGCTGTGGAAGTGACATTTTGATCTGGATTTTGATATACCAGCCGGTAAAATTGCAGTATAGTTAACAGTCAAGAAATCAAAATGACTGACCACATTAGGTCTTACTTCAGTTAAATTCATTAATTCATAAATTAAAAGATATTAACAAAAAATGAAATTACCTTACCAGTAAGTCCAAATAGCCAACTCCTCTCATACAATAATCTTCATAAAACCACACTTAATTGTATAAGTTTAGCCAGATAATGCCAATACTTTAGTTGCCATGTTGTTTTTCTGGTGTTGATAAATCACATAATCATAGAAATAAAATTCTGAAATGCTAAAATCTCTGTGTTACAAGTATAATGGTCAATAGAGAATTTAATCTACTTTGTTAGCACTAAATTATTGTTTTCCTTTCTTTATGATTTCACAACTGTTAATTATGTTGCAATTTTACACACTTGTGACATATACACTAATTATTTTTTAAGTGAAAATAACTTAAATATTTTTTGTTACTTAAAAGACAGCAGAATATTGATAGATGGAACTTCAGGTGACAGCTTAGTGGTAAAACTTTTTTTGTTATGTGTGGAAAAATCTAACAGGAGATTGGTTTAAAAATTCCTATTAGGACCACACAGCTCCTTTGGTTTGTGAAATGCTTGATAAAGCTTTTAATAGAAAAATAAACCGAGGTAATAATATGGAATCTAAAGAAGAAGAAATTCTGTTTTCTTGTAATACGTGCAAAAAACATTTTTAACAGAAGATTGTGTGAAAGCTCACATTATGACACATGATAAAGAGACTCCTTTGGTTTGTGAAGAGTTTGAAACTTTTAGAGGAGTAGACCAAGAAAATCATTTAGACACTCACATCGGGGATACTGTCATTTCTTGTAATACATATGAAAAAACATTTTTAACCGAAGATAATATAAAGACTCACATTATAACACAAGTTGAAGAGACTCCTTTGATCTGTGCGGTGTTTGATGACGCTTTTAGAGGAATAGACCAAGAAAATAATATAGAAACTCACATGGAGGATACTCTATTTTCTTGTAATACATGTCAAAAAACATTTTTAACAGAAGATAGTGTGAAAGCTCACATTAAGACACATGATAAAGAGACTCCTTTGGTTTGCGAAGAGTTTGATGAAACCGTTACAGGAGTAGATCAAGAAAATCACATACACACTCAAACAGTAGACACTTTATTTTCTTGTAATATGTGTGAAAAAACATTTTTAACAGAAGATAGTGTGAAAACTCACCTTGCAACACATGAAAAAACTCCTTTGGTATTTGAAGTATTTGATGAAACCTTTAGTGAAGTCAACCAAGAAAATAATATAGAAACTCACATGGGGGATACTCTATTTTCTTGTAATATATGTAAGAAAACATTTTCAACAGAAAATAGTGTGAAAACTCATGTTGCAACACATGATGAAGAGACTCATTTGGTTTGTGAAATATTTGATAAAACCTTTAAAGGAGTAGACCAAGAAAATCACATTGAAACTCAGAAAGGAGAAACTCTTTTTTCTTGTAATATGTGTGAAAAAACATTTTCAACAGAAGATAGTGTGAAAACTCACATTACGACACATGTTGAAGATACTCCTTTGGTTTGTAAAGTGTTTGATGAAACGTTTAGAAACATAGATGAAGAAAATCACATGGAAATTAATGAAGAAGAAACTTTATTTTCTTGTGATTTATGTAAAACAATATTTTCAACAAAAGACGGTTTAAGAAATCACATTATGACACATGAAGAAACATCTATGGTTGATAAAAGTTTTTCTAAAGAAATAGGCACAGGCACTGATTCAGTAGAAAGTTCATTTTCTTGTAATATTTGTAAAAAAACATTTTTAACAAAAGATGTTTTGAATAGTCATATTACAACACACAACACAGATTCTTTGACTTGTAAAAAGTTTGATGAAACTCTTAAAAACATAGATCAAGAAAATCACATAGAAACTTATGAAGGCAAAACTTTATTTCCTTGTGATATATGTAAAACATCATTTTCAACAAAAAATGGTTTGGAAAATCACATTATAACACATGAAGAAACATCTATGGTTGATAAAACTTCTAGAAAAAAAGAGACAGAAACTGATTTAACAGAAACTCCATTTTCCTGTAATATTTGTAAAAAAACATTTTCAACAGAAGATGTTTTGAAAACTCACATTACAATACATGATCAAAAGACAGCTTTGGTTTCTAAAGTGTTTGATAAAACTTCTAAAAAAGTAGAGGTGGAAACTCATACAGAAGAAACTTCAATTTCATGTAATATTTGTAAAAATATTTTTTTGACAAATGATAGTTTAAATATTCATATTAAAACACATGATACAGAGAGTCTTTTGTTTTGTAAAGTGTTTGATGAAACTTGTAAAAGCATAAACCAAGAAAATCACGTAGAAAATAATGAAATAGAAACTTTATTTCTTTGTGATACATGTAAAACATCATTTTCAACAAAAAATGGTTTAAAAAATCACATTATGACTCATGAAGACACACCTGTGGTTGATAAAAAATTTTCTCAAAAAAAGGACTCAGAAACTGATTCAGCAGAAAGTCTATTTTCTTGTAATATTTGTCAAAAAACATTTTCAGTGGAAGATGGTTTGAAAAATCACATTATCACACATGAAGAGACATCTGTGGTGTGTGATGTGCTTGATAAAACATCTTCTAGAAAAATAGATATAAAAACTCATACAACAAAAACTACATTTTCTTCTAATATGTCTGACAGAGCATTTCCAGCAGCGGATTTGAAATCTCGTTTTAAGAGCCAAGTAGGAGAGAATCCTTTTGTTTGTGAAGTATGTGGCAAAGAATTTTCTCGAAAGGCTAAATTGAAATCTCACATGCGAACACATAACGGAAAAAATTCTTACTGTTGTAGCATGTGTGAGAAAAATTCCTCTCATAATGCAACTGAAGAGGCAAGATCTCACTCGCAAATGCATACTGGGGAAAATGCTGGTACATCGGTGGGGCACCTCATTCCCAATAAAAACAAAAAGGTAAGAAAATTGCAAAAAAGAAGGGAAAACGCATACCGTTATAAAATCTATGAGAAAAACTTCTCTCATAATTCGGCTGAAGCAAGGTTTTCTTGCCAAGTGTGTGATGAAACATTTTTCGAAAAGGGTGATTTGGAAGTACATGTAAAAAGTCACACTGAGGCAATTGAAATACATGACATATGTTTTTCTATAAAAAAAGAGTTAAATACTTTAGATGCCTACAACGAGGAGATTGAAAAAATGATATTCCGTTGTGAAGTATGTAATGACGCTTTCTTAATGAAAGACGATTTGGAAGCACATCTAAAAAGTCACGCTAAGGTGACTCCATTTAAACTTGAAATGTTCGACAAAGATTTATCTATAAAGAAAGAGTTAGATTTATATTGTTTGGAAACACAGACGATGAAGTCTCTACATACATGTACAATCTGTGATAAGACCTTTTCTAAAGACGAACAGTTAAAACGTCACATGAGAATTCATACTGGAGAGAGGCCGTTTTCTTGTACGTTATGTGGCAAAGGCTTTTCTTATAATTGCACTCTAAAAAACCATATGAGAATTCATACCAATGAATTGCCATTCCTTTGTGCTGTCTGTAACAAAGCTTTTTCGAGAAAAGATAAATTACAAGTCCATATAAGAACTCATACTGGAGAGACTCCATATTCATGTGGAATTTGTGGCAAAAGTTTTTCACATCGATCTTCTTTGAACGCTCATGTCGTAATTCATACTGGAGAGAGTGCGTTTGTTTGTGAAGTGTGTGCTAAAGCTTTTTCTCGAAAAGAAAAGTTAAAACTCCATATGAGAACTCATACAGGCGAGACTCCATATCCATGTACGATATGCAACAAAGCTTTTTCTTATAATTGTACTCTAAAGAACCACATGAAAATTCATACTGGCGAATTACCATTTCCTTGTGCTGTCTGTGGAAAGGCATTTTCGAGAAAGGATAAATTGCAAAGTCATGGCAGAATACATACTGGAGAAACTCCATATCCTTGTAAACTTTGTAACAGAGCTTTTTCGCATAATGTTTCTCTGAAAACACATATGCGAATTCATGCTGAAGAGATTTCCGTTTGCATGTAAAAAAATGCCTTGTAAAATTTTTGCAAAAACTATACAAATTTATGCAGGTGAAAATACATTTTCCGTTTGCATATAAAAATGGTTCGTAAAATTATTTTGGAAAAGTTATGGAAACTTATACAGGTAAAAATACATTTTCTTTTTGTGACCAAACATCTTCGATAAATGAAGCCTTAAAATCTTTAAGGTCCATATTAAAAGTTGGGATAGGAGTGCTTGATCTCTGAGAATTAACTGAGCTAAAATGAAATAAAAACAAAAAGATAGAAAAACTCCCTTTATCTCTGGAATATGCAGCAAAGCCTTTTCTGGAAAGTATAAATTGTGATAAAGCCTTTGCTAAAAATTATACTTGAAAACTTTGTATGCACTACATACTAAAGAGACTTCATATTTTTGTTTGTAAAATATGTTTTATTTATGATCACAAACTTTGAAAACCCACATTAAAATGCATAGTGAAGAGATACCGTTTTGTTGTGATATATGTAGCAAAACCTTTTCTCATATAAATTCTCTGAAAGCTCATATCAAAGGTCCTGTTTTATCAACTGTTTTTTGAAAAACAGGACAGAATCAAATTACATTACTTCTAAAATAGACCAATATCTTATTGAGTAAATTTTAGAGTACAAAAAAAATGCTCTCAACTTGGTTGAGGCCCTGTTAAATTAGACTGTTGCCATTTTTCCTTGTTTAGTTTCTCTATCATTCCCTTCAAATTTGCTACCTTTGTTGTATGCAAGGTATTAAATATCTTACCTTTTTATTTTTGCAACTACAGGTTTTTGCTTTTACTCTATTTCCTTCTATGGCCATATTTTTTAACCTATCGTTGGATTCATCAAAGTTCTTTAGTTTACTTGCTCACACAAAATGCAATTTTTTTCCTTTATGTGATATAAAAAATAATGTGATACGTGTTTATATTCTGTTCTCATGAGAAGTAAGTGCAAGCATTTCTGAATCATGTGGTATCAAGACTTACAATAAAATATAAATAAGGAAGAAGTTAAATTTATCAATTAACTAGTAGAGATATCCAATGTTGTCTGAGATTGAATGAGGATCAATAAATGTTCCAACCTATCATAGTTTTATTATCATTTGAAATCAGTGAAATCGCTAGTTTTTTAATCAAATCGATTGATTGCTTCCTCTAGTTAGAGATCCCTCCCTTCCTGCAATGTACCAGGAAGAAGCTTCATATACGTCCGTGTAGTAACTTAGTTCACAATACACTGTAGTCTACATTGCACTGTAGATTTTATAAAATTATCTGTAAATAATGGTTTCACTTAAATTTAAAATGCAAAAGTCAAGTATCATGGTTCAATTCTGCTTTAAACAGAATGATTTATTTTGAACACACCCCTGTCTTATCAAAGAACCAATTGTTGATTTTATGAAATTATTTTTACATAATTATTTGAATTAAACTTAAATGTACAAAAGTCAAATATCCTAATTCAGTTATGCTCTAAAAAGAAAAATTAGTTTCGAACATGCCTCTGTCTTATAAAGTGTCTACAGTTAATTTTATAGGCTAGTCCTTTCTGCTTGTACGATGATAAAATTTCTCAAATGCACTTGTGATATTAGGTTGTATAAAAGTGTTAACTTTGGTCAAAATCGAACTTCCTTTTTTTATCGGATTTTTCCGATTACTGACTTTCGATACTTATCAGATGCATTACAATACAAAACCTATGTAAGAACACTCCCAGACACATTAAGTAACTTTGGAAATTTTAAAAAATTGGTCCAGTCATTTCTGAATCAATAGGAAACAAACTCAAACACACACAATGTTTCTTTTATATAATTAAAGGATTAGAAACAAAGGAAATACTTATGTTTGATCATTTATATTATTTCTATTAATCAGACTATCTTCATCTTAATTGTTATATATACATTATTTTAGGTGGTGTAACCTCTTCAGCACATCTTTTTGGTTTGGGAATCAATGGATATATGTTTGAGAATCGAAACAAGGAAAAGAATATGCTATTGTCATATTTTTATACCAGGCTTGGGAGTCTTATGTGGAATTTCAAACTGAACTTTTTATTTAATAAAATAACATACATTTTAGGTTTATTATCAAAACTAGCATAGGTGCCCGGCATTGCCTGGGTGTTTGGAGGTGTATGCTGAGCAAAAAAAAAAAAAAAGTCAATTTTTTTAACTTTGACCCCTATTATGACCCATTAACATTTATTGTTTTGAGCTCAAATCAAGTTATTAAGTTAGATCCATGTCCAAGGAATCTATATCTAAAATTTCAACTATTTAGACCCAAAATTGTTGGAGGAGTTTGGTAGAGTTCTCAAAGGTCAAATCGTTGAACTTTGACCCCTTAACAGCCAAATTTCTGGCCGAAAACCGATCACATAGATTTTCCCAAATCTCAATACCCTGTATATCAAATTTCGAGTCTGTAGACTAAAAATTGACAGAGTTATTGCACAGGGAAATGTACACACACACACACAGACAGACACACAGACACGTTCACTTTGATAGATATATAGATAACACAACTTTTACATCAAATATCGAAAAGAATCAGTATTTCCTTTTTTTGGTAAATGTTATTTTTAACTACAATACAACACTTATCATTCTAATTTGTTTTTTTAGGGGTTTTGGAGTCCCTGACAATGAATCTGATATTCAAATTCATAAATTTACTGTTTGCATGGTATTAATCCCTGGACCCTGGGACTATTGGATGGAGACTTCGAATTAACTCACACCATTCACTTTCTATGACTTTCTGGTTTAGATAAATAAATATACTTCATTTATAGTATAACAGAGCGTGGGTGCGCATGTGAAATGATGTTACTGGTAAAGGAAAAGACTATAAAAAGGAGAAAGAGCACGTTAGAGAGGATAATTACATTAGAGACGTGGATGATGTTTGAGATCATGTTAGAAGTGAAAGTGATGTCACAGCCTTAACAAGAAGTCACGTATGGTGGGAGAATGAGGAAATAAATGTTGCTGTTACAACCGGAAAAAGTGAGTCAAAGGTCTTTCCTATTCTATTCAAACCCGTGGCGCAGTAGTTAGAATACTTGGAAAAATCAATAGTAAAAAGTGATATTCTCCTGAAGGTTCAATCCTCAGTGTGGGCAACTAAAAAGTACAATTTTTTATTTTACATAGGCATCACCACTTATCAAGGCCCAGAGGCCACTCGAGATTAAGGGTTAACGAGTGTACAGTAGTAAAATTGGACAATATAGTAATCGTTATTAATGGAAATTCAGTAAATTTGTTAACTTAAGTGGAATGGCTTATCAAGAACTTGTTTACGTTGAACTTGAAGATTGTATTGTAGTCAGCTGGAAAGCAGGAAAACAGAAGACAGTTCCACAGGCGTACAGTTCTAAGGAAGAAGATTTGTTCATGGAATCTACATTTAGGTTTAGGCACAGATAAAGAATGGGGGAAATTATTGATAGTGTTTTCAGCTAGACAAATGTTTCTTGTGAAAGTTTGGTGAGGGGGTACCATAGATTGGAGCACAGTCGAGCACTTGCCAACCTCTATCCAGTCAAGGCTGATCGAACAAAAGCATGCTACCCCCGTGAAGTAAATAAAGGGTTCCACTCGAAATTCTGTCTAAATTTCAGAGTTCAACAGAAATATTCCCAAGTTCGACAAGATACACCTGGAGAAGGCCGGAGGTTACATCAACCAAAATGTTGTAAAAATTACACTCAAGATGAGAACAGTAGTCCGATAAATCCAAATAATACAAATAACTAATCCTCATCTCAAAAATTCAAAAATGTGATTGATTGGCAAACAAAAAGGAATAGGCAGAGTACACATAACAAAGGCAGTAGTTTTTATGGTGTACATATCTAAGTTTTAATCTCATGTAAATCAAAAGGATTTTTTAAAATGGACACATGTAGGAAATCAAAAGGTTAATGTAGTTTGCTTGCAGCATTGTTTAGTGTGTATATATAAAGGTCATTTACAATACAAAAGTGCAATGGATAGACACAAACTGAAACAAATTAAGGCATAACAATGGAATGAGTGATTCACCTTTTCTCTTTTTTTAAGCATTTTTGTACTCTTATTACATTATATTATTTTATTATTGGAATCCTTTGAGATGAGTAATTTGTGTATTTATTTGTGGACTGGTATCCTCACTTTCATAGTTGTGGTTTCACAACATTTCGGCCAACTCATCCTCTGTATGGACCTGACAATGGAAGACCAGATAAGAACGAAAACTTGGATTTATAAGACCAAAAAATTCAATCTTGATTCAACGCCTCTATCAAAGAAAAGGAGAGTCCATCATGACACTGTGAGACGAAAACACATGCTTCAAAACCGAGAGACTTATCATCGCACATCCAGCGGTTAAAAATATCATAAAGTCAATCGTAACTTGTAAATCTGTTAAACGTTCCACTTAGTTGTATCATTTTTATGTGGTTATTTCACATTCAAAACTCATTTTTATACATGTAACAGTTAGATTGGTAAATTAGATAATAACACGAGATATGTCAAAAGTGTGGATGGACCTTCATGTGTTTTAGACTAACTTTAGAACAATGTTAGCTACTTAAATTTTCTTTACCGTTCTCCCTCAACCCAGGACTGTACTCTAATCAATCACGTCTGTAACAGCATAGATGTAGCACTTTCCCTAGACACTAGTGCCTAAGTACATATATTTGATGACTTTAATGTCCACCATAGTAATTGGCTTGGCTTTTTTAACTACACAGACACAGCTGATAGCATCACACATAACTTTTCTATATCCCATTCCTGGACACAGACAGTTACTTCCCCACCTGTCTCTCAGACCATCAGGGCCAGCAAGCCTCACTTCTTGACCTATTTCTGACTACAATTCCTGAGAATTATGTAACAAATGCCCATTGCTCTCAGGAATGCTAATCATACTATGATAATGATAAACATCATCTTAAACTCTCAACACCAAGTTGATGAGCCATTGTTCAAAACATCAATGTACTACAATAAGGATGGCTGGGATGTCATCAGAGATCACATCAGAGATGCTCCGTGGGGAAATATCTTTTCTCTTCCTGTGGAACAGTGCACAAATGAGACCACTGAATGGTTCAAAGTGGCAACTGAAGCATATGTTTCTACTCAGAAGTTCTATAGCAAACCTCACTCTCCTCAATGGTTTATTTCTACTTGCACAGCTGTCATTACTCAAAAGCACCATGCATACTGCAGATTTATTTGCATAAGTCCAGAACAAATAGATAAAAGTTTATAAGAAATAGCTACAGCTAAGAGAGAATATACCGAGACCACCAGAAAACGCAATGAAGCACAAAAATTAGAAACTTGTGATTTCTGGAAAATCTATAACAGTGCAGGAAATAATAGGTAATCAACAATCCCCCCCCCCCTATCCAACAATCTTGAAGTTGTCTGCATGGCAATCGGTAAGGCTAACTTGCTTGCTCATTAGCTAGCTTCCAACTCTACTTTGGACCTAGCAGACCACTATCACCCAGATTTTCCTTTGTGGATTTTGGATTATTATGGGGTATGATCCCGCATAGTCAGGAGATTCTATTTATAAACGATGCTGCTAAGAACTGACAAATCGAATTAATTCACGTTCTGCTACCAACCAATCAGAAACCAGAATTGCTCCATAAAAATTAAACCTTTCTGTAGCAATTTCGCATATGTTTTCTCCGTCCGAACACGAGAAGAATCTTTTGCTTTGTGAATTCCAACTCCAGTTCTGTCTACTGCAAGCCAGTCAACTCCAAGGATTTGTGTAGAACAATGAACCATCGGAAACTGTTCTGTCTACTGCAAACCAGTCACCACTCAGGACTTGTGTAGAACAATGAATCATCGGAAACTGTTCTGAAAATAAACATGGCTTACACTTCTTTGACAGAGTATGGCAAATGGGCACAGGAAAATCAGATCATATGGTATTACTGGATGAATACTTAACATAATTAAATCCCTCTTAAATAAGAGAAAACTCCAGGGTGTCCTCGATGGTTGTATGCCAAAACAATATGATATCAATGCGGGTATGCCTCAGGTCGATCCTTTGACCTTTATTACTCCTGATAGTCATAAATGACCTCCCTGATAGAATAATCTCTGCGATGGATATATTTGCTGATGACACCACACTCTATAACAGACACAAGGGAAAAAATAAATGAACACATATCCAAGGCAATGGCAGAAACCCCAGAAGAAAACCTCCAGTCTGTAGTGGAATGGGGACAATCACGTTAAATGCTGCTAAGACTAAGCTTCTTTCCTTTAATAATTACAAGAAACCTGCACTAATAGCCATGGTTAATGATACATTACCTGAAAGTACTTTGTTGAAACTCCTCGGCTTAACATTCACAGGGAACATGAGTTGGAATAGATACATCGAGGGTATTGCCAAGCTGCTGCAAAGAAGATGGGCTCTCTCTACTGTGCCAGAAAATTACTTATGCCTGAGAGTAGGCTCTCATTCGCCCATATATGGAGTATTGTTGCCACATTTGATCTAGTGCATCCGCTAGTAGTCTCTCACTCTTAGACAGGGTTCAAAAGAGAGTTGCCAATCTAAGAGGTCTTGCACTGTCAGCTAGGCTTCAACTTCTGTCTCATCGACAAAATATTGCATCCTTCTGCCTGTTTTATAAGTATTTTAATGGTAGGTGCTTGGAAGAACTACAAGCACTTGTACCCCCCCCCTGACAAACTTGGCAAGCAGCAAAATCCCAACCCTGCTCCCTGCACAGTAGAGATCCCAAGATGCCAGAAAGCCTTCTACTCTAATAGTTTCTTCCCTAGAACTGCTAGACTTTGGAATTCCCTTCCGGATTCCTGCATTCTTAACTGTACTGACATGCAAAAGTTCAAGTGTAATGTAAACAAACATCTTGCTGCTCAACTCCCTACTTAATTGCAAATTATGTGTCAGATAGTAGCCCCCGCCCCTATCAAAACGGCACTATGCTTTGTTTGGGGTGAAAATGTCATTAAAAAATAAAAAAAGATCGTAGAAAAATAATTACAACTGTGGATGATGTTTTGGTAAATATATATCTAGCACATCTTTTACTGGTTCATTTTTCGTAATTTTTGGAATTTATACAAATTTCGACATAACACGTAAGTACGTAATAATGTTTTCAAAGACTACAATCTACACAAGCAAGCACCAATATTTTTGTTAATCATATTCATACATATTTCGATTTTTACATTATAAAATATACATTACAGCCGGTAAAATATCTCTTGATGACTCCTATTTCGTATACACCGGTTATAAAATAAGTGTCCTTTTATATAATATCAAGGTGGATGATTTTCGAATACTTTTCTTGACAAACGTGCTCTAAATGTCTACAAAACAAAAGCAGCCCAGAACTTCTCTGTTTCGAAACGACCTCCATTTTTAAGGAGTCTTCACGGTCCATTTTTTATGAGGAATTATTTTTCAAGTTTCACCGCCAACTTCCTTTTTTTTTTTTTTCGATGTCGCAAGCAATTTGATGTTTTTTTTTTTTTTAAACTATGTATTCACTTGATCTTTCTAAACAAGTTTGTTTACATTTGATGCAAAATGTTCCAAACAACACATTTAAAAAAAGGGGGAAGAATATCATTTGATAAAACAAGGAAAACAATGTTTGCAAAGGTGAAACATTTTTCTTTCTTTCTCGTTTGTTTTGATTATGGAATATTTTTTTAAAAATGACATTCCTAAATATTTGGTTCCCTTCCTTATTACCATGTAACCATTCCCACAAAAAACAATTCTTCGATACATTCGGTGCAGACTTTCGCGAGAAGTAAAACTATGGTTAAAGCTGCAATCTGGTGACACATAAAATCACGCATTTAAAAATAAATAATCTTTTGAAGGAGGTGTGTAAAGTGGTAAAATCTATTCTCGCGAACCAGGGACGATAACTCAATTTGATAAATTGTGAGTTATTATGGCGTTTTTCGTGTTATCACCCGGATTTTAAGTGGTGGTTGTTGGTGACTGGTTGGGGTAAATGAAGTAAACAACACCTTCATTAACGTAAACATTAACCGTTAGCCCATGTGGCAATACAAAACAAAATAAAAGAAAGGGGGAAAATAAGATGCTAGTTCAGAGGGATGGTTATTTAAAGTTTTAGAGTTTCTATAAAACTGCATTAGTGCATTTGCATTGCATTGCTGCTGCAATTGCATTACCGTATTTAGGGTTTGGATTAAAAAATAACATTTTTTTTTCTTCTAAAAAATGGGTTTAATTTGTTTTCGTTTTTCTGTCCCCCTCCCCAAAAACATCGCCAAATAAAAAGTAAAATTCTCATTTTTTAAGGTGAATTAGCATCCGTACAATTTATCCATTAAAGATGTAAAATGGTAATTTACTAAATAGTGTACCTATTTACTATGCCTCCCCACGGGACAGAGTTAGACACCAGGGTCGTTTTTTAACGTGGAGAAAAGGTACAAAAATAAAAATTGTCTCAGTCGTGAAGGATTTCTCCTCCACCGAAAGAGAACAAGAAATGGAAGTGCAGCATCCGAAGAACAGATACTACACTTTGATCTTGACCAGAGTGTAGCTGAAATCATTAATCCTTATGTGAAGGCAACGGAAACGATGTTTTGTATTGTAAACGAGTGACGTCAGTTACAGCGATTATAAGTAAGCATCTATTTCACAATTAATGAATAATAGTGAAGTAAGTGCCTCCGCCTCCCCCTTACGATAAGTGCATAAAAAAAAAAAATTGTTTGTTTTCAACAAATCACCATAAAGTTTATGATCGTTATTATGTTCGTTTCAAATGAACATAGTAACAATCGTGATGCGTGCGTGTGTTAACGTAGAACGATGTTAGAGTTAGGGTTAGGGTTCTATATTATTCTTGTTGACGGACGATATACGCATATCAGCAATTGGGAAATTTAATCCATTTCCGAATATGAATCACCCCCCTCCCCTCCTTTGCTGTTTTAGTTTAATTGTTTAACATTTTAATGAGATTTTTTGTATTTATACCGATGATCGCACTTCCATTCGCAAGCATTCTGCATAAATTCCCCAATACTCTTTCTTTTTTGTAAAGAAGGTTAAAATGACATCCAACACGAGTCACGTTAACATCCAAAGAAAAAACGCATGAAAGGATGTGGTCTGGTCTACGGATTTTTTTTTTTCGCATTTGCTTTAGATCCATCACAGAATTGAATTTAGGTAAAATAAATAAATAAATAAAATAAAAAATAAAAACAATTCATTTTTCGAGCAGTTTCTATGTTTTTCTTTAGTATAAAGCTTAACTGTGAAATTCTCTCATCTTTCCCATTTTTAAGGTTATAAGTATATACATTGAATCCCAACCCCAACCCTAATGTTTGTTTGATGTGTGTGATCATCAGCATATTGAATTACTTCGATTATTCTGAGTCTTGAAGGTGCTTGATTAGCTAACATTTCTTCCGAGTTAAAAGTGCTAGATTATATTGAAGTGGCTTGCTCCTATAATGCCATTATTAATATATAAGATTTGGCAACCATTATAATAATTGTTGCCAAATCTTATCAGTTAATTTTAAATTATGTTTAATGAAAAAAAGATTATGATATGCTGAATGCATTAGCATCAAAATCAATTAAGTATTATGTATGAAATTGAAAAAAAAAGCATTTTTTTTTAATTAGTGAATAAGTCGACATACTAGCATTTCCAATATAGCTGTTTGTTTTGCTAGTAAATATAAAATAGGATTGGATGTACGAGATACTTTCAATAAGTTTCCAGACTTTTTGTACCGACATTTAAAATCGTCATAAACTCTTGAAAATTCAGTATGTTATTGCTATACATCTTATGAGGTGATTGACTAATTTTTTTGATTTCAGGTTCAAATGAACAGCTACAGCAGAAACTGGAATACACCCTACTTAAGCCTGATTATCATAACTGGTGAATTTAAAAAATACAATCTGGACGTAAGGACTCTTTAGAAGATATGCAATAAAATTCTGTTTTAAACTTTGAAAAATGTCACAGAAACATGGAATGCTTCAGACTGCTTTTAGACCATCATGCATGAACTGAGCATCATTTTTTGAGTGGCATGAGAGATTCAAGGAAAGCAGGGATTATAAGAGGTGTGGGAGGAGTAAGTAGTCAGAACATCATAGTTGATTGGCCAAATAAAGAATTTCATGGATAAGGACCGTCATGTGTGTATAAAGACAATAAGTGCACAGTTTGATGTCAGTGTGAGAAGTGTACACACAATTATTCGCAAGGAATTGAAGATGCGGAAGATTTGTGGAAGTTTGTTGCAAGGGTGCTAAGTCCACAACTTTATCCTTGTTACTGACTATTTGACCAAGATGGGTATCAAGACAGTTCCTCATCCTCCCTACAGTCCAGACTTTGCTTCCTGTGACTTTTGCTTATTCCCTAAGCTCAAGGAAAACCTTAAAGGCTGTCGTTATGAGACAATTGAGGAGATGAAAGAGGCTGTGACAAGCGTCATTGACATGCTCACACAAGAGAAATTCGATGGAGTCTTCCACAAGTTGTTAGAATGGTACAACAAGTGCATTGCAGCCAGAGGATATTACTTTAAAGGGGACCAGAGTTTCATATGTATACAATCAATAAAAGTTCCTATTTGAAAAAAGTCTGGAAACTTATTGAAGGCACCGTGTAGAATATGTCAGACAAAAAGAAGTAAAGTATCTCAGTGAGAAACTTTTTACAAAGGAGTCGCTGCTTATCAAGTCCAACAGGCAAGTCAAGGATAATAGTAATTTGAATTTGACAGGTAGACAATGAAACACTGGAAGGATTAGTAACGATGGTTGTTACTGGTCAGAAAGTGATATTTCAGAGGACCACTCAACAACTTTTCAATATTCCAACATAGTCTATGTTTCATTTCTATTTTTATATCGACTCACAAAACAGTCATATTGGAAATATGCCAGTATATCAGTTAATTTACTAATTGAAAAAGTGTTGATTTTTTTCTTCTCATCATTTCATACGTAATACTAACTTGATTTTAACATTGAATATATTATGATTTTTAAAAAAATTGAGCTATTGTACATCACCTTTCTGATAAAATTATCATGTCTTTTCTTGATGTTATCATAATTTTTGACACTGCTTGATTTTATTATTTTTAAATTAATATTTGCAAAATAGTAATGAAAAGGAAAAGAAATTTGCAAAAATAAGAAAAATTTGTATTTGCCAAAACAAACAAATTAAGGTCCTTGTTAGGAATGATGATAATAAAATAGAAAAATTGAATTTCAACTAAAAGCAATGTTATATACTTAATTGTCATTTCGAAATTAGTAACAGATCCAAAAATTACAAAAAATGATTTGGTAGAAAATTATTTATTAATGAAAATAGCTTTTGAAGAAAAAATTTTAAGTTATACTTAAATAATAAAACTTCAAAACCATGAGTTACTTCCCTTGTTTAAGTGACATTTTGAAATAATAATGGTGGATCATTGGGTCGTAAAAGTAAATGTTTTATGTAATGTAGTAATATGTTACTAATTCCATAGTTGGGAAATTCACAGTCCATAAGTTATCAAGTTATTGCAGCTAATGTAGACTACCATTTTTAAACATACATAAAATATGTCTTTTATGAACTGCTACTTTTATACTCATTATTTTGTTTGTGTGTATTATATAACATTTCACTCACTCTCTCTCATACGCATATCTCTTAAAACTGTTTTTCTAAAAGGGTTTCCGTAAAAGAGGTCCCCCCCCAAAAAAAAAAGATCTCACCTAGAACCTAGAACATTAAAACTCTAAAAGGTATTCCATTTTGTAACATTAAAAAAGCAAAGTTGTCGACTGTTGTTTTTCCACTTCTAATTGTATTATCATTTCTTCTTAGTTTATGTCAATATAATGGATGCTGTCATGTGATAGATGTTTCTGATTTTCGTAGTTGTTGTTATTGTTATGTGTAGAGCAGCTTTTGAAGATTGTGCGTCTGGATTGTTTCCTTGTTGATCACAACTATCCATCAATTTGCAAGATTGCTGGTTTTAACGTGTGACACTGAAAGCAACAAAGCTCTGGGTTGCATGAAAAGTCAGGGAAGGTTTAGTCCAGAGCACACAAAGGAATGGTAGTTGTACATGCATAGAAGCAACATTGTTATTCTTACCCCATGGATTTGTGGTTCCATATTTGATATGCAGAGGCAGAGATGGCTAAAGGATGACAGATCCTGATGTTGACTTCTGGACTTACACACAAGCTCTGTTAGTCATGTAACTCTGGCACTACCACACTGCCTCTACAACTGTTGGTTGCAACCATACATAAATCAGTAAGATTGCAGGTTTTTACCCCCCCCACTCCTCCACATCAAGAACAGCAAGGCTCAAAGGTTGCATGTGAAGTCATAGAAAGTTTGGCCCAGAACACACAGAAACAATATTGCCACTTTCATGCCATTGATTTGTGGTTCTGTATCTGACACATGCAGAGGTAGAAACATTCTGTATCTTTGCTACAGGCAGAGGTAGAAACTCTCAAAGGACAAGTCCTGTCAGCTGGGTTGTGGCTCTAATGTTATTTGGTGTCAAACCTGGGTGGCCCTACCAAAATCTGGAGTTCCAGCTGCATAGGTTTGATACAACTACAGCAAGGATGCGACTGACATGTTGGGCACTGCCGAAATGTGAAATGTTGCTAAAAAGTGATCTTTATCAATATCGTAGTCCCTACCAATGTCATATTTACTTTTTTGTTTTACTCATGTTCACCCCTTACAAAGCATATCGCTACTTGGATGTAAGGGGCTACTATTTGGGGCCATGTCTAGAAAAGATTAACAAGATATTTGTTTATGTTATTTATGTTACATTTAAACTTCTGCATATCAGTACAGCCAGAGAAGCAGGCAGCAGGAAGGGAATTCCAAAGTCTAGCTGTTTGAGGGAAGAAACTATTAGAATAGAAAGTTTTCTGGCATTTAGGGACATCAACAGTGAAGGGGTGAGATCTTATTGCTAATCGGGTTTGTCAGGGATATGTACGTCGACACATAATAATGAGACTCCTTTGTGAAGAGTTTGATGAAACTTTTAGAGGAGTATACCAATGTCATATTTACTATCATTTTGTCAATATTTTTGTGAACACACAAATGAATAAAGACATACACTCACACGCAGATTTTTTAATATTTTTTTATTTTTATTTTCAGATTCTCATGTGAATAGAAATGGATTCTTACATTGAAGAAATTAAATTTGATAGGAAATCTGCAAAAGAGGAAAAAAAATCAATTTCTCATATGAACTTAAAATGTGATGGAGTGAATGTTACAAGAGACATTTTTTACCTGAATTTCACTTGAAGTAAACACTTTTTTGTGTACATGCGGTAGATGAGAAAAAAAGAGGCTAAAATCAACCGGTGTACATCTGCTGCTGTGGAAGTGACATTTTGATCTGGATTTTGATATACCAGCCGGTAAAATTGCAGTATAGTTAACAGTCAAGAAATCAAAATGACTGACCACATTAGGTCTTACTTCAGTTAAATTCATTAATTCATAAATTAAAAGATATTAACAAAAAATGAAATTACCTTACCAGTAAGTCCAAATAGCCAACTCCTCTCATACAATAATCTTCATAAAACCACACTTAATTGTATAAGTTTAGCCAGATAATGCCAATACTTTAGTTGCCATGTTGTTTTTCTGGTGTTGATAAATCACATAATCATAGAAATAAAATTCTGAAATGCTAAAATCTCTGTGTTACAAGTATAATGGTCAATAGAGAATTTAATCTACTTTGTTAGCACTAAATTATTGTTTTCCTTTCTTTATGATTTCACAACTGTTAATTATGTTGCAATTTTACACACTTGTGACATATACACTAATTATTTTTTAAGTGAAAATAACTTAAATATTTTTTGTTACTTAAAAGACAGCAGAATATTGATAGATGGAACTTCAGGTGACAGCTTAGTGGTAAAACTTTTTTGTTATGTGTGGAAAAATCTAACAGGAGATTGGTTTAAAAATTCCTATTAGGACCACACAGCTCCTTTGGTTTGTGAAATGCTTGATAAAGCTTTTAATAGAAAAATAAACCGAGGTAATAATATGGAATCTAAAGAAGAAGAAATTCTGTTTTCTTGTAATACGTGCAAAAAAACATTTTTAACAGAAGATTGTGTGAAAGCTCACATTATGACACATGATAAAGAGACTCCTTTGGTTTGTGAAGAGTTTGAAACTTTTAGAGGAGTAGACCAAGAAAATCATTTAGACACTCACATCGGGGATACTGTCATTTCTTGTAATACATATGAAAAAACATTTTTAACAGAAGATAGTGTGAAAGCTCACATTAAGACACATGATAAAGAGACTCCTTTGATTTGCGAAGAGTTTGATGAAACCGTTACAGGAGTAGATCAAGAAAATCACATACACACTCAAACAGTAGACACTTTATTTTCTTGTAATATGTGTGAAAAAACATTTTTAACAGAAGATAGTGTGAAAACTCACCTTGCAACACATGAAAAAACTCCTTTGGTATTTGAAGTATTTGATGAAACCTTTAGTGAAGTCAACCAAGAAAATAATATAGAAACTCACATGGGGGATACTCTATTTTCTTGTAATATATGTAAGAAAACATTTTCAACAGAAAATAGTGTGAAAACTCATGTTGCAACACATGATGAAGAGACTCATTTGGTATTTGAAATATTTGATAAAACCTTTAAAGGAGTAGACCAAGAAAATCACATTGAAACTCAGAAAGGAGAAACTCTTTTTTCTTGTAATATGTGTGAAAAAACATTTTCAACAGAAGATAGTGTGAAAACTCACATTACGACACATGTTGAAGATACTCCTTTGGTTTGTAAAGTGTTTGATGAAACGTTTAGAAACATAGATGAAGAAAATCACATGGAAATTAATGAAGAAGAAACTTTATTTTCTTGTGATTTATGTAAAACAATATTTTCAACAAAAGACGGTTTAAGAAATCACATTATGACACATGAAGAAACATCTATGGTTGATAAAAGTTTTTCTAAAGAAATAGGCACAGGCACTGATTCAGTAGAAAGTTCATTTTCTTGTAATATTTGTAAAAAAACATTTTTAACAAAAGATGTTTTGAATAGTCATATTACAACACACAACACAGATTCTTTGACTTGTAAAAAGTTTGATGAAACTCTTAAAAACATAGATCAAGAAAATCACATAGAAACTTATGAAGGCAAAACTTTATTTCCTTGTGATATATGTAAAACATCATTTTCAACAAAAAATGGTTTGGAAAATCACATTATAACACATGAAGAAACATCTATGGTTGATAAAACTTCTAGAAAAAAAGAGACAGAAACTGATTTAACAGAAACTCCATTTTCCTGTAATATTTGTAAAAAAACATTTTCAACAGAAGATGTTTTGAAAACTCACATTACAATACATGATCAAAAGACAGCTTTGGTTTCTAAAGTGTTTGATAAAACTTCTAAAAAAGTAGAGGTGGAAACTCATACAGAAGAAACTTCAATTTCATGTAATATTTGTAAAAATATTTTTTTGACAAATGATAGTTTAAATATTCATATTAAAACACATGATACAGAGAGTCTTTTGTTTTGTAAAGTGTTTGATGAAACTTGTAAAAGCATAAACCAAGAAAATCACGTAGAAAATAATGAAATAGAAACTTTATTTCTTTGTGATACATGTAAAACATCATTTTCAACAAAAAATGGTTTAAAAAATCACATTATGACTCATGAAGACACACCTGTGGTTGATAAAAATTTTTCTCAAAAAAAGGACTCAGAAACTGATTCAGCAGAAAGTCTATTTTCTTGTAATATTTGTCAAAAAACATTTTCAGTGGAAGATGGTTTGAAAAATCACATTATCACACATGAAGAGACATCTGTGGTGTGTGATGTGCTTGATAAAACATCTTCTAGAAAAATAGATATAAAAACTCATACAACAAAAACTACATTTTCTTCTAATATGTCTGACAGAGCATTTTCAGCAGCGGATTTGAAATCTCGTTTTAAGAGCCAAGTAGGAGAGAATCCTTTTGTTTGTGAAGTATGTGGCAAAGAATTTTCTCGAAAGGCTAAATTGAAATCTCACATGCGAACACATAACGGAAAAAATTCTTACTGTTGTAGCATGTGTGAGAAAAATTCCTCTCATAATGCAACTGAAGAGGCAAGATCTCACTCGCAAATGCATACTGGCGAAAATGCTGGTACATCGGTGGGGCACCTCATTCCCAATAAAAACAAAAAGGTAAGAAAATTGCAAAAAAGAAGGGAAAACGCATACCGTTATAAAATCTATGAGAAAAACTTCTCTCATAATTCGGCTGAAGCAAGGTTTTCTTGCCAAGTGTGTGATGAAACATTTTTCGAAAAGGGTGATTTGGAAGTACATGTAAAAAGTCACACTGAGGCAATTGAAATACATGACATATGTTTTTCTATAAAAAAAGAGTTAAATACTTTAGATGCCTACAACGAGGAGATTGAAAAAATGATATTCCGTTGTGAAGTATGTAATGACGCTTTCTTAATGAAAGACGATTTGGAAGCACATCTAAAAAGTCACGCTAAGGTGACTCCATTTAAACTTGAAATGTTCGACAAAGATTTATCTATAAAGAAAGAGTTAGATTTATATTGTTTGGAAACACAGACGATGAAGTCTCTACATACATGTACAATCTGTGATAAGACCTTTTCTAAAGACGAACAGTTAAAACGTCACATGAGAATTCATACTGGAGAGAGGCCGTTTTCTTGTACGTTATGTGGCAAAGGCTTTTCTTATAATTGCACTCTAAAAAACCATATGAGAATTCATACCAATGAATTGCCATTCCTTTGTGCTGTCTGTAACAAAGCTTTTTCGAGAAAAGATAAATTACAAGTCCATATAAGAACTCATACTGGAGAGACTCCATATTCATGTGGAATTTGTGGCAAAAGTTTTTCACATCGATCTTCTTTGAACGCTCATGTCGTAATTCATACTGGAGAGAGTGCGTTTGTTTGTGAAGTGTGTGCTAAAGCTTTTTCTCGAAAAGAAAAGTTAAAACTCCATATGAGAACTCATACAGGCGAGACTCCATATCCATGTACGATATGCAACAAAGCTTTTTCTTATAATTGTACTCTAAAGAACCACATGAAAATTCATACTGGCGAATTACCATTTCCTTGTGCTGTCTGTGGAAAGGCATTTTCGAGAAAGGATAAATTGCAAAGTCATGGCAGAATACATACTGGAGAAACTCCATATCCTTGTAAACTTTGTAACAGAGCTTTTTCGCATAATGTTTCTCTGAAAACACATATGCGAATTCATGCTGAAGAGATTTCCGTTTGCATGTAAAAAAATGCCTTGTAAAACTTTTGCAAAAACTATACAAATTTATGCAGGTGAAAATACATTTTCCGTTTGCATATAAAAATGGTTCGTAAAATTATTTTGGAAAAGTTATGGAAACTTATACAGGTAAAAATACATTTTTTTTTTGTGACCAAACATCTTCGATAAATGAAGCCTTAAAATCTTTAAGGTCCATATTAAAAGTTGGGATAGGAGTGCTTGATCTCTGAGAATTAACTGAGCTAAAATGAAATAAAAACAAAAAGATAGAAAAACTCCCTTTATCTCTGGAATATGCAGCAAAGCCTTTTCTGGAAAGTATAAATTGTGATAAAGCCTTTGCTAAAAATTATACTTGAAAACTTTGTATGCACTACATACTAAAGAGACTTCATATTTTTGTTTGTAAAATATGTTTTATTTATGATGACAAACTTTGAAAACCCACATTAAAATGCATAGTGAAGAGATACCGTTTTGTTGTGATATATGTAGCAAAACCTTTTCTCATATAAATTCTCTGAAAGCTCATATCAAAGGTCCTGTTTTATCAACTGTTTTTTGAAAAACAGGACAGAATCAAATTACATTACTTCTAAAATAGACCAATATCTTATTGAGTAAATTTTAGAGTACAAAAAAAATGCTCTCAACTTGGTTGAGGCCCTGTTAAATTAGACTATTGCCATTTTTCCTTGTTTAGTTTCTCTATCATTCCCTTCAAATTTGCTACCTTTGTTGTATGCAAGGTATTAAATATCTTACCTTTTTATTTTTGCAACTACAGGTTTTTGCTTTTACTCTATTTCCTTCTATGGCCATATTTTTTAACCTATCGTTGGATTCATCAAAGTTCTTTAGTTTACTTGCTCACACAAAATGCAATTTTTTTCCTTTATGTGATATAAAAAATAATGTGATACGTGTTTATATTCTGTTCTCATGAGAAGTAAGTGCAAGCATTTCTGAATCATGTGGTATCAAGACTTACAATAAAATATAAATAAGGAAGAAGTTAAATTTATCAATTAACTAGTAGAGATATCCAATGTTGTCTGAGATTGAATGAGGATCAATAAATGTTCCAACCTATCATAGTTTTATTATCATTTGAAATCAGTGAAATCGCCAGTTTTTTAATCAAATCGATTGATTGCTTCCTCTAGTTAGAGATCCCTCCCTTCCTGCAATGTACCAGGAAGAAGCTTCATATACGTCCGTGTAGTAACTTAGTTCACAATACACTGTAGTCTACATTGCACTGTAGATTTTATAAAATTATCTGTAAATAATGGTTTCACTTAAATTTAAAATGCAAAAGTCAAGTATCATGGTTCAATTCTGCTTTAAACAGAATGATTTATTTTGAACACACCCCTGTCTTATCAAAGAACCAATTGTTGATTTTATGAAATTATTTTTACATAATTATTTGAATTAAACTTAAATGTACAAAAGTCAAATATCCTAATTCAGTTATGCTCTAAAAAGAAAAATTAGTTTCGAACATGCCTCTGTCTTATAAAGTGTCTACAGTTAATTTTATAGGCTAGTCCTTTCTGCTTGTACGATGATAAAATTTCTCAAATGCACTTGTGATATTAGGTTGTATAAAAGTGTTAACTTTGGTCAAAATCGAACTTCCTTTTTTTATCGGATTTTTCCGATTACTGACTTTCGATACTTATCAGATGCATTACAATACAAAACCTATGTAAGAACACTCCCAGACACATTAAGTAACTTTGGAAATTTTAAAAAATTGGTCCAGTCATTTCTGAATCAATAGGAAACAAACTCAAACACACACAATGTTTCTTTTATATAATTAAAGGATTAGAAACAAAGGAAATACTTATGTTTGATCATTTATATTATTTCTATTAATCAGACTATCTTCATCTTAATTGTTATATATACATTATTTTAGGTGGTGTAACCTCTTCAGCACATCTTTTTGGTTTGGGAATCAATGGATATATGTTTGAGAATCGAAACAAGGAAAAGAATATGCTATTGTCATATTTTTATACCAGGCTTGGGAGTCTTATGTGGAATTTCAAACTGAACTTTTTATTTAATAAAATAACATACATTTTAGGTTTATTATCAAAACTAGCATAGGTGCCCGGCATTGCCTGGGTGTTTGGAGGTGTATGCTGAGCAAAAAAAAAAAAAAGTCAATTTTTTTAACTTTGACCCCTTAACAGCCAAATTTCTGGCCGAAAACCGATCACATAGATTTTCCCAAATCTCAATACCCTGTATATGAAATTTCGAGTCTGTAGACTAAAAATTGACAGAGTTATTGCACAGGGAAATGTACACACACACACACAGACAGACACACAGACACGTTCACTTTGATAGATATATAGATAACACAACTTTTACATCAAATATCGAAAAGAATCAGTATTTCCTTTTTTTGGTAAATGTTATTTTTAACTACAATACAACACTTATCATTCTAATTTGTTTTTTTAGGGGTTTTGGAGTCCCTGACAATGAATCTGATATTCAAATTCATAAATTTACTGTTTGCATGGTATTAATCCCTGGACCCTGGGACTATTGGATGGAGACTTCGAATTAACTCACACCATTCACTTTCTATGACTTTCTGGTTTAGATAAATAAATATACTTCATTTATAGTATAACAGAGCGTGGGTGCGCATGTGAAATGATGTTACTGGTAAAGGAAAAGACTATAAAAAGGAGAAAGAGCACGTTAGAGAGGATAATTACATTAGAGACGTGGATGATGTTTGAGATCATGTTAGAAGTGAAAGTGATGTCACAGCCTTAACAAGAAGTCACGTATGGTGGGAGAATGAGGAAATAAATGTTGCTGTTACAACCGGAAAAAGTGAGTCAAAGGTCTTTCCTATTCTATTCAAACCCGTGGCGCAGTAGTTAGAATACTTGGAAAAATCAATAGTAAAAAGTGATATTCTCCTGAAGGTTCAATCCTCAGTGTGGGCAACTAAAAAGTACAATTTTTTATTTTACATAGGCATCACCACTTATCAAGGCCCAGAGGCCACTCGAGATTAAGGGTTAACGAGTGTACAGTAGTAAAATTGGACAATATAGTAATCGTTATTAATGGAAATTCAGTAAATTTGTTAACTTAAGTGGAATGGCTTATCAAGAACTTGTTTACGTTGAACTTGAAGATTGTATTGTAGTCAGCTGGAAAGCAGGAAAACAGAAGACAGTTCCACAGGCGTACAGTTCTAAGGAAGAAGATTTGTTCATGGAATCTACATTTAGGTTTAGGCACAGATAAAGAATGGGGGAAATTATTGATAGTGTTTTCAGCTAGACAAATGTTTCTTGTGAAAGTTTGGTGAGGGGGTACCATAGATTGGAGCACAGTCGAGCACTTGCCAACCTCTATCCAGTCAAGGCTGATCGAACAAAAGCATGCTACCCCCGTGAAGTAAATAAAGGGTTCCACTCGAAATTCTGTCTAAATTTCAGAGTTCAACAGAAATATTCCCAAGTTCGAAAAGATACACCTGGAGAAGGCCGGAGGTTACATCAACCAAAACGTTGTAAAAATTACACTCAAGATGAGAACAGTAGTCCGATAAATCCAAATAATACAAATAACTAATCCTCATCTCAAAAATTCAAAAATGTGATTGATTGGCAAACAAAAAGGAATAGGCAGAGTACACATAACAAAGGCAGTAGTTTTTATGGTGTACATATCTAAGTTTTAATCTCATGTAAATCAAAAGGATTTTTTAAAATGGACACATGTAGGAAATCAAAAGGTTAATGTAGTTTGCTTGCAGCATTGTTTAGTGTGTATATATAAAGGTCATTTACAATACAAAAGTGCAATGGATAGACACAAACTGAAACAAATTAAGGCATAACAATGGAATGAGTGATTCACCTTTTCTCTTTTTTTAAGCATTTTTGTACTCTTACATTATATTATTTTATTATTGGAATCCTTTGAGATGAGTAATTTGTGTATTTATTTGTGGACTGGTATCCTCACTTTCATAGTTGTGGTTTCACAACATTTCGGCCAACTCATCCTCTGTATGGACCTGACAATGGAAGACCAGATAAGAACGAAAACTTGGATTTATAAGACCAAAAAATTCAATCTTGATTCAACGCCTCTATCAAAGAAAAGGAGAGTCCATCATGACACTGTGAGACGAAAACACATGCTTCAAAACCGAGAGACTTATCATCGCACATCCAGCGGTTAAAAATATCATAAAGTCAATCGTAACTTGTAAATCTGTTAAACGTTCCACTTAGTTGTATCATTTTTATGTGGTTATTTCACATTCAAAACTCATTTTTATACACGTAACAGTTAGATTGGTAAATTAGATAATAACACAAGATATGTCAAAAGTGTGGATGGACCTTCATGTGTTTTAGACTAACTTTAGAACAATGTTAGCTACTTAAATTTTCTTTACCGTTCTCCCTCAACCCAGGACTGTACTCTAATCAATCACGTCTGTAACAGCATAGATGTAGCACTTTCCCTAGACACTAGTGCCTAAGTACATATATTTGATGACTTTAATGTCCACCATAGTAATTGGCTTGGCTTTTTTAACTACACAGACACAGCTGATAGCATCACACATAACTTTTCTATATCCCATTCCTGGACACAGACAGTTACTTCCCCACCTGTCTCTCAGACCATCAGGGCCAGCAAGCCTCACTTCTTGACCTATTTCTGACTACAATTCCTGAGAATTATGTAACAAATGCCCATTGCTCTCAGGAATGCTAATCATACTATGATAATGATAAACATCATCTTAAACTCTCAACACCAAGTTGATGAGCCAGTGTTCAAAACATCAATGTACTACAATAAGGATGGCTGGGATGTCATCAGAGATCACATCAGAGATGCTCCGTGGGGAAATATCTTTTCTCTTCCTGTGGAACAGTGCACAAATGAGACCACTGAATGGTTCAAAGTGGCAACTGAAGCATATGTTTCTACTCAGAAGTTCTATAGCAAACCTCACTCTCCTCAATGGTTTATTTCTACTTGCACAGCTGTCATTACTCAAAAGCACCATGCATACTGCAGATTTATTTGCATAAGTCCAGAACAAATAGATAAAAGTTTATAAGAAATAGCTACAGCTAAGAGAGAATATACCGAGACCACCAGAAAACGCAATGAAGCACAAAAATTAGAAACTTGTGATTTCTGGAAAATCTATAACAGTGCAGGAAATAATAGGTAATCAACAATCCCCCCCCCCCTATCCAACAATCTTGAAGTTGTCTGCATGGCAATCGGTAAGGCTAACTTGCTTGCTCATTAGCTAGCTTCCAACTCTACTTTGGACCTAGCAGACCACTATCACCCAGATTTTCCTTTGTGGATTTTGGATTATTATGGGGTATGATCCCGCATAGTCGGGAGATTCTATTTATAAACGATGCTGCTAAGAACTGACAAATCGAATCAATTCACGTTCTGCTACCAACCAATCAGAAACCAGAATTGCTCCATAAAAATTAAACCTTTCTGTAGCAATTTCGCATATGTTTTCGCCGTCCGAACACGAGAAGAATCTTTTGCTTTGTGAATTCCAACTCCAGTTCTGTCTACTGCAAGCCAGTCAACTCCAAGGATTTGTGTAGAACAATGAACCATCGGAAACTGTTCTGTCTACTGCAAACCAGTCACCACTCAGGACTTGTGTAGAACAATGAATCATCGGAAACTGTTCTGAAAATAAACATGGCTTACACTTCTTTGACAGAGTATGGCAAATGGGCACAGGAAAATCAGATCATATGGTATTACTGGATGAATACTTAACATAATTAAATCCCTCTTAAATAAGAGAAAACTCCAGGGTGTCCTCGATGGTTGTATGCCAAAACAATATGATATCAATGCGGGTATGCCTCAGGTCGATCCTTTGACCTTTATTACTCCTGATAGTCATAAATGACCTCCCTGATAGAATAATCTCTGCGATGGATATATTTGCTGATGACACCACACTCTATAACAGACACAAGGGAAAAAATAAATGAACACATATCCAAGGCAATGGCAGAAACCCCAGAAGAAAACCTCCAGTCTGTAGTGGAATGGGGACAATCACGTTAAATGCTGCTAAGACTAAGCTTCTTTCCTTTAATAATTACAAGAAACCTGCACTAATAGCCATGGTTAATGATACATTACCTGAAAGTACTTTGTTGAAACTCCTCGGCTTAACATTCACAGGGAACATGAGTTGGAATAGATACATCGAGGGTATTGCCAAGCTGCTGCAAAGAAGATGGGCTCTCTCTACTGTGCCAGAAAATTACTTATGCCTGAGAGTAGGCTCTCATTCGCCCATATATGGAGTATTGTTGCCACATTTGATCTAGTGCATCCGCTAGTAGTCTCTCACTCTTAGACAGGGTTCAAAAGAGAGTTGCCAATCTAAGAGGTCTTGCACTGTCAGCTAGGCTTCAACTTCTGTCTCATCGACAAAATATTGCATCCTTCTGCCTGTTTTATAAGTATTTTAATGGTAGGTGCTTGGAAGAACTACAAGCACTTGTACCCCCCCCCTGACAAACTTGGCAAGCAGCAAAATCCCAACCCTGCTCCCTGCACAGTAGAGATCCCAAGATGCCAGAAAGCCTTCTACTCTAATAGTTTCTTCCCTAGAACTGCTAGACTTTGGAATTCCCTTCCGGATTCCTGCATTCTTAACTGTACTGACATGCAAAAGTTCAAGTGTAATGTAAACAAACATCTTGCTGCTCAACTCCCTACTTAATTGCAAATTATGTGTCAGATAGTAGCCCCCGCCCCTATCAAAACGGCACTATGCTTTGTTTGGGGTGAAAATGTCATTAAAAAATAAAAAAAGATCGTAGAAAAATAATTACAACTGTGGATGATGTTTTGGTAAATATATATCTAGCACATCTTTTACTGGTTCATTTTTCGTAATTTTTGGAATTTATACAAATTTCGACATAACACGTAAGTACGTAATAATGTTTTCACATAAAATGAGTTGGTTTCAAAGACTACAATCTACACAAGCAAGCACCAATATTTTTGTTAATCATATTCATACATATTTCGATTTTTACATTATAAAATATACATTACAGCCGGTAAAATATCTCTTGATGACTCCTATTTCGTATACACCGGTTATAAAATAAGTGTCCTTTTATATAATATCAAGGTGGATGATTTTCGAATACTTTTCTTGACAAACGTGCTCTAAATGTCTACAAAACAAAAGCAGCCCAGAACTTCTCTGTTTCGAAACGACCTCCATTTTTAAGGAGTCTTCACGGTCCATTTTTTATGAGGAATTATTTTTCAGGTTTCACCGCCAACTTCCTTTTTTTTTTTTTTTCGATGTCGCAAGCAATTTGATGTTTTTTTTTTAAACTATGTATTCACTTGATCTTTCTAAACAAGTTTGTTTACATTTGATGCAAAATGTTCCAAACAACACATTTAAAAAAAGGGGGAAGAATATCATTTGATAAAACAAGGAAAACAATGTTTGCAAAGGTGAAACATTTTTCTTTCTTTCTCGTTTGTTTTGATTATGGAATATTTTTTTTAAAATGACATTCCTAAATATTTGGTTCCCTTCCTTATTACCATGTATAGGTACGTGAAAGAAAATTTCAAAGTTAACATATCTCAAAATGGAACAGCTCAGCAGAAAGAGTACGCAGAGACCATTCTAATGATACTTGAACCACCTCTGTAGGACAAATAATAAGAAAGTTACAACAATTCTAAAGCTGAAATTTGAGGCTAATTTTTGACAATAGAATCAATGGATTTCCTTAACAAAGTTGTGACCGATATCAAGATTTTTCACAGTTATTTTGTCATAACTTTCTTATTTCTTGTCCGATTTCAAAAAGACAAATATCACTGGAGAGCTTATTGAATGGAGAACAAGAAAAATATATTTTGAAAGTTTATTAATGAATTATTTACAAGATTAAGAGGTGAAAGGGGATGCTGGGGCGGAAGATGCAGTCAATTACTAAGGCAATATTACATCCCCGCATATGAAGTCTGCTGCTAATGCTGATTTTTTATGTCAAAATAAACTGCAGAAGCACCGTTTTTTTATTTCTCATCATACAAACACCAATAAATATAATTTTTTTTACATTTCTCATGAACTTTTAGCATATAAATTATTAAAATTTCTTTTAGCATATAAATTAAAATTTCGGGTTTGTATTACTGTACACATAGATTCGAAAAAGTTGTCAAAAAAAAACAAATATATAACAAATAAATGTTATCAAAGGCAAGATAAGTTACTTTTCTACCTAACTGGATATATTTTTCGTGTTTTTATTCAGCTCGAATACAGTGTTTATCGATGTATTGGAAAATTCAAAATGGCGCCCGACACTCTCTTTAACACGGTAAGTTCAAGAAAAGATGTTATAAATAATAAACTAGACAAAATACTGTTAGAAATTCGCTCATTATATGTTACCGTGACATAAGTTGGCATATATTCGGGTTTTTTTTAATAGTATTTTGTCTAGTTTATTATTTATAACACCTTTTCCCAAACTTACCGTGTTTAAGAGAGAGTGGCCGCCATTTTGAATTTTCCAATACAACGGTAAGCACTGCATGTTTTTCATGTTACATTGAATAAAAACAAAAAATGTATCCAGTTTGGTAGAAAAGTAACTTATCTTGCCTTTGATAATATTTATTTGTTATATATTTGTTTTTTGACAACTTTTTCGAATGTGTACAGTAATACAAACCCAAAATTTCTTTTAAATTATTAAAACTTTTAGAATTTAAAGTTTGCAAAATGTGCATAATAAAAAATATATTCATGAAAGTTTTATTTTTTAATTTTAAAAATAACTCTTGTATTTTTTTTTAATTGTAAATTTGTTTATTAGTTTATCATAGAAAAAAAAAGCAAAGTAACAAAATGGAAGAAAAAAAAAGCAGCTCGATAAAATGATAAAATAGAAAAAAATACATTTTGCCGGGGAGAAATGTTTTGGTTTTTAAAGAAAGTAAAATAATTTAAATCCTAAAAGTTCATTATGCTGAAATAAATTTTAATAATTTAAAAGAATTTTTTTAGCCAGCCGTAGTTTGGCGTCATTGCCGTTGTTGGAAAATATTTGTAAACAAAGTGCGTAGGTTAACGATATGGCGTTAGTGAAATTTTGAAAATTTTCGTAACGGCTTCACATTTTAGGTAAACTCAAAACCAATGAAGGTAAAGTCATATAGGCTTCATATTTCGCACAAATAAGGTTTAATATCTATATTAACAAATATATATAGTTTCAAAACTATTACAACTTACCTTCAGGTCTAATAATGATGATTTAAATGACACAAAACTTCACTTCAAAATTTTTTACACTTCTACTGAACGTATGGAAATAATTCAAAAACCAGCATGTAGCGAAACATGTGTGCTACCTCATCAGTATCCCTGCGGTGTAGTTAACCCCCCGGATATAGGTGGTAGGGGCAAATTTATGACACATACCTCAGTGCACAGAATTACGGCTTACTCAAGTTACCAATGCCACTTAACCCTCGCAAAAGCCTTGGCATTTTCACATACCTACCATGTAACCATTCCCACAAAAAACAATTCTTCGATACATTCGGTGCAGACTTTCGCGAGAAGTAAAACTATGGTTAAAGCTGCAATCTGGTGACACATAAAATCACGCATTTAAAAATAAATAATCTTTTGAAGGAGGTGTGTAAAGTGGTAAAATCTATTCTCGCGAACCAGGGACGATAACTCAATTTGATAAATTGTGAGTTATTATGGCGTTTTTCGTGTTATCACCCGGATTTTAAGTGGTGGTTGTTGGTGACTGGTTGGGGTAAATGAAGTAAACAACACCTTCATTAACGTAAACATTAACCGTTAGCCCATGTGGCAATACAAAACAAAATAAAAGAAAGGGGGAAAATAAGATGCTAGTTCAGAGGGATGGTTATTTAAAGTTTTAGAGTTTCTATAAAACTGCATTAGTGCATTTGCATTGCATTGCTGCTGCAATTGCATTACCGTATTTAGGGTTTGGATTAAAAAATAACTTTTTTTTTTCTTCTAAAAAATGGGTTTAATTTGTTTTCGTTTTTCTGTCCCCCTCCCCCAAAACATCGCCAAATAAAAAGTAAAATTCTCATTTTTAAGGTGAATTAGCATCCGTACAATTTATCCATTAAAGATGTAAAATGGTAATTTACTAAATAGTGTAGCTGAAATCATTAATCCTTATGTGAAGGCAACGGAAACGATGTTTTGTATTGTAAACGAGTGACGTCAGTTACAGCGATTATAAGTAAGCATCTATTTCACAAAGTGCCTCCGCCTCCCCCTTACGATAAGTGCATAAAAAAAAAATTGTTTGTTTTCAACAAATCACCATAAAGTTTATGATCGTTATTATGTTCGTTTCAAATGAACATAGTAACAATCGTGATGCGTGCGTGTGTTAACGTAGAACGATGTTAGAGTTAGGGTTAGGGTTCTATATTATTCTTGTTGACGGACGATATACGCATATCAGCAATTGGGAAATTTAATCCATTTCCGAATATGAATCACCCCCCTCCCCTCCTTTGCTGTTTTAGTTTAATTGTTTAACATTTTAATGAGATTTTTTGTATTTATACCGATGATCGCACTTCCATTCGCAAGCATTCTGCATAAATTCCCCAATACTCTTTCTTTTTTGTAAAGAAGGTTAAAATGACATCCAACACGAGTCACGTTAACATCCAAAGAAAAAACGCATGAAAGGATGTGGTCTGGTCTACGGATTTTTTTTTTTCGCATTTGCTTTAGATCCATCACAGAATTGAATTTAGGTAAAATAAATAAATAAATAAAATAAAAAATAAAAACAATTCATTTTTCGAGCAGTTTCTATGTTTTTCTTTAGTATAAAGCTTAACTGTGAAATTCTCTCATCTTTCCCATTTTTAAGGTTATAAGTATATACATTGAATCCCAACCCCAACCCTAATGTTTGTTTGATGTGTGTGATCATCAGCATATTGAATTACTTCGATTATTCTGAGTCTTGAAGGTGCTTGATTAGCTAACATTTCTTCCGAGTTAAAAGTGCTAGATTATATTGAAGTGGCTTGCTCCTATAATGCCATTATTAATATATAAGATTTGGCAACCATTATAATAATGGTTGCCAAATCTTATCAGTTAATTTTAAATTATGTTTAATGAAAAAAAGATTATGATATGCTGAATGCATTAGCATCAAAATCAATTAAGTATTATGTATGAAATTGAAAAAAAAAAGCATTTTTTTTTAATTAGTGAATAAGTCGACATACTAGCATTTCCAATATAGCTGTTTGTTTTGCTAGTAAATATAAAATAGGATTGGATGTACGAGATACTTTCAATAAGTTTCCAGACTTTTTGTACCGACATTTAAAATCGTCATAAACTCTTGAAAATTCAGTATGTTATTGCTATACATCTTATGAGGTGATTGACTAATTTTTTTGATTTCAGGTTCAAATGAACAGCTACAGCAGAAACTGGAATACACCCTACTTAAGCCTGATTATCATAACTGGTGAATTTAAAAAATACAATCTGGACGTAAGGACACTTTAGAAGATATGCAATAAAATTCTATTTTAAACTTTGAAAAATGTCACGGAAACATGGAATGCTTCAGACTGCTTTTAGACCATCTTGCATGAATTGAGCATCATTTTTTGAGTGGCATGAAAGATTCAAGGAAAGCAGGGATTATAAGAGGTGTGGGAGGAGTAAGGTAGTCAGAACATCATAGTTGATTGGCCAAATAAAGAATTTCATGGATAAGGACCGTCATGTGTGTATAAAGACAATAAGTGCACAGTTTGATGTCAGTTTGAGAAGTGTACACACAATTATTCGCAAGGAATTGAAGATGCGGAAGATCTGTGGAAGTTTGTTGCAAGGGTGCTCAGTCCACAACTTTATCCTTGTTACTGACTATTTGACCAAGATGGGTATCAAGACAGTTCCTCATCCTCCCTACAGTCCAGACTTTGCTTCCTGTGACTTTTGCTTATTCCCTAAGCTCAAGGAAAACCTTAAAGGCTGTCGTTATGAGACAATTGAGGAGATGAAAGAGGCTGTGACAAGCGTCATTGACATGCTCACACAAGAGAAATTCGATGGAGTCTTCCACAAGTTGTTAGAATGGTACAACAAGTGCATTGCAGCCAGAGGATATTACTTTAAAGGGGACCAGAGTTTCATATGTATACAATCAATAAAAGTTCCTATTTGAAAAAAGTCTGGAAACTTATTGAAGGCACCGTGTAGAATATGTCAGACAAAAAGAAGTAAAGTATCTCAGTGAGAAACTTTTTACAAAGGAGTCGCTGCTTATCAAGTCCAACAGGCAAGTCAAGGATAATAGTAATTTGAATTTGACAGGTAGACAATGAAACACTGGAAGGATTAGTAACGATGGTTGTTACTGGTCAGAAAGTGATATTTAAGAGGACCACTCAACAACTTTTCAATATTCCAACATAGTCTATGTTTCATTTCTATTTTTATATCGACTCACAAAACAGTCATATTGGAAATATGCCAGTATATCAGTTAATTTACTAATTGAAAAAGTGTTGATTTTTTTCTTCTCATCATTTCATACATAATACTAAATTGATTTTAACATTGAATATATTATGATTTTTAAAAAAATTGAGCTATTGTACATCACCTTTCTGATAAAATTATCATGTCTTTTCTTGATGTTATCATAATTTTTGACACTGCTTGATTTTATTATTTTTAAATTAATATTTGCAAAATAGAAATGAAAAGGAAAAGAAATTTGCAAAAATAAGAAAAATTTGTATTTGCCAAAACAAACAAATTAAGGTCCTTGTTAGGAATGATGATAATAAAATAGAAAAATTGAATTTCAACTAAAAGCAATGTTATATACTTAATTGTCATTTCGAAATTAGTAACAGATCCAAAAATTACAAAAAATGATTTGGTAGAAAATTATTTATTAATGAAAATAGCTTTTGAAGAAAAAATTTTAAGTTATACTTAAATAATAAAACTTCAAAACCATGAGTTACTTCCCTTGTTTAAGTGACATTTTGAAATAATAATGGTGGATCATTGGGTCGTAAAAGTAAATGTTTTATGTAATGTAGTAATATGTTACTAATTCCATAGTTGGGAAATTCACAGTCCATAAGTTATCAAGTTATTGCAGCTAATGTAGACTACCATTTTTAAACATACATAAAATATGTCTTTTATGAACTGCTACTTTTATACTCATTATTTTGTTTGTGTGTATTATATAACATTTCACTCACTCTCTCTCATACGCATATCTCTTAAAACTGTTTTTCTAAAAGGGTTTCCGTAAAAGAGGTCCCCCCCCCAAAAAAAAAGATCTCACCTAGAACCTAGAACATTAAAACTCTAAAAGGTATTCCATTTTGTAACATTAAAAAAGCAAAGTTGTCGACTGTTGTTTTTCCACTTCTAATTGTATTATCATTTCTTCTTAGTTTATGTCAATATAATGGATGCTGTCATGTGATAGATGTTTCTGATTTTCGTAGTTGTTGTTATTGTTATGTGTAGAGCAGCTTTTGAAGATTGTGCGTCTGGATTGTTTCCTTGTTGATCACAACTATCCATCAATTTGCAAGATTGCTGGTTTTAACGTGTGACACTGAAAGCAACAAAGCTCTGGGTTGCATGAAAAGTCAGGGAAGGTTTAGTCCAGAGCACACAAAGGAATGGTAGTTGTACATGCATAGAAGCAACATTGTTATTCTTACCCCATGGATTTGTGGTTCCATATTTGATATGCAGAGGCAGAGATGGCTAAAGGATGACAGATCCTGATGTTGACTTCTGGACTTACACACAAGCTCTGTTAGTCATGTAACTCTGGCACTACCACACTGCCTCTACAACTGTTGGTTGCAACCATACATAAATCAGTAAGATTGCAGGTTTTTACCCCCCCCACTCCTCCACATCAAGAACAGCAAGGCTCAAAGGTTGCATGTGAAGTCATAGAAAGTTTGGCCCAGAACACACAGAAACAATATTGCCACTTTCATGCCATTGATTTGTGGTTCTGTATCTGACACATGCAGAGGTAGAAACATTCTGTATCTTTGCTACAGGCAGAGGTAGAAACTCTCAAAGGACAAGTCCTGTCAGCTGGGTTGTGGCTCTAATGTTATTTGGTGTCAAACCTGGGTGGCCCTACCAAAATCTGGAGTTCCAGCTGCATAGGTTTGATACAACTACAGCAAGGATGCGACTGACATGTTGGGCACTGCCGAAATGTGAAATGTTGCTAAAAAGTGATCTTTATCAATATCGTAGTCCCTACCAATGTCATATTTACTTTTTTGTTTTACTCATGTTCACCCCTTACAAAGCATATCGCTACTTGGATGTAAGGGGCTACTATTTGGGGCCATGTCTAGAAAAGATTAACAAGATATTTGTTTATGTTATTTATGTTACATTTAAACTTCTGCATATCAGTACAGCCAGAGAAGCAGGCAGCAGGAAGGGAATTCCAAAGTCTAGCTGTTTGAGGGAAGAAACTATTAGAATAGAAAGTTTTCTGGCATTTAGGGACATCAACAGTGAAGGGGTGAGATCTTATTGCTAATCGGGTTTGTCAGGGATATGTACGTCGACACATAATAATGAGACTCCTTTGTGAAGAGTTTGATGAAACTTTTAGAGGAGTATACCAATGTCATATTTACTATCATTTTGTCAATATTTTTGTGAACACACAAATGAATAAAGACATACACTCACACGCAGATTTTTTAATATTTTTTTATTTTTATTTTCAGATTCTCATGTGAATAGAAATGGATTCTTACATTGAAGAAATTAAATTTGATAGGAAATCTGCAAAAGAGGAAAAAAAATCAATTTCTCATATGAACTTAAAATGTGATGGAGTGAATGTTACAAGAGACATTTTTTACCTGAATTTCACTTGAAGTAAACACTTTTTTGTGTACATGCGGTAGATGAGAAAAAAAGAGGCTCAAATCAACCGGTGTACATCTGCTGCTGTGGAAGTGACATTTTGATCTGGATTTTGATATACCAGCCGGTAAAATTGCAGTATAGTTAACAGTCAAGAAATCAAAATGACTGACCACATTAGGTCTTACTTCAGTTAAATTCATTAATTCATAAATTAAAAGATATTAACAAAAAATGAAATTACCTTACCAGTAAGTCCAAATAGCCAACTCCTCTCATACAATAATCTTCATAAAACCACACTTAATTGTATAAGTTTAGCCAGATAATGCCAATACTTTAGTTGCCATGTTGTTTTTCTGGTGTTGATAAATCACATAATCATAGAAATAAAATTCTGAAATGCTAAAATCTCTGTGTTACAAGTATAATGGTCAATAGAGAATTTAATCTACTTTGTTAGCACTAAATTATTGTTTTCCTTTCTTTATGATTTCACAACTGTTAATTATGTTGCAATTTTACACACTTGTGACATATACACTAATTATTTTTTAAGTGAAAATAACTTAAATATTTTTTGTTACTTAAAAGACAGCAGAATATTGATAGATGGAACTTCAGGTGACAGCTTAGTGGTAAAACTTTTTTGTTATGTGTGGAAAAATCTAACAGGAGATTGGTTTAAAAATTCCTATTAGGACCACACAGCTCCTTTGGTTTGTGAAATGCTTGATAAAGCTTTTAATAGAAAAATAAACCGAGGTAATAATATGGAATCTAAAGAAGAAGAAATTCTGTTTTCTTGTAATACGTGCAAAAAAACATTTTTAACAGAAGATTGTGTGAAAGCTCACATTATGACACATGATAAAGAGACTCCTTTGGTTTGTGAAGAGTTTGAAACTTTTAGAGGAGTAGACCAAGAAAATCATTTAGACACTCACATCGGGGATACTGTCATTTCTTGTAATACATATGAAAAAACATTTTTAACCGAAGATAATATAAAGACTCACATTATAACACAAGTTGAAGAGACTCCTTTGATCTGTGCGGTGTTTGATGAAGCTTTTAGAGGAATAGACCAAGAAAATAATATAGAAACTCACATGGAGGATACTCTATTTTCTTGTAATGCATGTCAAAAAACATTTTTAACACAAGATAGTGTGAAAGCTCACATTAAGACACATGATAAAGAGACTCCTTTGGTTTGCGAAGAGTTTGATGAAACCGTTACAGGAGTAGATCAAGAAAATCACATACACACTCAAACAGTAGACACTTTATTTTCTTGTAATATGTGTGAAAAAACATTTTTAACAGAAGATAGTGTGAAAACTCACCTTGCAACACATGAAAAAACTCCTTTGGTATTTGAAGTATTTGATGAAACCTTTAGTGAAGTCAACCAAGAAAATAATATAGAAACTCACATGGGGATACTCTATTTTCTTGTAATATATGTAAGAAAACATTTTCAACAGAAAATAGTGTGAAAACTCATGTTGCAACACATGATGAAGAGACTCATTTGGTTTGTGAAATATTTGATAAAACCTTTAAAGGAGTAGACCAAGAAAATCACATTGAAACTCAGAAAGGAGAAACTCTTTTTTCTTGTAATATGTGTGAAAAAACATTTTCAACAGAAGATAGTGTGAAAACTCACATTACGACACATGTTGAAGATACTCCTTTGGTTTGTAAAGTGTTTGATGAAACGTTTAGAAACATAGATGAAGAAAATCACATGGAAATTAATGAAGAAGAAACTTTATTTTCTTGTGATTTATGTAAAACAATATTTTCAACAAAAGACGGTTTAAGAAATCACATTATGACACATGAAGAAACATCTATGGTTGATAAAAGTTTTTCTAAAGAAATAGGCACAGGCACTGATTCAGTAGAAAGTTCATTTTCTTGTAATATTTGTAAAAAAACATTTTTAACAAAAGATGTTTTGAATAGTCATATTACAACACACAACACAGATTCTTTGACTTGTAAAAAGTTTGATGAAACTCTTAAAAACATAGATCAAGAAAATCACATAGAAACTTATGAAGGCAAAATTTTATTTCCTTGTGATATATGTAAAACATCATTTTCAACAAAAAATGGTTTGGAAAATCACATTATAACACATGAAGAAACATCTATGGTTGATAAAACTTCTAGAAAAAAAGAGACAGAAACTGATTTAACAGAAACTCCATTTTCCTGTAATATTTGTAAAAAAACATTTTCAACAGAAGATGTTTTGAAAACTCACATTACAATACATGATCAAAAGACAGCTTTGGTTTCTAAAGTGTTTGATAAAACTTCTAAAAAAGTAGAGGTGGAAACTCATACAGAAGAAACTTCAATTTCATGTAATATTTGTAAAAATATTTTTTTGACAAATGATAGTTTAAATATTCATATTAAAACACATGATACAGAGAGTCTTTTGTTTTGTAAAGTGTTTGATGAAACTTGTAAAAGCATAAACCAAGAAAATCATGTAGAAAATAATGAAATAGAAACTTTATTTCTTTGTGATACATGTAAAACATCATTTTCAACAAAAAATGGTTTAAAAAATCACATTATGACTCATGAAGACACACCTGTGGTTGATAAAAATTTTTCTCAAAAAAAGGACTCAGAAACTGATTCAGCAGAAAGTCTATTTTCTTGTAATATTTGTCAAAAAACATTTTCAGTGGAAGATGGTTTGAAAAATCACATTATCACACATGAAGAGACATCTGTGGTGTGTGATGTGCTTGATAAAACATCTTCTAGAAAAATAGATATAAAAACTCATACAACAAAAACTACATTTTCTTCTAATATGTCTGACAGAGCATTTCCAGCAGCGGATTTGAAATCTCGTTTTAAGAGCCAAGTAGGAGAGAATCCTTTTGTTTGTGAAGTATGTGGCAAAGAATTTTCTCGAAAGGCTAAATTGAAATCTCACATGCGAACACATAACGGAAAAAATTCTTACTGTTGTAGCATGTGTGAGAAAAATTCCTCTCATAATGCAACTGAAGAGGCAAGATCTCACTCGCAAATGCATACTGGGGAAAATGCTGGTACATCGGTGGGGCACCTCATTCCCAATAAAAACAAAAAGGTAAGAAAATTGCAAAAAAGAAGGGAAAACGCATACCGTTATAAAATCTATGAGAAAAACTTCTCTCATAATTCGGCTGAAGCAAGGTTTTCTTGCCAAGTGTGTGATGAAACATTTTTCGAAAAGGGTGATTTGGAAGTACATGTAAAAAGTCACACTGAGGCAATTGAAATACATGACATATGTTTTTCTATAAAAAAAGAGTTAAATACTTTAGATGCCTACAACGAGGAGATTGAAAAAATGATATTCCGTTGTGAAGTATGTAATGACGCTTTCTTAATGAAAGACGATTTGGAAGCACATCTAAAAAGTCACGCTAAGGTGACTCCATTTAAACTTGAAATGTTCGACAAAGATTTATCTATAAAGAAAGAGTTAGATTTATATTGTTTGGAAACACAGACGATGAAGTCTCTACATACATGTACAATCTGTGATAAGACCTTTTCTAAAGACGAACAGTTAAAACGTCACATGAGAATTCATACTGGAGAGAGGCCGTTTTCTTGTACGTTATGTGGCAAAGGCTTTTCTTATAATTGCACTCTAAAAAACCATATGAGAATTCATACCAATGAATTGCCATTCCTTTGTGCTGTCTGTAACAAAGCTTTTTCGAGAAAAGATAAATTACAAGTCCATATAAGAACTCATACTGGAGAGACTCCATATTCATGTGGAATTTGTGGCAAAAGTTTTTCACATCGATCTTCTTTGAACGCTCATGTCGTAATTCATACTGGAGAGAGTGCGTTTGTTTGTGAAGTGTGTGCTAAAGCTTTTTCTCGAAAAGAAAAGTTAAAACTCCATATGAGAACTCATACAGGCGAGACTCCATATCCATGTACGATATGCAACAAAGCTTTTTCTTATAATTGTACTCTAAAGAATCACATGAAAATTCATACTGGCGAATTACCATTTCCTTGTGCTGTCTGTGGAAAGGCATTTTCGAGAAAGGATAAATTGCAAAGTCATGGCAGAATACATACTGGAGAAACTCCATATCCTTGTAAACTTTGTAACAGAGCTTTTTCGCATAATGTTTCTCTGAAAACACATATGCGAATTCATGCTGAAGAGATTTCCGTTTGCATGTAAAAAAATGCCTTGTAAAATTTTTGCAAAAACTATACAAATTTATGCAGGTGAAAATACATTTTCCGTTTGCATATAAAAATGGTTCGTAAAATTATTTTGGAAAAGTTATGGAAACTTATACAGGTAAAAATACATTTTCTTTTTGTGACCAAACATCTTCGATAAATGAAGCCTTAAAATCTTTAAGGTCCATATTAAAAGTTGGGATAGGAGTGCTTGATCTCTGAGAATTAACTGAGCTAAAATGAAATAAAAACAAAAAGATAGAAAAACTCCCTTTATCTCTGGAATATGCAGCAAAGCCTTTTCTGGAAAGTATAAATTGTGATAAAGCCTTTGCTAAAAATTATACTTGAAAACTTTGTATGCACTACATACTAAAGAGACTTCATATTTTTGTTTGTAAAATATGTTTTATTTATGATCACAAACTTTGAAAACCCACATTAAAATGCATAGTGAAGAGATACCGTTTTGTTGTGATATATGTAGCAAAACCTTTTCTCATATAAATTCTCTGAAAGCTCATATCAAAGGTCCTGTTTTATCAACTGTTTTTTGAAAAACAGGACAGAATCAAATTACATTACTTCTAAAATAGACCAATATCTTATTGAGTAAATTTTAGAGTACAAAAAAAATGCTCTCAACTTGGTTGAGGCCCTGTTAAATTAGACTGTTGCCATTTTTCCTTGTTTAGTTTCTCTATCATTCCCTTCAAATTTGCTACCTTTGTTGTATGCAAGGTATTAAATATCTTACCTTTTTATTTTTGCAACTACAGGTTTTTGCTTTTACTCTATTTCCTTCTATGGCCATATTTTTTAACCTACTGTTGGATTCATCAAAGTTCTTTAGTTTACTTGCTCACACAAAATGCAATTTTTTTCCTTTATGTGATATAAAAAATAATGTGATACGTGTTTATATTCTGTTCTCATGAGAAGTAAGCGCAAGCATTTCTGAATCATGTGGTATCAAGACTTACAATAAAATATAAATAAGGAAGAAGTTAAATTTATCAATTAACTAGTAGAGAGATCCAATGTTGTCTGAGATTGAATGAGGATCAATAAATGTTCCAACCTATCATAGTTTTATTATCATTTGAAATCAGTGAAATCGCCAGTTTTTTAATCAAATCGATTGATTGCTTCCTCTAGTTAGAGATCCCTCCCTTCCTGCAATGTACCAGGAAGAAGCTTCATATACGTCCGTGTAGTAACTTAGTTCACAATACACTGTAGTCTACATTGCACTGTAGATTTTATAAAATTATCTGTAAATAATGGTTTCACTTAAATTTAAAATGCAAAAGTCAAGTATCATGGTTCAATTCTGCTTTAAACAGAATGATTTATTTTGAACACACCCCTGTCTTATCAAAGAACCAATTGTTGATTTTATGAAATTATTTTTACATAATTATTTGAATTAAACTTAAATGTACAAAAGTCAAATATCCTAATTCAGTTATGCTCTAAAAAGAAAAATTAGTTCCGAACATGCCTCTGTCTTATAAAGTGTCTACAGTTAATTTTATAGGCTAGTCCTTTCTGCTTGTATGATGATAAAATTTCTCAAATGCACTTGTGATATTAGGTTGTATAAAAGTGTTAACTTTGGTCAAAATCGAACTTCCTTTTTTTATCGGATTTTTCCGATTACTGACTTTCGATACTTATCAGATGCATTACAATACAAAACCTATGTAAGAACACTCCCAGACACATTAAGTAACTTTGGAAAATTTAAAAAATTGGTCCAGTCATTTCTGAATCAATAGGAAACAAACTCAAACACACACAATGTTTCTTTTATATAATTAAAGGATTAGAAACAAAGGAAATACTTAAGTTTGATCATTTATATTATTTCTATTAATCAGACTATCTTCATCTTAGTTGTTATATATACATTATTTTAGGTGGTGTAACCTCTTCAGCACATCTTTTTGGTTTGGGAATCAATGGATATATGTTTGAGAATAGAAACAAGGAAAAGAATATGCTATTGTCATATTTTTATACCAGGCTTGGGAGTCTTATGTGGAATTTCAAACTGAACTTTTTATTTAATAAAATAACATACATTTTAGGTTTATTATCAAAACTAGCATAGGTGCCCGGCATTGCCTGGGTGTTTGGAGGTGTATGCTGAGCAAAAAAAAAAAAAAAAGTCAATTTTTTTAACTTTGACCCCTATTATGACCCATTAACATTTATTGTTTTGAGCTCAAATCAAGTTATTAAGTTAGATCCATGTCCAAGGAATCTATATCTAAAATTTCAACTATTTAGACCCAAAATTGTCGGAGGAGTTTGGTAGAGTTCTCAAAGGTCAAATCGTTGAACTTTGACCTCTTAACAGCCAAATTTCTGGCCGAAAACCGATCACATAGATTTTCCCAAATCTCAATACCCTGTATATCAAATTTCGAGTCTGTAGACTAAAAATTGACAGAGTTATTGCATAGGGAAATGTACACACACACACACAGACAGACACACAGACACGTTCACTTTGATAGATATATAGATAACACAACTTTTACATCAAATATCGAAAAGAATCAGTATTTCCTTTTTTTGGTAAATGTTATTTTTAACTACAATACAACACTTATCATTCTAATTTGTTTTTTTAGGGTTTTGGAGTCCCTGACAATGAATCTGATATTCAAATTCATAAATTTACTGTTTGCATGGTATTAATCCCTGGACCCTGGGACTATTTTGTGCCATTTCACCGCCTGAGTTAATGCTATGTGCGAGCGCATGGTAGTGTTTTCTTACATTATGCGTTCACATGTAATAAAGTGACTTGTCACATTGCAGAGGAATCTTTAGTGGGCATTTGAAATAACAAAGTTTTCAAAAAAAATATTCAATTTTTTTTCTGTTGTTATGTAGTTTTTAATACTTTTTAATTGATCTAAAAAAATTAAGTTTTCACAAGCAGTTTACAAAAACATTTTTATGTTTTTCATGCTTTTTTGGGGTGGGTATTCAATCATAGGACTTGTATAGTTTAACAGGTGGTTCTGCAGTTTAATTAACCTTTTCCCGAACGCACCAACATTTACCAAGTAGAAGTACCATTTAACATTCCACAAAAATTTTGTGTTAACATTTGAGAGGAGGAGCGGTAGTGGTGGCCATGGCTGTTACTTATAGAAAAACGATTAATTGAACTACAGAAGCGCCTTTTAAACTATACAAGTTCTATAATTGAATACCCCCCCCCCCCCAAAAAAAATGAATAAAAACATAAAAATATGTTTTTGTAAACCGCTTGTGAAAAATTACCGACAGCATTATTTTTACTGTTAAATTAGGTGAAAACAATTTTTTTTATTTTATGAAAAATATTTCTTGTAATTTAAAATGTCCGCCATGTATCACACTTTGTGAGATGTTACGTAACTATGCACATGCAAACGTACATTTAAGTAAGAAACCACGACCACACACTAGAGCGTAGTGTAAATGAACACAGTGAAATGGCACAAAATAATCCCAGGATCAAAACCCCTAAAAAAACAAATTGGAGTGGTCGATGTTATGTTGTAGTTGAAGGTAACATTTACCCATTTTTTAAATTTTTTTATTACATTTCTTGAAATGAGAGTAAAATTGATTTGGAGTCAGTTTTCCCCATTAAGCCTCAACTACCTTAATTTATTCAAAATTAATTTAGAAAAAAAGCTATATCATCAACCTAATACCATAACATATAATAGTATTAAAGTAATCTTTCAGGATAACAACTTCATAACATCACGTTTCAAAAACAAGGAATAAATATTGAAGAAAATAGTTAAAAAACTGTCACTAGTTGTTTATTTTACATGCAGAGATTTTTACATTAAAAATTAATGCTCAACGTCAAAAGCAGTACTGGATTAGGCTAGAGTGAATCATGTCACATATTTTAGGCAAGGCCCTGTCAAAAGACAACTTTAGTTTTAATAACATGAAATCATGGTGTGAGTGGTTTGTGAGAAAAAAATCTCTGTAGGCATTAATAATGTTGTTTTTGTTAAATATTATATAGGGAATCATTTCAAGTTAAAATCTATTGAGAAAAACACATTTTGTATTGAGCAATACTCACTTTAAATATGTAAACATTAGGGAAAGTAATCAAATATGGCTCCAATGGACAGTCATATTGAATAACTTGTTATTCTTAACTTCATGTTTACATATTGATCAAAATTTGTAATGCAGTGGTGAGCTATATTACATTGTTTTAGTGTAATTTTTACTAGATGCTTGAAGAAGAAGTCCGAGCCAAGCCTAATGTACTTGTGGTTTGGGAGAGAGGAATCAGTTTTGAGGAGAGTGTCATACATAAGGTGAAAAGTGTGGGTAAATGTGTTGCTATGTATTAGTGCGTTAGTGGAATTGTTTTATCCTCATATACATATTTCATTATAGCTTTAAAAGTTGTAAAACTTCCAAGATTTTATGAAATAAGAATTACAGTTAAGTTTACCAAAATAATTCAAGATGGCAAAACTAACATATATTAAAAATATTGAAGAATTAATATTTATAAAGTAATCTCAACCAGATGTAAAAGCTCGATAAAACCAAATAGGAAATAGAGCTTATAATAAGAACAACTAGTTAATAAAACATGTTAAAAAACACTTTGAAAAAGAGTTAAAAACATATTTAATTTTAAAAAGAAAGCACAAAATAAGTGGATAGTCCTTACACCGCAGAGTTTCGAAGAAATACTTTCCTTTTCATCTAAGAGTAGGATTTAGCAAAATGCGGGATCAGATTTTGCTTGCAAAAGTATTTAATGAAACTACAAGTAAGTCATAGATCTTATTTGGTAACAAATAGTGAAGCAGAAGGAATAGGGTGATGAAAAAGGTGATTTCACGTGAATGGATAATCTGGTATCAGTAATTAGTCTGGTATAAAATTAAATATGTTTTTAACTCTTTTTCAGTGTTTTTTAACATGTCTTATTAACTAGTTGTTCTTTATATATATATATATATATATATATATATATATATATATATATATATATACACACACATATATATACACACATACATATATATATATATATATACTAGCTGTACCCTGCCACGCGTTGCTGTGGCTCAAATTGGCGCAATGGAAAAAGTTCCAAAATGAGAAAAAGCATGTTTCTTATAGGTTTAAATTTCCATTTTGCATGGGTACACAGTTTTTGTTGTTCCATTTTCTTAGCTGATATAGAGATTTTCCGGTTTGGTGACTCTTGAATATGTAACATAAATTGTCCATGTGAAAAAACAGTCAGTGTGTAACTGTAAGGCCCACAATTGTAAAGATTGTTCCCTGTGCTTTGTTGATGGTTATTGCAAATGACAATAAAATTGGAAAGTGCAATTTGCTAAAGTGTAATGATGTATCCGGTGGAATCATAGGAATGCATGGAATGAAGATATATTCATCTGTGAAAGGTCCTGTTAAGATTGCTGTTTCTATGATATTGTTTGTTATTTTTTTTTTTACTGCAAGCTATGTGCCATTGCAAAGCTTGGATTGGTTTATATTTCACAACATGATAATTAGTACACCAAATTTCAGTTACAATACATGCGGTGGCATCCCTGGCAAATATAACTGTTGGATAATTAACCACTTTATCTGCTTTCACAACAGTGTCGATGGATTTGTATTTGACTACCTCACTTGGAATTTTACATTTAATTATAGCGTTAAGTTCATGGGCATCTTTGTATTGACCTGCAAGAATAGCTCATTCACTCAGTCAAATGGAATTCTTATATTTTGAATATCTGCAAAAACCTTTTAAACTAACTATTCTTTTGATGAAATAAAATTACAGAAATTACAGAAGTTAAAAGTCAAAGAATTTTGCCCTTAACTCTGATCAGCTGGCACTTTTTCGTACCCAATTTCCCACAAGTGATGCAAAAGTTTTTGTGCAGATCGAACAGTCTGCAACTGTACATGCATATTTTAAGTTAAGTTTAATGTCTTCACATGGAACAAAAAAGTAGAGTATTTGAGGCAAGCATTTATTTCATCTGCTGGTGTTGATTGAAGAATAACAGGTAACATTTGTCTGAAATCTCCTGCAAGCAATATTACTGCATTCCCAAATGGTCTGACATTGCCACGCAAATCTTGCAAGGATCGACCAAGAGCCTCAAGTGATTTTTTGCGTACCATTGTGCATCCATCCTAAACAATAAGTTTGCATTTCTGCAATATTTTTCCCCATATTGGATGTTTTGGAGATGTCGAAGATGAGATTTTTGAAAAGTTGAATGTTTTAAAGTAGAATAAATAATTCTTCTACTTGGCAGCAAGGTCGCAAGTATTCCTCATGCAGCAAGGGCTAAGGCTATGTCATTTTGTTACCAAATGGCTGCCAAAATCAATTTAATTAGAAAGGTTTTACCAGTTACTTCTGGTGCTGTTCAAGGTAGCAGTAATTTCCAAATAACTTCTATTCTCACAGTCAGTAAATTAGGTGACTAAAATAGGATTTATCCATGTTTTGACAATGCCTTATTCACTATAATTAATTTAGGAGACTAAAATAGGATGAGGGATTAGAGATGGACAGATAGAGAGGAAGATATATAGATAGAAAAGAGACAGTGAGAGGAAAATAGAGAAAGAGAAGGAGATAGAGAGATAAAGGGATTGATAGATAAACAGAGAGAGAGGTGGAGTGTTAGAAACAGAGAGGGATGAAACAGAGGAAAGGAGAGAGATAGAGGGAGTTAGAGAGAGAAAGGGGCTAAAAGAGAGATGGAGAGGGTGATATAGAGAGAAAGAGATTGAGAGAGGGAAAGGAAGAGATGGATAGAGAGAGATATTGAGAGAGGGGGAGAGAAACAGAAGGTGAACTACACTTCACCGTTTTTTTCCTCGTTCAGTAGAGAAGAAATCTTTCGAGACTGAGGCAATTTTAATGTTTTGTTATTATCCAGAGTACCCCTTTTTTTTGGTGGGGGGGGCTAGATTTTCCTCTCATTAGAAACCGACCGGGTTATCTGTACTTTCACTTAACAAATTAATAAAAGAAAAACATATTGTAAAATTTGAATTTAACAGGAAAATACTATTTTAAAAAATAGCACGGTAACATAAGTGCATAAGTGACACTTTAGGTACTCCTTGGGCGTTGAGTTCCATGGCGACCAGCATAATTATTTAATGGTTGCTCCCTTAACCCCGCCCCCCTCCCAGTCAAGGCTAATGCATGCGCATGTAACATTTTTTTTATTTACTGACGTTGGCTTAGTAACTAAACGATTTATTGATAATTTCGTAACCCTTAAACGCATGCCGGAAGATTTAAATTGGTTCATTATTGTTGTAAAAAAAAAAAATAGTTTCATTCAACACAAAACCAAAAACACATATTAATGATAAATGATTTATTATTCTATTCATTGAAATTTAATTTTTAAATTAAAAATTAAAAAAAAGTTAATAAAAAAATAGTTGCTTATGTGCGCATAAACAACTTGTTTTTTTTTAGATTAGGTCCACCTTATAATCACCCCCCTCCCCAACCTCCTCATATTAAGAACAGCTTCCGGAATAAACACCACTTTTGGAGGGGGGGGGCTATTTGCAAAATTTAACTGATATTTGTTGTCAGCATACCCACCCGAAAATACTATTAAAAAAAAAAAAAAGGAGGGGTTCAGTGCCCGTGGCAGAGAAGTAGATTTATTTATCAATAAAAGTTGCGGAGAAGTAAATTTATTTATCAATAAAAGTCATTTAAAAAAGAAAATTGTGGAGGTGGACCTAAATGTTTTGTTTTCGCACTATTCAACAATCTGTTCATCTGCGCATGTAAATTAAAAAATATTTGTAAAAGTGAGAAGTTATTAGTAAAGGATTTAGTTTTTTTTTTTAATTTATTTATTTATTTATTTTTTTTACATTAGATCCACCTCCACAAATGTTAAGAACGGCTTTCAGAATAAACACCCCCAACCTCTCCATGTTAACAACGGATTTCGGAATAAACATCTTTGGGGCGGGGGGATATTTAAAAAAAAGTCGATAAAATTCGTCATTTAAAAAGAAATTTAAAATCAAATGTTTGTAAAAAGTGAGAAATTATTAATAAATGTTTAGTAACATTTTTCGGTGCTAATGCAGAGAGTGATCTGCGCTATTTTTTAAATCGTGTTTTTTTTTAATCAATTGCAAGGTTAAAGTACAGAATAGGTACAAAACACCCTCCCCCCCCATGTTAAGAATGGCTTTTTAAATAATATAACGTTATTTCAGCATGGATCACTCTCTGCATGAGTACCCATTTTTCTTTTAATATTCATAAAAAGTAAAACTTTTTTCAAAATAAATAAATAAATAAATTATAAACACCCTAACTTCCCCATGTTAAGAATGGCTTTCGAGGTTTATGGAAGGGCGTTTTTTTTTGTTTTTTTTTTTAACATGGGGGGGTTAGGGTGTTTATAATACGTTGAGGCATGTCGTAAAAATGAAACAGTTTAGAAAAAGTTAAAACAAACTTTTTTATGTAAACAATGCCGTGAAAATAAACTAAACAATTAAAACGTAATGTTTCATGAGTGAAGCCTTAACATAAATAAAATTTAAAAAACATAAGTACATAAATGAATTTAAAGTTTTAAAATATGGGATTATTATTATTTGTGTGTGTGTGTGTGTGTGTGTGTGTGTGTGCTAATGCAGAGAGTGATCCGCGCTATTTTTTTAAAATCGTTTTCCACGTTTAAAGTTTTATGATATGTTTTTATTCAATTATAAGATTAAAGTACAGAATAGGTACAAAACACCCTCCCTTCCCCATGTTAAGAATGGCTTTTTAAATAATAACATTATTATTTCAGCACGGATCACTCTCTGCACGAGTAAGTTTTTTTTTTTTTTTTACTTATCGAGTTAACAGAAAATGAAATCTTTCGTCAATTCGTGGCTGTGAAATGAATCGAACCGGAAGTTCAGTTTTATCAACAGAACAGATTCGCAGTAAAAAACATATATTTATTTTATTTAATATTTTAATTTTAATAAATCGCGAGGTAAATTTATTTCAATAACATAAAAATATACCTCGACTCTAAAGATGGGTTGTCTGAAAATTTCAAATAAACTGGTAACTTAGAAATAGGGTTTTATTTGTTTAGAACAAACCAACTTTACATTTTTATATATATAGATATATATATACATACATATATGTATGTACACATAATATGCATATATATATACATATATGTACATATATATATACATATATACACGCAAACACACACATATGTATGCATACAAATAAATACACATTGCTTTTTATTATAGAGTGGCAGATAATATATATTACAAATATTGGCTCCAGGTAATCTAGTAAAATAAAAATCTTATAAGTAATAATTTGTGAACGTAGCATATCAGGAATGTCAATCTCATGCAAAACTTTGTTTAATAGTCATTAATATTAATTTATTTAGGCTTATGCCATCATAATTCTTTGGTTAGGAGTAAACAGAATGGAATTTTCCAGTTGGAATTTGAGTCACAGCTATATGTCATGGACACAGGAGATCACGGAGCAGATATTCGGAAAGGGGATCTTTCTCTTTTAACTTTAGTGGTAAAGAAAGAGTAGTGTGTTTGGATAGTTTCTACTTCTCCATATGGGGGAATGGAGTTATTTATGTGTATACCTGTATGCTATGTTTTTCAAACTCAATTTCATTTGTTGATGTTTTTTTTTTTATTAATAAAGAAATGAAAAACTCCTATGGAGAAGAAGACAGAAAGAAGAGAAGATGGGAATCTCATCACTTTACATTACAGAAGTTCGATTAGCTGATTCTTCCAGTGAAAAAGAATGCACTATGAGATTGAAGAACCCAACTATGTTACAAACAGGGTATAAGATTGCGTGTGTGTTTTACAGAAGATGTTTAATAATATCGAGAAGTAAGCCATATCTGATCAAAATCCTCTTAAAAATCATCAAGATATAATGGAATAAGATTTCTTCCTTTCAAAGCAAAGTGACAATTGGGTAATACGCACTGGGTCTGGGTTTGACACAAGAGCAAAAAGATGTGAACCAACCCTAAGTCCCAGTAGCTACACTTTTAACTTCATCATGCGATGGACCCTTCAAAATGTAAACAGGCACTCACTGGTCACTGGAATATATTGGTTTGATGTCCTAAGCGCACCAAACGCACACAATCCTAAGTCCATGTCACAATACATGGAACATGTTGTCTGGCTGCTTGTTGTTAGGCGTTGTGGCTGAGTTCTTCTGCAGGTGTTCTCATGATGGCGGATATGCTATCTCTCAGCTGCAGCTTGGGCATTAGGACAGATCTGAAACAACTGAGTTATTCTCTAATCAACAAGCAATTAATGAAAACTCAGATCATTTTCTTATAAACAAAAATAATTCTTTACACAAAATAATTCCATATATAGTTTGTGTCAGAAAAGTTAAACGATTCTGGGTCTCTTTGTATCATGTAAAAAGATTATTTTCTGGATGGAGGATTTTTAACCGAAATCAAAGTTCAAATAGATTTCTCGCTCTTGGAAATTTAAAAACTAACTTTCGGATTCTTCAAATTCACAGAGTAGGGATGTGTATCTTGGCTCGGTCTGAGGAGGAAAAGTCACAACACGGTGGAGGCACAAGGGAAAAAGATGCTCTCTCCAGCTGGACCTTTCGTTTTTATGAACATGGCTAATTCTCCCACTATCACATGAAGATTACCCTTTCTTTTATTCTCTGTTTCCCTTTTTTTCTTTTCTTTCTTTCTCCCAAAATTCTTCTTTCTTTCTTTCTTCTTCTGAAATCGTTTTTTTGTTTTCTTTCTCTTTCTTTCCAATAAAATTGATTATTGGCCACCTTTCTAGCATCATGTAAAATATTTCTTGTAGCAAAACTTTCTGTGGGCTCTGATGCTGACATGCATTCGCCAGTCTTTTACTAGCAAAATGATAACAAAACTTTGTTTAGATTCCTTTTCAATATAAGACATCTCTCGCTGACATCTGTCAAGTCTATCCATAATTGTCATTTTCATTTAATGCTGAGAGTTACTTTTTCTGTTAACTCCAAACAAGAAAACATCCTATCGTCTCTCCGGATGTCTGGAACTTTTTGACAGTATTAACCAGTGATGATTGCCTGAATTCCTCTCCCAAGCCTGCTCAGCAGGGCAATCTGGTGTTGCCTGGCATTACAATAGCATTACATTTGCAGCATCTAATATTAATTATATTAATTTGCAACTTATTTAAAGGGTATTATACTTTTGTTTTTTTAGTTTTTCAACAGTAATTAAAATAAGTGTATCAACTCTTTTGTGAATTATGTTTTAACGAGTGTAGATCGCTCAGACACAAGAAATTGGCTTTGCAGTATTCACATTCATATCCATATAAAATAACATCCTAATCGGTGAAGTCAAAAACAGAAATAAGAAAAAAACATATCTCAAACTGGAAAATTAAAAAAAAAACGTCTTGTGGAAATAGAATGGACGATTTTTTTTTCAAATTCATTTCAGATGGTGGAAAGAGGGAAGTTCAGACTTGCTATTTGCTTTCTTCCTTCCTTTTAACACTTAAAATAAATGTGACAACTAAGAAATAGATTTCTTTATATATATGTATATATATATATATATATATATATATATATATATATATATATATATATATATATATAATTATGTACAAATAAATACAGATATATTATAGAGCAGAGAATATACAAAATTACTGTGATTTCTTGATGACACTATTCAAGCCTCCATGAAGAACTTTTTCCCACGTGAAGCCAAAATTATTTTCAGCCAGCCCTCACAAGTTTAAACCTCGGCATGTAGTCATATCTATAGCCAATAAGTTAAGCTTTCAAAATCATAGGGTTTATCAAGTTCTAGCCTATAATTTTGGAGCCATGGCAGCATTTGCGTGAAAAATTAGCCGAAAATGGCCTAAAAATCATGACAAAAAATTTCAAGGCATCCAAAAGAAAGGCTATATTTAAAATATTACTTATCCATTTGTTGTGAAGGAACATAACTGGCTATACACCGGTTACAAACTGTATATATATATTGGACTGTTTGGCAGACAGCGGCAGACAGCAGCAGACAAGCAGTCGCAGTAAGACGGATAGTCTTACGTGTTGATGATCAGACTTTCTTCCCCATACTTGTTACTATGTACTTCTATTTACCTTAGGCGAGCAGCCTTACGTTTCTGTATTATAAATAAACCCCATTACACATACCACTCGGTGTAACTCACGTTTGTCTTTATTTCCTAAGTATTTAGGAATATAACAATGGCGACGAAAGGATGTTCTTTCTCTTAACAGAGATAAATTACCGTACCAAGGACTGTGTACAATGCAAGGATTTTTTGTTTTACGAAAAAAACAAACTACACAAGGATTTTTGACCACGTGCGTCAATGAATTTAAAAATTTTTCCTACCTAAAGTAGCGAAAAGTACTGATTTTTCTTCGTAAAGAACTCACAAGAAATTATAGAAACATGTTCAAGGTAAAGTGGAATTTATATTTATTTTGACAAGTAAAAAAAAAAAAAAAAAAAAAAAAAATGGTCGCAAGTTGAATTCGAAACTACACTAAAGGATTACGAGTTTCGAAAGAAAAAATATAAATACAACGACTATTGTACCATTTTATGCCACGTGGGAACGGCAGCCATATATTTTTTTTTTTTGGAAAATTAATGGTTTGTTATTGCCTTTATATAAATAATTGGAACTATTTGTCGTGGGAAGTAAGAAATATTTTGTGTATGAACTTACGTTGTTGAAAAAAAAAAAAAAAAAAAAAAAAAAGAATTATTTTACAAAGCCTGTTGAATTACTATGGATGAACTTTGTTGAAACGTGTTGTGTCTGCATATTGCTACTAATTTACGATATACGTAAATTTACGATTTTTTCTTTGGAATTATTGTGTAGAATTCGAAAAGACATTTTTGTACTAGAAGCTAACATGGAACAATTAGCAGAGTTAACTAAGGCTCTAGCCCTTAGCATCCAGGAACAGACAAAAATGACTCAACAATTTTTAGCGCAACAACAACAACAACAACAAATTCAACAACAACAGCTACAGCAACAGCTGCAACAACAACAAGAAAGAACACAAAAAACTTTAGAGGCACAACAAGAACAAACAAACATACTACAACGACAAATGTCGACACAGCAAAAGAATTTAGAAAAGCTAATTCTAACGTCAACCGGGAAGAAGACTAATTTTTCTGCCGAGGGTATTTCAAATTCACTAACGGAATTTCGTTACTCCCCGGATACTGGTGTTACTTTCCCTGCATACTACAGAAGATACGAAACAATTTTTACGAAAAGATGTTTAGACTGGACCGATGAGGAAAAAGTTACCCTGCTACTACAAAAACTGGGTACTGATGAAAACACCAAGTATGCAAATCTAATTCTACCAAAAAAACCGGAGGAGGTTTCGTTCGAGGAAACAATTAGTACCTTGTCGAAAATATTTGATAAAAGGGATAGCCTATTTCACTCTAGATACAAATGTTTGAACATTCAGAAGGCAGAAGCTGAAGACTATCTAGAATATGCTTGCACTGTGAACTGTTTATGCGAATCATTTAAATTGAATGAAATTTCCGCAGACCAATTTAAATGTTTAATCTTTGTACAAGGTCTCACAGCACCAAGGGACAAAGATATACGTTCACGGATCCTAACAATTATGGAGGCGGATCCTAACATAACATTGCAAAAAGTCACTGAAGAGTGTCAACGTCTGATTAACATAAAGAAAGACAACACTCGCATTGAAGAGAAAAATATTTTTAAGGTGCAGCAAGTAAAAAGGCAAGGGACCACAAGAAAGTCCAGGTTCCAAGAACACAGGATCCTTAAAGGATACAAAGACCCAAAGCTAAAGTGTAAATGTTGTGGTAGTTTAAGACACAACAATAAGACCTGCTGGTTTAGGAACAAAATATGTTATGAATGTGGTCTCAGAGGTCACAAGGGAACATACTGTGCCCAGAAGAAAAGACAAGGGACCGATAATGTAAATACGCTTCGCATGAATAAAGAAAAAAGCTGCGAAAGACGGAAATATGTTGATGTTCGGATAAATGGACATCTGGTTACATTGCTTCTGGATAGCGGTGCAGATATTAGTATTATAAATGAAGATATATGGAAAAGGATAGGTCGACCTGAATTAACGAAAACCAGAAAGACGGCGAGAAGTGTGTGCGGCAAAAGATTAGAGTTCAAGGGAGAATTAAAATGCAAAGTGACATTCGCTAACCAGACTCATAAATCCAAAGTGTACGTCGTACCAGGAAAGAATACATGCCTGTTTGGGGTAGATTGGATTGTCCTGTTTAATTTATGGGAGAAACCCATAAATTCGTTTTGTAACGTTTTAACTGCAGAAAAAGCAAACCAAAGGGAAGACTTCCTGAAGGATTTGAAAACTGAATTTCCCAATGTTTTTGCCGAAGGACTAGGACTCTGTATTAAGACAGAGGCAAAATTTGAATTAAAGAAAAATGCCACTCCAGTATTCAAACCTAAAAGGAATGTGCCTTTTTCAGCGATGGACGCAATCGAAAAAGAGTTGGATAGACTTCAACAACTGGAAGTCATTGAAAAAGTTAACCACACAGATTGGGCAAGTCCAACCGTGTATGTAAAGAAAAAAAATAACAGAATAAGGGTCTGTGGAGATTTTTCAACGGGTTTAAATGACTGTCTATTGGACCATAATTATCCCCTTCCGTCCGCAGAAGATCTGTTCTCTAAGCTTAACGGAGGAAAAATTTTTTCTAAGATAGACCTCTCAGATGCTTACTTGCAAATTAAGATCAGCGATGAATGCTCCAAATACTTAGGCATAAATACTCATAAGGGCATTTTTAAGCTAAAGAGGCTTCCTTTTGGATTAAAGGTTGCTCCTGCTATTTTCCAGCAAATTATGGACACGATGCTGGCAGGGTTGGAATTTTCAATGGCCTACCTTGACGATATCCTAATTAAAAGTGAAAATTTGCAAGATCATAAGAAGCATGTAAAAGAAGTATTCAAAAGAATACAGGAATTTGGTTTTAAATTGAGCCCAGAAAAATGCGATTTTTTTATGAAAAAAATTAAATATCTAGGTCAAATAATCGACAAAGAGGGTCGAAGACCGGATCCACAAAGGACTGAAGCAATTGAAAAGATGCCTGCTCCAGATTCAGTGACAAAATTAAAATCGTTTTTGGGATTAGTTCAATACTATGCAATTTACATCCCTAACATACATAATTTAAGAGCTCCTCTTAACGAGTTACTGAAAAAGGGTGTTAAATGGAACTGGAATAAGGAATGTGAATCTGCTTTCCAAAATATCAAAAGATGTCTACTGTCAGACTTAGCATTGGCACATTTCAATCCAGAAAAGGAACTAATACTAGCAACGGACGCCAGTGATTACGGTGTTGGCGCTGTATTACTTCACAAGTATGAGGATGGTAGGACAAAAGCTATCGCCCATGCTTCAAGAACGTTGGTTGCAGCGGAGAAAAATTACAGCCAAATTGAAAAAGAGGCGCTGTCGATAATATTTGGAATTACAAAGTACAATCGATTTCTCCATGGACGATCTTTTATTTTGCAAACCGACCATAAACCCCTACTTACCATATTTGGATCAAAGAAAGGCATTCCCACACATACTGCGAATCGATTACAGCGATGGGCTGTAACCCTCTTAAACTATCAGTTTAAGATGGAACATGTATCCTCAAAAAAGTTAGGACACGCAGATGCATTATCACGGTTGATCCCTAAAAGAAGCGAAAGTTTCGAAGAAACGGTAATTGCTGCGCTTAAAGACGAAAGTGAATGTACAAGTTCAATGTGTAATATGATACGTGAACTTCCGGTAACTTTCGAAAAAATAAAAAAAGAGGCAGTAAATGACATTTTCATTAAGAAAATGAAAAATCAATTGGGATGGATAAAAAAAAATAAAAAGGTAGATCAAACAACGCCTTTTTCCATCTGTGAAGATGTGCTCATGTATGGTGAGAGGATCGTAATTCCACTAACGTTACAGAGGAAAATTCTGAAGGAATTTCATACAGGTCATCCGGGCATTTCGAGAATGAAATCCCTTATGAGAGGATATGTGTACTGGCCTGGTATGGACAAGGAAGTTGAAAAATGTGTCAAGACATGCAGAGGATGTCAATTAGCAGCTCGAGATCCTCCAGTAAAAACGACGCCATGGCCAAAGACGGACCTACCCTGGTCACGTCTGCATATTGATTATGCGGGACCTATAAATGGTTATTTTGACTTGATTATTGTAGATTCTTTTTCAAAATGGCCAGAAATATTTAAGTTTAGACATCCAACAGCAAAAAACACTGTGAGTGCGCTTAATGAAATTTTTAGCCGTTTTGGAGTGCCAAAAACCTTAGTGAGCGATAATGGAACAGCATTTACTGCTCATGAATTCAAAGAATTCTGTGACTCACTAAATATTCTACATATGACAACACCTGTGTACCATCCACGATCGAATGGGTTGGCCGAAAAATTTGTAGATACGTTTAAAAGGGCACTTAAGAAAAATCTTACTACGGACACAGACGAACAATGTATTCAAACATTTTTAGCAATTTACAGGGTGACACCAAATCCTAATAATAATGTCAATTCTTCCCCGGCTGAGCTAATGTTTGCAAGAAAGATAAGATCTGTCTTCGATAGGCTGCTACCAGAGAAAAAGAAAGTTTTCAAAAAAGAAAACCTTAATACCAAGTGCTTCTCCCCAGGTGAAAATGTATATTTCAAAAATTTTCAAAATGGACGAAATCAGTGGGTTGAAGGTATTATCAAAAAAAGGATTGGGAGCATGGTCTATACCATCCAAGGATTAAGTTTTGTCTGCAAAAGACACAGAAATCAAATACGTCCCAGACTGTCTCCAAATGTGGAAGAGACACCAATGGAAACATTGTGCGATATTTTTGATATACCAAAACCAGCGTGTGTACCGCAAACAATGAATATTTCGCCTGAACCGACCATACGGGCTGGACAGAAACCTTTACCCCGGGTAACGCTGACCAGAAGGAAAAGCGCAAGAAAGAGAAAAGTTACCAGGAGATTAAGCCCTGACCCTAAAAGGAAGAGGTATTTAAGCTAAAATCAGGAAGATTTCAGCTTCAGGGGGAGGTGTTGTGAAGGAACATAACTGGCTATACACCGGTTACAAACTGTATATATATATTGGACTGTTTGGCAGACAGCGGCAGACAAGCAGTCGCAGTAAGACGGATAGTCTTACGTGTTGATGATCAGACTTTCTTCCCCATACTTGTTACTATGTACTTCTATTTACCTTAGGCGAGCAGCCTTACGTTTCTGTATTATAAATAAACCCCATTACACATACCACTCGGTGTAACTCACGTTTGTCTTTATTTCCTAAGTATTTAGGAATATAACACCATTACAAAAAATGAGGGATCCAGGCAAGGAAGTAACATATGTAGACAGACTTCAGCAAAAAAGGATGCCCAAAACGCTTTTACAGTATTTTTTTTTTTTAGCTAAATTGTAGATTTATGTCTGTGAAAATTTTTTTTTTACAAAAATTTGAGAATTTTTAACTTTAGGGGCCCACAGAGTCGCCAATGCAATAATGAAATGTGGAAACTCAGTCATTCTAATACAGTATATAATTAACTGATCTGAAAACACCATATTCAACAAAATCTGATGCATACAGGTAAAGATACATTCCATTTTGTAAAGAAACTTGGCTTCTGAAGCCAAAAATATTTTTTTCTGATAAACTAAGTCACAGGCTCTAAAAAGGTCCAAATAAAAAATCTGTTTCATGCAAAAGTTTTTTAACGATATTGTTGAAAATATGCATGAGACAATTTTTTAATTTTTATCCAAATTTAAACCACACATTATTTTATCACCCAGGTCAAATTTTAGACTTTCCCGAAAAAGTGCATTTTTCTATGGTTATATGCCAGGAAAAGGCAAAAAAAAAAACATAAAGTATATGTAAAATGATGTTTCTGATGCTGGACAATCATTAAGTCTTCCATTCTTTTATTTTTGAGTTCATTCATGAGTTCATATCATAATTTTGGGGGATTTTGATAAATTCCTCTGAAATTTTCCTTATAAGGTTTAAGGGAAATCTCCAAAGTACAAAATAGAGGAATGGACACCCTGGGAAATTCCCTTAGTGCTACTAAGTCAGATTCTTCATCATATCTGTTATATTTAGTGTTTATAGGTTCAGGAGAGAGCTAAGATATTCAAATAGCCAAGATGCGCAAGTTATTCTAAAGCTCCTCAACCACCATCTCTACTCCCATAACAACATTCCAGTCATGTTGATCATGCATCCAAATGTAGCAAGACTACGTCCTATGAATCAACATCTTCAAAACCAGGGAGACCACCTATCAGTGGAGAAGCAGCCATGACACCAAACACATGACGAAAGAGAAGATCGAAACAACAACAGCAACGTCATCACACGAAAGCAGTCTCCACAACTCGTGCCAAAGTTGCAAAAACCCTGTGGGGAGAACATAGAGAGAACACTGAAGACGTTGGTTCCAGTCCGCACAAGAATTCAAATTCATCACCTGATGATTCTGCTGTTGAAGATGCTAGTGATGCAGATGCTTTGTTTGCCCCAAATGAACAGAACTATGACACTGACCACAGTAAGGCAGTCAAGATTTGGATGATTCTCCAGACAAGGATGCTGGGGGATGCCATTCAGAAATTACCTTGCACCGACATCACACAACTTTACGTGCATGTTTGTCCTTCAATAATGATGATAGTTTACAAATCTTAAGAGCTTACTTAATATCAGACGAACTCAACAAAATCGTTATCATTGTTGGGATAGGAAACTTAACAGAGAGACAATGTGTCAAAATTGAAGAACAATGTGATAAATCCTATTGATGACATTATCGCACAACTTGTCAAATATTGGCTTGGTTTGGGTAAAACATGGTCGCAATTAGTTTTCAGCTCAAATCATAACCTTGGCAGAAGTCCTTCCACACTTAACTCATCACTTCTCTGGGCAGAGAGATAAACTGATAGTGAAATGGGTTGGTGAGGACAATTACAACCAGAAACCTGTGCATCAAATCCAAGATTGGTGAAAATTTAAGTGATGCTGCTCTGACTTCCAAATCCAAGTATATCAAGCAGCAGTATAACATTGCCTTAGGGATAAGATTGTCATACAGTGTTTAATTAAAACGATTTTTCTTTGTAAAGTGACTTCTTTTGTTTGCAATGATTTGTGTTATTTCTGACTTTACTAACTTAAACAGTTAATCACTTTGCAAGTTTCTGATTTCTTGAATTATTTCTGGTGTTAGAAAATATTCCAATGATTTGTCTATCTTACTAGAAGCGTCTGAAGCCCTTATATTCCCCAAATCTTTTATAAGCATTGAAAATTGGTCAATAATTCTTCTTGTCTTTTTGAAATAGAGAAGCAAAATATTTTAAAGTTCAATTTTGGGCTTCTAGTGAGATATAAGTTAAGTTAAGGGTGAAGCTATTATCATGTTTGGGAAACCAGTCTCAAATTCAGGGATATTACATCACACTTTGAAAAAGCTATCATATGTTCGAAAGTTGGCCATATTTTGTATTTTAGACAGTTTTTTTTTTGAATTCCCATTAAATTTTAACCCGGAAAAATGGTGTAACAAACCATATAATCCTACTTTCAAAAATGGGATGGGAAAAAACTCTTCATGAAGGCTTGAACAGTGCCATAACAAACTGCCATCAATAATATAAATCTCTCTTGTCTGTTTAAATGTATGCATGTATGTATGTATGTATGTATGTATGTATGTATGTATGTATATATGCATATAAACACTTTTGTGGGCTACTTAACATTAAAACACTGTTAATATACAGCCATAAAATATACTCATTTTGAAATCATCTGCAACAGTTTATTATTTGTTTACTCTATTTTATTTTATTTTTTTTTACTATCATATTATCACCATGTATAAGGGTTCAGAGCAACACAAGGATAAGGGTTAATGAAACAGGAATAATTGCCAGAAAGATGAGGAACACTATTAAGATACTAAGATTGATCAGTGATATAACATTTGAGCACTTATAGAGTGGTTTATGACAAAAAAATTGTTGACATGGTATTTCAAGATGACCAAGTTGTAATCAGTTAGAAAACAGTTCCATGGCAATGTGTTTCACAGGTGGGAAACCCTTACAACAAAGCTCTGTCTATGGAAGTTCTGCCTTATGTTAGACACATTGAGCTTTGAGATTCTTGATTTGATCAAATTCTTGATACAACTAATGTAAGTAATTCACAATCTTCTTGAACTCCTATGTGAATCTATCTGGATTAAACAAAGGATCCAGTTTGAAATTCTATACAGATTCTCCAGTTTGACCTGAAGAAGATTAGAGAGTTACATCAGCTGAAATGTAAGATTAATATAGTTGAATAGTAGTCCAAATAATAAAAATAACACAGGGCAACAATTTTTTACTTTTTAAATATTGTCGAGTTTTCTACAACTGATTTAGAGTATTTTTGCACTGCCGAATCAGGAAATGGCATCCGCTTCTCTCTATAAGATCAGGTTTTGTGTTAAGTTGATTTGAAAAAAAAAAATCAGATCTTGTTATAAAATTGATTACATTTTTGTGGCATTATCAGCTGATTTGTTTTTGTAAACTCATATTCTAAATATGTTTTAAAAAAAAAAAAAAATTTTGCGAATAACATATATTGATTACCTGATAGAAACATCGATTATTGTAAACTGAATGATGAGCATTGATACAGGTAAGTACACATAAATTGCATGTTGCTTCACCATCATTCAGACTCCAGGACTTGAACTTTTGTTTCTTCGAACTCCTGGAATGCTCAGTAGCAGGGAGATCTCTATCTCTTTCAGATCCTGATAGAATCTCTTCTCCTGCTTGTCACTCATTGAACCCAGGTTCTCAGGAAACTGGTCATATGTGAAAATAGGTAATGCATCTTAACGCTCATGTTGCAACCTAGATTTCTGGAAGCAGTCAGCATGTTGTTGACAAGTTCTACATAGTTTCTGGCCTTATTGTTACAAAGAAAGTTCTTTACTATCAGAACAAATGCTTTCCATACTTCCAGTTCCACTTTGTTCATTGAATTTTCAAACTTTGGATCTCTGATGAGCTGCTGGACAGTCAAAGATGCCAGCTTTCAACTTCTCTATGGTTACTCCTGGAAAAGCCTGGCACAAGTAAGTGAAACAGTCACCATCCTTGTCCAAAGTGTTGGTGATTGCTTGATAAAGCCGAGCTTGATGTGTAGCAAAGGGAAGAATATTCTGTCTCTGTCCACCAGAGGGTCATTGATAAAGTTCCTTTATTTGCAAGGCATTAAATCCTCCTGCACAGGCCAGTCCTACTTCATGTATGCTGAGCACCAATCCTTTGGAAGATTTCAAAGTTTTATGATTTCAAACTGATCCCTTTTCGACATAATTACTCAAAGCTATGGACTCCTTGTCATTAAAATAATCATTTCAAATCAAAAATTGGCATTTTACCCCACCAACTTCTAAAATGCTCAGGAGGACATGTTAACAAAAACGTGAAAAAAAAAATGTGGCCTTAACTAAAAAACTTGGCCTGATTGAGAAAAACCAATGTGATTTTTTGATTCAGTGCATCAGATTTGTCTAAATCAGCTGACAAAAATAAAGACAACAAATTTGTTGTTGACCGATGTTATCAATCCTGACCTAAAAAATTTTAAAACATAAAAACTATTTTTAAATTAATTGAAACTAGAGGGATCTGTGGAAATTCCACAGAGGACTGATTCATATGTAATATATTGATGTTAGCATACTGTAGATGTTCAGTGTAAATGGAGATGCTCTGATATTATTGTAGCTATTTTTTTAAAACCGCAAAAGTATTTATTCAAGCCAACAGGGACGCCTGGCGTAGTCAGATCATAAAATATGCTTAAATATGATATTTTAATTCTTGCAGATTCATATATATTATAGAATTGCGATTTCAAAAATAAAAAAAAATATCTATATGACTTGGGTTCATCAGCTTGAATTGAAACCGAATCCCAAACTTATATATATATATATATATATATATATATATATATATATATATATATATGATGATTGCAACGTCTTGTCAGGCGAGTGCCACTCTCTCAAACACTTAATGTCCATGAGCCCAAATGCCTGAAGGAGTACCTATACAAAGATGATGTTACAGAGTTTTAGCTTTGTACAACAGCTAAGTCTCTCTCTTGATTCAAAATGTTGAGATCCAGCAACAAGCAAGAGGAAGATAGCCAGCAACAAGTTAAACTGCAGGCCAGCTTAATGCGGGTACTGGTCTCCCGCTTTACGGTTGTTTTAAATCAGAGATTTGCTTCTCCTAAAAAGGTTGCCTTCACCATGGCTTATGGGAGGCCTCTCCACCCCAACACACACATACATACACACAAACACACATGGTGCTAGTTGGCCGTTGACCCCCAAAAAAGGTTAATTTGCCCTTTGGAAGGTCTTATTTTTAATCCTTCAGGGAGACTAGCCACCCTCATCACCAAACAAGTCTGGTAGGGGAACCAGTTTAGTCGCCGGTGACCCGACCATGAGGCAGCTGAAATGCATGGTATATATATATATATATATATATATATATATATATATATGTAACTTTAGTTTCTTCAGCTATAATTAAAACCAAAACCAAAACTTATGAAGAATTCTTGATAAATTATTTCTAAAAAAATAGATGACTAATGTGCTATCAGCTAAAATCGAAACCGAAACCAAGACTTATGAAGAATTCTTGATAAAATTATTTAAAAAAAAATAGATTATTAGAGTGCCATTAGCTATAATTGAAACCGAAACCAAAACTAATGAGGATCTCTTGGTAAAATTATTTATAAAAAAAAATAGATGAATTAAGTGCCATCAGCTATAAACGAAACCGAAACCAAAATTATGAAGAATTCTTAGTAAAATTATTTATAATTCTTGGTAAAATTATTTATTACAAGAAATGGAAGTACATAATAAATGATCCGGATGTAAGTGTGACACAGAAAATAACACATACACTATCATATTAATATATAGATTATGTCTATCGTGACTACTATCATACATTCTTTTATCAAAATAACAAAGCAGTTTTGGAAATGTTATTAATTTGTTTCCAAATATATGACCGGTTACAACATGCATTGCTTCTAATTTCTCAGTTGTGTTTCTTTTAAAGTAATTTATGTTGCCAATAGTAACATTTACGTTTACCTGTTAAATGGCAAACTGTTTTCTATCATCCTTTGGAACACAACTGTCAATTTTCCAACAGCAAAAGGAAGACAGCTACCAGTGGATTTAAATGAAAAGGAACAAATTTAAAAAATAAGTACTTTCCAATTGTTTTCACATTTGTTCAAAGCACAAAAATCATAGGGAAAAACGTATTTTACCCTTGAAATGAGACAGGTGTAAAAAGAAAGATCATTCTATTTCTTTTTGTAGTTTTTTTTTTTTTTTTTTTAGAAACGATCTAAGAGGATAAGATAACTCATGCTGAGAAAGTTTTATTAATTACATAAGTATAAAACATTGTGATGCTTTTATAGCCAGCAGCTCCACTCTTGCATTTAGGCCAATAGCGTCATTTGGGGGGATACTGTATAAGACTGTTTCAAGGCCTTTTCCTCAACTGATAACACAGGTACAGCAGTGTCCCTCCATGCTGGAGTTGCCAACATTTGGTCTAGTGCTGATTATTGCTCTTTTGTTGCATACATTTTTGTGCGTGTGATCTTATGTTGACTTATTCATGGTTTCTATAATGGCCATCAAATTTTTTTTTTTAAGCCTTTTCCACTGTTTTTTTGTATCTCTGTCATCATTCTCTTTTTCTTTAAATCCAAATCTTTTATTAGATACTTTGAACACTTTTTTCAATGTAACCTCTAGCTCCTACTCCAATATGGTAATACTTCACCTTCCATTGATTGTGTTCACACTCTTCAATCAACTTTTTGTATTTTATTTCTTTTGTGTTTTGTGCACCTTTGATGTTATCGTGCCAACTTACCGTTTGCTTCATTATAATTACTTTTCTTCAATCTTCACTCTATATTATCATCTCTAGCGTTTCAGCTATGTCAATCACGAGATTTCCTCTGTCTTGTCACTTTTGTATACAGTCAATGTATCCCCATCACTTTCGGCTTCACATTATAGGCTTTCTTAAATTAACATTGATTTTCTCCTTCTCAACTTGAGCCTTTTTGTTGTATTTACTACTTTCCCTTCTCACACAAAGTTTATTGTTTCTAATTTTTCAATCTTTGGTCTTTTCCCTGTCATTTATTTCATTCACTTTTTTATCTGAACATTATTCTTATGGTTCCAGCACTTGCCTGTGTAGCCATGTTTTCCTATTTAATCATAATGGCAAAATGTGCCTGACTATTCTTTTTTGTCCACATTTACATTTATTATCCTGGCTCTGCTCCTAACGTGTTTAATTTGCTGGTAAAGGAAGTACACCATAAGTCGATTTTGTCATGAATGATAACCTCGCTGTCTCCCACACCCAAATCTCTGGCACATTTCATTCACAACAGCTTTTTTTCATCACGATCCGCATAAAATGATTCAAAACCTTATAAGTTTATTTATAACAATCCAATGATATCTCTATGCTCTGATTAAAAATTTTTTATTGATTACATCTCTGGATCATTTGGATCTGATCCGTTCTATAATAATAGAGGCCCCCATTCAGTTTCAAGAAACAATGGATACCTCATGTAAGAGTGTTTGCATGGAGGAGTGTGTGAAGCAAGAGTTGCATGATCTCTAGTCATACTCCTGAACTGACGTTACTATAGTTTGGTTACTGGAAGCCCTGGATGACTGGAGAAAACTGGTGTTATTTCAAAGTTTTTCTTTTTAACTAGTTGCACAAATAAGAATTCTGAATCTAATCTACCTCACTATTTAATCGATAGGTGGAGGGTGATACAGTAACCTAGACAGAACTCAAACCTAGCTAAGCACAGAATCTTCATCTATAACCACTACACCACTTCTCTCATAATATAATTACAAAATTATTGAAGCCACCTTCTTTTTAAACACACTCTTCATCCTACTGTAAAAATGTCTCAGTGTTTGAGGAAGAACCAATCAGCGGCTGCCTAATGAAACTCCATTGACTCAATTAGCAGATCCTTTTTCAGCTTTTAGCTTCATTTTTTAATCTAGGCTAAAATAGGCATGTGTTATACTTGCTATTTTTTAAATGATAGAATGAAAGTACATATATTTTTTTATATATAAATAAATACACAATTGTCTTATTATAGAGTGGAGGATCCTCTAGAATTGTAATTAACTCATATCCACCATTTTATGTTCGAACTACCGTTCTTATCTTATATGTTATTGTCACATTTCAGCCTTCTTTAGGTACATCTATTCTAATTTGAAAAACTAAATGAAATTCTAAACTGAAACCCTTTATTTGATCCATACTTGGTGTGTATTTATTTATTTATTTATTTACAAAGGAGTCACCACTTATCAAGGCCCGGGCGCCACTCGAGGATAAGGATTAATGAGTGTACAGTGGTCAAGGGGAACATGTCAGTCATCGTTAGTAGTGGAAATTTTGTATATTGGATTACTTAGGGGATGACTCATCAAGAATTTGTTCATGTTGGAGTTGAAGACAACCGTATTGTAGTCAGTTGGAAAACAGGAAAACGGAACAGAGTTCCACAGGCGTGCAGTTCGAAATGTAATAAATTGATCATCAGTATTTTTTGGGCAAATCAAAAATGTTTTCTAAATAGATAGAAAGCATTTCTTCTTTAACAACGGTTGTGTGTGTGTGTGTGTGTGTGTATATATATATGTGTATATATATAATATGTATATATATATATATATATATATATATATATATATATATATATTATATATATATAATTTTATTCAATTTAGATAAACAAAATTACCATAAGTTGTGACAATAAATATACGTTTTTAGTCTAAAAATCATTGTCAGGCAACAATAAACCTACCATCTAACTCGAAGCCAATGAAAATGTAAACTGAATAGAAAAAATACATTTGGGAGGGTTTTTTCTTAAAATGAATAATATATATATATATATATATATATATATATATATATATATATATATATATATATATATATATATATAGAGAGAGAGAGAGAGAGAGAGAGAGAGAGAGAGAGAGAGAGAAAGAGTGTGTGTCTTTATTATTTTTATTTAAGCCAAAATTGTTAAAACTAATAGAATTTTCTGCTTAATTTACCTGTTCTATTTTTTCAATTTATAATAATTTTTTTAAATTAAAAAAAGATTAATGTATGCTCTATATGTATTACAAACTTTCAGTTCTTTGTCGAATTATCATCAGGCGAAAAAAGCAAATATACATAATTTTATATATGTAGAGATGATAATCTATTATTCTACTGAAATTGAGTTAATGAATATTTATTTCTTTAAGGTTGTTTTCCTATATATTTTAATCACACAACATAAATGTTAAAGTATTTCTTGGTACTGGAATTGAGTTATGTTTGAAAAAAAAATTGAAAAACAAAACAAAACAAAAAACATTTTAATTGTTCTGATTAGCCGTAATTTATTCATCAAATCAGTCATCCCTTACTAAGTTTCTGTCTATTACTTCCATCCTATTTCACTCTAGATTGTTTGCCCCACATTCTTATTTTATGCAGTTTCTATTGCTCTTGCTTATGTAACTCTCTCTCTCTCTCTCTCTCTCTCTCTCTTTCTCTATGTTTATTAACAGTTAAAGAAAATCAAAGGTACTACAGAAGGGAAGAATAAAAATGTTAGAATAAAAATGTTATTATGAACAGAAAAATAATATTATCAGAAATAGTTATATTATTTAACCTGTAGGTAGAAAGAGAAAGAGGAGGGATGATATAGCATACAGAAAACAATTAATTTGGGATTTTTTAAAAGGTAATAAAATCTATATATCTATAAAGTGTCTGTCTGTCTGTCTGTGTACATTTCCCTACGCAATAACTCTGTCCTAACTCTGTCAATTTTTAGTCTACAGACTCGAAATTTGATATACAGGGTACTTAGATTCGGGAAAATCTATGTGATCGGGTTTCGGCCAGAAATTTGTCTGTTAAGGGGTCAAAGTTCAACGATTTGACCTTTGAGAAGTCCACCAAACTCCTCCGACAATTTTGGGTCCAAACACTTGAAATTTTAGATATAGGTTCCTTGGAACTTAATAACTTGATTTGAGCTCAAAACAATAAATTTTAAGGGTTCATAATAGGGGTCAAAGTTTAAAAAATTTGACCGTTTTTTTTTGTTTTTTTTTTGCCCAGCATACACCTCCAAACGCCCGGGCAACGCTGGGCACCCATGCTAGTTAACTATAAAATTGAAGATGAAAATACCCCATTATAAACTGTAGAGAATATCACCATAGTATTAATACTATTAAAGCCATAGCTGGAGAGAAAAAGAGAAATATATATACACTAGAAAATCTATCTGGCGTTGCCCGGCAATCTTTACTTTCATTTTTGTCCCCCCCCCCTCATCATATATGACATCATTTGTTATTGTCATATATAACGTAGACTGCACATATATAATATACATATATATAATCTGCTATGACGTCATATATAACTTATACTGTAAACAAACAAACAGACAGACAGACAGGAATACGGTTTTATTATAATAGATGAGAGAAAAAGAGAGCAAATGGAAAGACTAATTTTTGGATTTTGTCTTCTTATTTTTAAAATTTAACTAGTTTTGCAAATTTAAACAATCTAACCAGAGTTCCATAATCACTAGAGCTATGACAACAGCATATTCTTTTCCTTATTTTGATTCTCAGGTATATATCCACTGATATCTTATATGTTTTTATGTAGAGTGATGTGGTTCTCGGTTGATACATTGTGTCTAACTATGTCGGATATATACTCGAGAGTGAAAACAAAAGAATATGCTGTTGTCATAGCCTTAATGATCACCAAATAGATCATAATTTTTTCTAGTATTCCAACATGGCAAAGAACACGATTGAAGAAAAATTTTGATTATGGAAATAACACATTTTTTTATGCGATAAAAATGTTCTGAATTTATTTTCTCACCAACTATTTACAAAAATTGTTTTAAGCAAACAAAACAACAACTACAACAAAAAAATTTATCAAAGCGAAGTTCAGCATGTTTCGTTTTGTAATAGGAAGGTTCAATTTGCTCTCATGACAGCCATTTAAGAGAAGCCTTACACAAGCCATGGCCGTTTCGATAGTTACCAGAGATGACTCGATTAAGTGCAAGGTATATATCTGAATTGACCGGTCCTTGAGAATCTGGTTGCTCATGTAATGCAAACAAAGTTGTGTCATTGAGGATGTTTGTATTTCCATTGTGGTTATTCCAGAATAGTGATTGGTCCGAGACAATGAATGTCACACGGTGCTTCAAGAATCCTTTCTTCCGGTATGCAATTTTATCAAATGGATCCTCTACCTTGTCGCTTTTGTATACAGTGAATGTATCCCCATGACCTTCGGCTTCACAATCATTCTGCTGAGTACTTCCATCGCCAGCTGAAATAGAAAAAAAAATGTGTGTGTGTATATATATATATATATATATATATATATATATATATATATATATATATATATATATATATATATATATATATAGTGGTTATTTCTTTGTTTATTTTGCCTACAGTATTTTTTGGAGTGGATTGCATTACCTTAATACTAATTGGAAATAATTTTTCTCTTACCCTGTGATGCCCTTAAATGAGGAGTGACGTATATATTAGCTACAGACATATGTTTAATGATCATATGTTTCATTGGTGCAGTTGAGCCAGATGAGAATCAAACCCAGGACCCTGGGGTCCCGAGTCTAGCACTCTGCCACTAAGCCAATCTGTCCGTAACTAACATATTTAAAAATGTATATGTTGCTCCCCATTTGGGAGCGCCACATGTGTAAGGGGAAATTATTACCAATTAGCAATGATGTAAGACAATCCACTTAAAAAAGTACCGCAGGTAAAATAAACGAAGAAATGACTACTAATAAAAATGCGATATATTTAAAAGTAGTGAGGATTGGCTCAGTGGCAGAGCATTAGACTCAGACCGCATGGTCCTGGGTTTAGTTTTCATCCAGGTCAGCTGTGCTGATGAGTCATATGATGATGAAACATATGTCCATAGCTAATATATGTAAATAAAAACAACAGTTTTGCACCACTTTTATGTCCCATTACAAAGATTAAAATCAAGATATAATGATACTAAACCTTGTGTTTAGAAGACTTTGGATCCAAATCCATTACATCATTTGGATTCTAAGAACTGTCTAAAATTTAAGACTTAAGCTTAAAGCATCTTAACAAGAAATTGAAATTCAGGGAATGCTATTTCTTCTGTATTTTTGAGATGAGGATTGATAATTCATGTTAATTGGGTTATTCAGACTACTGTTCTCATCTTGAGTTTTATTTGCACAACATTTAATTCCTCCATAGATTAAATAGAGGGTCCTGTTCAAAATTGCGTGCAACTCCAGAGTTGGACAGAAAGATTCTCGAGTTTGGCAGAAAGATTTGCAAATTTGACAAATTACACCTGAAGAAGGTCAGAGGTTACATTGATCGAAACGTTGTGCAAATAACACTAAAGATGAGAACAATACTTCAAATAACCCAAATAACATGAATCAAAGAATCCTACTTAATTGCTGCCTACTGACTATAGATCAAATTCAATGGAAATCTGAAATACTTGAATTTTCAAATGGAAGGCCGTTCACTTCCTAAAATCCCTTTCAAATACTCTAAAGAAACTGAAATATAGAAATATTTATCAATTGATAACAAATACTGTTGTTAAATTTAACAAAATATGGAGGTATCTGAATTTGCACTCAGGGCTTTCAGCCTATCTGTGCTCCTTTGCATAAAACTAAATTAAACTAAATATAGTCCACAGTATCCATCTTTGTATCTAGCAGCTTTATTCTAAAATTCATAATGATCAGTTAATTAGTTTAGGAATGAATCTTGTACTTACAAATACATATAATCATATACACATACGTAACTTTATAAAAATAGAAACATTTCATCAGATGTCACTATCATCATTGGTTCAAAGTGTTCAAATTTACAGTTGAGTTGGTTGCACATGCATACATACATACACTCATGCACAAGTAAACACATTCAACATAAACATGCACACATATACTTGCATAAAGAAATAAAAATGAATAGAAATTAATTTATTTTTAGTGGTTCTTTCTTTCACATTATTCATTGCTGCAGGATTACTCCAGAATTAAGCAAAGAGCAAAATTCTTTTACTTAATTTTAAACTTAGATGAAAAATTTCAAATCTAACACACTCACATCTAGATATTACTACACTTAGACCATTGACTTAAGTTGGTTTGGTATTAGACATTTGAAGGTGATTAGTTGTCATACATCTTGAAGATAGTGTTGAGAATGCAGTCAATGAGTGGATAAACAGCTCTTAGTGGTGAAAATGTGTTCGATTTTAAGGGAGACAACTGAGTAGGGTGCATTTGATGCATCTACGTTTGATTACTTCCTCTCATCTTGACCACTGTTTAAAATGTTTTGCATGGGTACTCTCTATATAGTACCCGATACTTGACAGATGTTACCAAAATTGTCAGTGCAGATACACATTGGTGATATAATGGTTAACAGTATGCATATTATGTAATACACAGAGCTTTAAGGACATCTTAACAAGATATATCTTTGCATTTGCAAAAACAGTATATTATCATAAGTAGGGCAAAAACAGTATATTATCATAAGTATGACAAGAATATTCTTTAATAAAAGTATATTTTTCTAAAAAAAAGAATATGCCAAATAAGTTTTGTTGTGCCGAAAATATGCTGAAACAAATATTTGGATACGAGTTTTAAATTTATTGATTTTTTTTTCCAGATAAATTAACCATAGTCAAACCTTTAGTAGGTGTGAATTTACATAAAAAAGTGTCTAAAATTTGGTCTGTAGGAAAAGAGTGGTGTTATAGGCAGATATATAAACATGCACAGACATCTCATTGTGCTCATAGACAAAGTGTGTTAGTTCCCAGTACATATTTACAAGATCTGAAAAAAAACAAAAACAAAAACAAACAAAAAGTAATTATCACTCCTGCCAGATGAATGGCAAGATTTACAGAGGAATTGGAAGATTACCAGTTAACTGGCGATTGCTTAACCTGCAAATACTGCAATATTCAGGTAAGAACAAGTTATAGCACATAAAATTTGAAATATATGTAGGGGACTGGTGGATATATTATATATATCCCCCAGTCGTACAAAATAGGAAAAATGAATTGAATTGAGAAAGAAACGAACAATGCATTTATTGAAATAAACGAACTAGAATTTATTTCATGAAGAAACAAATGAAAGAAAAGGGTACAGCACGTGTTTAGTTTGGTGCGCGTCTCTCACAGTTAACTGGTGAGAAGGAAAGTCTATTGTTGTAGAAAGAGAGAGAGAGAGAAAGTCAATCCTGGCCATGGAGAGAGAAAGTGTGTAAGGTGTACGTACTGTCTGTTGGCTCTTGCCCCACACATAGTAGCAGGGGACGTGAGAGGCGCAGATGCGCGCCCCGGAAGGGAGCGGTTGGTCTGTCGACCACTCAGCTGGGGATCAGAATCGAAAAGAAGGAAACAGCTCAGGTCTCTTGCTTTTGTAGTTGTTTCCGGCGTCCTTTGTGCATGTGTGGATTTCCTTTAAAGGGAAATGACGTTGCCCATGTGTGCGTGTATGTGTGCATACATGTGTGTACGTTAGCATGTGTGTGTATGCACATGAATGTGAGTGTATGTATGTGAACGTGAATATATGTACGTGTGTGTACATGCGCACATATGTTTGTGTGCACGTGTGTGTATGACAAGAAACGTGGTTTGAAATGTGAATGCATGTTTTTTGTGAGACTAGAAAAGGCTCGCACATATAGTTGAATGATAGATTGGTATTGTAATGCAAATTACTTAAATAGTAGTTTTGTATTTCAAATTCTGTAACATTAAAACTAACCATATTAAAATTTTGTTGAATGTTGAGATTTTTAATCTATTCCATCTACCTTGCACGTTAATTAACAAAAGTTAATGCACTTAAAATAACTTTTTCCATACTTTTTTGAATGGATATATTAACATTAAATAATTCATTTTTACTTTTACAGATCAAAAGTTGCAAGAAGAAGCATTTAAAAACCAACATACATCTGGCGAAAAAGAAAACCCACACGGCAACATCAGGCACAGTTCCTACTGCAGCAACTACTTGTGATTGGCAATAAGCCAGTACAAGTAATTCGTTCAGTGCGACTTGTGCAAAGCATTGATTGCCACGGCTATCCCATTCAATAAACTGAACAAAGACGTGTTCAGGGAATTTCTACATAAGTACACACATAGAACGAAACTATGGGTCTCCATTGACGAAACTGCTTATTTAGAGCAGCGTTTTATGGCTTGCTTTGTGTTTGGTATTCTAGGGGTAAAATGTCTGCCAAAGATAAATTACTATACAATTGTGGCATTTTTCAATGATTCATTGCAGATTTTGTGGCCGCAGAAAGTGCTTTACGGTAATATGTTCCTCGTAACAACAGATGTGGCTTCATATATGACAAAAGCTATGAATGCTCTCCAAGTATTGTACTCTAAAATGATACACGTCATGTGTTTAGCCCATGGTTTGAACATGGTTGCGGAATTGGTTAGGCAAGCGTACCCAAAAGTGAATAAGCTTATTTCCACAGTAAAGAGTATATTTTTAAAGGCACCCAATAGAATCCACAAGTTCAGGGAACTAGGTCCAGGGGTGCCCCTTCCACCGAGTCCTATTATAACGAGGTGGGGTATGTGGCTAGATGCAGCACACTATTACACTAAATATTTACATGAAATTACTACTGTCATGATGTCCTTAGATTCAACGGAGGCGGAAAGTATATCAGAGTACTAAAAACTGTTGGAGGATGCAACCCTGCTTATTAACATCAGGTTTGTCACAAATAGTTTTTCAATGTTAACAAAAAATATTACAATGTTAGAGACGAAAGGGCTGAGTCTTTCGACATCTAATGGATTAGTTGCTGAGGTTGAAATGACACTTGAAGAGATGGACGACTTCTAATTTCATAAAAAACTTAAGAGTATGCTTTCAAAGAATAAAGGTTTTAGTATTTTAAGACGTCCCAATGCACAAATCAGTAGGAACGTTTTGCAAAACGAAGAAGAAGATGTGGATGGCATAGATCACCTGACAGTTTTAAGTGCTGAAGAAATAGCCAGCTTCATGTATGCTCTGGTAGTCTCCTGCGATGTGTTTTTTTTTTACAATATAAGACTGTTTTAGCAGACAACCGAAAAAGCTTTAATTTTGATAATTTAAAGACATTTAATTGTAAAATGCAATGAATAAAACATTTTTTGTGAGGAAAATAGAGAAGGCTTACTGCAAAAACATGCTCAGGTCTGTCTGTTGTGTGGGCTGAGAAGGAAAAACGAAAACATTCAAGATGGCGACCGTGGTCTTTTAATGTCTGCTGGGTGGGATGATGAAGTTCATGATGCCCTTTTTAACACAATACTCAGGGAGGTCCTTACCAGGGTGTGTAAGGAAGACCCAGCACGGGGCAGGTGGTGCGTCAACAGCCGAGACGTTAGTGTCTCTGTTGATGTGAACTTTCTTGCCACTGGCGTGTTGCTAGTCCATGATGAGGTTGTGGTGGAGGATGCTTGCTGGCTACGACCAGAAAAGGACTCCCAGCATATAAACCTTGTCGTCCTGTCATCAAGAGAATAAACTTGGCAATCTTATGGAAATCGACTACACTGTGACTGTATTTCAGATACCCTTATCAGGAGGGCCAGGGTGCAAATCAAAGCCACAATCCAGATGCTCATCCGACGGTGGCTTAGCACAATCGTGAAGCTAGTACAAGAAAACGCACTGTCAATGGAGGTGTCCCTGGTCAAATCCAGCCTGAACAAAGCAGATTGTTTGACAAGGGTACCCCAAAAATGGCTTGACACTACTAAGAGAGCCATTGAACCTGTACAACTTACCTGCACTGCGTCCGTGAGCCTCATTCGATTTAATCAAATCAAAGAAGTTCACCAGCAAAGATCAAACGGACCTTATATTTCGCTGTTGGTTGATTCAGGAGTGCAGAAGGCAGACATCAGGAGAGTGGTCAAAAACTGTGTGGCTTGCCAATCCATCGACCCATTTACTGTGAGAAAGGAAAGCTGGAGGTGATGGACCATTGGAGCTGGCTAGTGATAGATATTACCCACGACAACGGTGAGGTTTTCCTGACTTTCATTGACTGCAGCCCATCCGGGTTTGCGATATGGCAGCTGCTGCACCGGCAAGATACCATCATCTGTCAGTTAAACAGTGTTTTCCTTGAACAAGGCCCCCCCAACAGAGATACTAACCAACAGTGGTATTGCATTCACGAGTGAGCAATTCAAAAAATTTGCCGATGGCTGGGGAGTATGCCTGCGGTTCCAATGTGCACATGTACCAAGTGGAAATGGGGTCATTGAGCAGAACCACAGGACTGTCAAGACTACCACAGCTAGAACAGGCTGCACGGTGTCTGAAATGGCCTACCTGTACAACATGACCCCGAAGGATGATATCTCATCCTCCATGGCACCGGCCAATGCATTGTACAGGTATCATGTCAGGGTGGAAGGCATAGTGATCAACCCATTGCCCGAACTGGAAAAAAATAGATAGGCTGAAGAAAGAGGATGTCATCTGGATTAAAAACCCGTACGGCAAATGTATGAGGTATGGAATCGGGCATGTCACTGAGGTGATCAGCACACAGGCAGTACGAGTCGACGGTGTGCCCCGTCACATTAGGGACCTACGGCTGGCAACATAGTTGCAACCACCTCTGGACGACACAAGCGAATCAGAGTCGGAGATCAGTGAGGCATCACTCTGGTTCACACCAGCTTTATCTGAAAGTAACTAAGACATCAGTAGCCTCCCAGCGGATGCAGTTTTTTTTGATCCACAGACCGCAGAAAAGAGCACAAGTGAAGATAAGGCATGCGTCGTCACCCCACTTCGAAGAAGCACCCAGCGGAGATGACCACCACCTCCGTGAGACCAGGGGGGAGTGTGGGGAAAATAGAGAAAGCTTACCGCAAAAATGTGCTTGGGTCTGTCTGTTGTGCAGGCTGAGAAGGAAAATGAAAAGATTCAAGATGGCAATCGTCCAGAGCAGTTCTTGAAAAATAGCATCTCACACGTGATTTTGAGGTGTGCCCGGCCACCATAAAAGCAGGTTGCTGGGGTGGGGGGATGTGCAGAAGCGTTCAACCTGTGTATAGTAAATATTGTTGTGCGATTTGTTGATTTCTTGATACAACCTGTGTATAGTGAACTTTGTTGTGCGACTCATCAGACTTTTCCGATTCAGTTTTATAATGTTTAATTGTTCAAAGTATTTATAGCATTAAAAGAACCTGTTTTTCTATATCTTTTCTGACCTTTTTATTGCATTAACTGAAAGTTTTACAAAATTTTCGATAGAATTTGTAAACTACTGAATACTGTGTTTTTAACAACATTTACCACAAGCTATATTAAACGTATTACATAAAAAAACAAAGAATTAATATTGTTGCTAACATGAAACTAAGTTACCACGTATACAGATATTCGCCAGAAGTATGCTGAAAATATGCGATTAAAAAAAAAAATATGCGGTAGCGAAAAAGCATATTCCGTTCCAAAGAAGAATATTCTTTTTAAAAAGCATATTCCCGTGAAAATAGTTATATTCTTAAGCATATGCCTGAAGAATATTTCCAGCATATCACGAGAATATAAAACATATCTGCAAAAGAATATTGTCGCAGCCCTATTGAACTATAATAAAAGACATATATTATGCCTAATTTTATTCTAAAGAAAATCAGCACTTTTGATTATTAGTAAAATACTATAAACATTTACAGAACAGATTGACTCATCTACTTAAGTAGAGTTATGTCTTGGTAAAAGTCAATGCTCTCCAAATACTTTTCCTAATATTAGTATCTATTACTATTAGTGATGGGACGATTGCAACATTTTTCCCAATTCCGATACAATTACCGATTCTGTACTAAATTCCCGATTCCGATACAATTACTGATTCCGATTCCTTATAAATCTCTAAATATTTAACTATAAAAGTGTTATTTTATCCCAGTTACTGTAAAAACACATCTTAAATGTGCATATATTTTCTCAAACGTAAAAACACACTTGTGAGGGGGGATCTAGAGATTTTAGTCTTACTGGAAATTTTAATAAATAAATATTTCTTATTTTATTATTGCTACAAGTAGTGGAAGATTTTTGTTTAGCTAAAATCAAATAAAA